>NC_057356.1:56551182-56857099 GCF_016509475.1 Prionailurus bengalensis
TTTCCAAATATTTGTAGAGTTTCCAAATTACCCTGTTGCTTGTATGCCCCTTGCGACAATGGAAGCTTCATCAGCCCCTCTCATTTGAGGTGGCTCTGGTCTCTCAGCCCTCAGAAGTGGAACCCCTCACTGGGCACCCCATTTCCTGCATGTAGAATCCTAGAAATCTGACAGGCTTCCTTCATTTTGTCCTGTCTCTGTCTGATCCAGTCCAAGCTGGCAGTATTTCTGGTGATACAACATTCTCAAAAACCATGCTGGTCTTCTGTGGATATCAAGGGGATCCCACAGTTATATGCAGGGGTTCTCCACAGATCCTTTCTGGATAACCCCATTTCTGTTTCTGGTTTCTGTTGAGATAGTTGATTGGAACCATGAGTCACACACCCAGTCCTCTCCACCAAAAGTTTTCTAGCTACATTCATGGCTTTGTCTCCAGAGCAAGGATAGGCTGGGAAATTTTCTAAATTATCAATTACTGATTCCTTTTTTGCTTAACAGTTCCATTCTCAATTTATCTCTTTCCTCTCACATTTTACTATAATCAACAAGGAAAAACCAGAACACATCTTTCATACTTTGCTTGGAAAGCTCCTTGTCTAAAAATCCAAGTTCATCACTTACAAGTTCTATTTTCCACTCAACAGTAGAACATGATTCAGCCAAGTTTCTGCTAACTTTGCAATAAGTATCACCTTTTCTCCAGATTCCAATAATATTTTCTTCATTTTTGTCTGATACCTCATCAGGAGTGTATTGAATATTCAATATTTCTAGCAAAATTCTCTTCATGACAATATATGTATTCTCTAAGACGAAAGAACACTGCTCTACTATCCTTTTCCCTTCCTTCCAAGTCCTTGCCAGAGTCACCTTTAACATCCATATTTCTACCAACAATCTCTTCAAGGCAATGTAGGTCTTTTCTATCATGAGCCTGAAAACTCTTCCAGCTTCTAGTCATTACCCAACTCCAAAGCCACATCAACATTTTTAGGTATTTGTTAAAGCAGCACCTCACTTCTGGTGTAACAGAGTGGCTTAATACCACAGAACTTTATTTTCTCACAGTCTGGAGGTTGTAAATCCAAAATCAACGTGCTGGCAGGACCATGCTCCTTGTGAAGGTTCTAAGGTTCATGCCTATTTCCAAACTTCTGGCAGTTTCTGGCAGTCCTTGGTGCTCTTTGCCTTGTAGATGCATCACTTTAATGTCTGCCTTCACATTCACATGGTCTCTTCTCACATGGTCTCCTGTGAGTCTGAACTTACCTTTTCTTATAAAGACTCCAGTTGGTGGATTAGGACCCACCTTAATCCAGTATGATCTCATCTTAACTTGATTACATCTGCAAAGACCCTATTTATAAATAAAGTCACATTAACAGGTACTAGTGGGGCCGCCTGGGTGGCTCAGTCGGTTAAGCGTCCGGCTTCGGCTCAGGTCGTGATCTTGTGGTTTGTGAGTTTGAGCCCCACGTCGGGCTCTGTGCTGACAGCTCGGAGCCTGGAGCCTGCTTCGGATTCTGTGTCTCCCTCTCTCTCTGCCCCTCCTCCGTTCATGCTCTGTCTCTCTGTCTCTCAAAAATAAATAAACATTAAAAGATTAAAAAAAAAAAAAACACCAGGTACTAGTGGTTAGGATTTAAACATATCTTTGGAGATGGGGGAACACAATTCAACCCACAACAATGTTAAGTACAAACGAAGAGTCGTTCAAACTTCTGTGACTTGGTTTTTTAGTTGAAGACTTCAAACTGATGCCAGTGACCTCACTGACTGAAAAGAAATGATCTGATTTGAATTCAACTCTAGAGGTCTTGGGGAGTTTTGGTGTTTCTGATACAAGCCTATGCATCTCTGTCAAAGTGAACGTTGGAAACTGATTATATTGGCCATTATTTCACTTTCTGAATCTCAGTTTTCAGCATGGGTTCTGTTTTTAAAAAGTCACAGTCAATTGGAATGCATATTAACATTTCAAAGACATTGGATTGTCCATAATTTAGATATATCATTCACAAAACAAACAGGAGCAGTCTACTTGTTAATCTTTATTTGACAAAAAGGAAAGTCAATTTTTTTCATTTGGCTTCACAATTTGGATTTATTTCCCTTGTTTACCTGGACCTAGAGATTAATTTTTAGATTAAAATTAATTCTTTGTGAAGACTGATTATACAGTCTAAAGGAAATTAATTTCTCATACAATATAATACATGATAAGCAAAAGTTCACATGTAGGTCTTGATGTTCAACTTTCTGAAGAAGAGGTCTATAGTTTCTATCATATTCTCAAAGTAGTCATATTATCCAAAAAGGATTAAGAACCACTACTGTAGAACCTATGCCTAAATCAGACATATGTTAGTTTGGCCTAGTTTCCCGCAAGAAGAAATGTAATAGGAAACAGAAATCAGGTAGAATACTGGTGGGTGAGCTATCAGTTCTATTCTTGAGAATCTCATATCATTTCCCATGCCTGCATTATCACTCCTAATCTCTTTGGAAACCTTTGAATGCTTTTTACCTTACTGAGAGGAACCTCTTCAGTGTCAGCTGGTGTGGACCACAACTGGGTCTAGGGTTGTTCTGGCTGACTGATCAAACTGTTAGATTCCAAGCTGGCTTCTTAGCCTCAGAATGCATCTTTGGTAAGACTCCACAAGGCAACAAATCTAGCACAATCTGAAAAAAAGTTTGATTTCCTTGGTTAAATGCTCACAAAGTCTATGTTCACATGATCATTTCCATGTAAAAAATTAACAAAACCCTTAACTTTGCACATAAGAATTAACCTCTGGTTAACCTCTTTCTCATTCTCTTTTACTAAAAACCTTTCAAAAGTAGTATGTCAACTATGGTATTCTCATATACTGCTGGTGGGAATGAAAAACAACTCAGCCACTCTGACAAACAGTGTAGCACTTTCTTAAAATGTTAAACATACAACTACCATGAAAGAAAAAAGTATATGTCCATGTAAAGTCTTGGACACCAATGTTTGTAGCACCTTTATTTGTAATAGTAAAAAACTGGAAATACCCAATTCCCATCAACTCATGAGTGGATAAATAAATGAGGGGATAAATAAATAACAATGGAATATTATTTAGCAACAAAAAGGAATGGACTACTAATACACACAGTAACATAGATCTCGTAATAATGCTCAGTGAAAGAAGTCTGACCAAAAAAAGAGTGCATTCTGTATAATTCCATTTAAATAAATCTCTAAAACATGCAAACTAATCTATAGTAACACAAAGCAGAACAATGGTTGGGAGCTGTGGGAAGAAAGGGAGGAGATACTAAAGATAGAAGGAAACGTTTTGGGTTGCTGGTTGTGTTCACTATTTTGACTGTGGTGATGGTTTCACTACTGTATACATATGACAAAACTTATCAAATTGTCTACCCGAAATATTTGATGATTGTTATATGTCTGTTATATCACATAAAACTGGTTTTTTAAAGAAGTATCTACACTCCTTTCTTGGGAGGGCTGGACCTAAACAAGTTATTTACAGGGATATCAGGGCCTCAATTTGTACACCCCTAAGATTTCAGAGATCAGAAGAGGGTCTTGAGCTGGGACAGAAAGACCTCTACTTCTACCTCAACCATCATTTCAGCCAGCCACCACTTTCTCAAATCTGTACCTCTTCTTCCCAACATCTCAACCTAAATCACATGTCTCAATCCTTCTCCTAATCCCCCCTTACTTCCCAAGATATTTCCAAGGACACAACAATATTCTTTCCTATCATGATATGCGCCCCACCCCATCCCCCCAAATTTCAGGTCCTTCTTCTCACCCTGATCCTTTAGCCACAATGAAGACTGTACTGGCAAGAAAACTGTTTAGTTTCTAGTTCATTTATTTCTACTCTAGTCTTTATTATATCCTTCCTTCTACTGGTTTTGATTTTGGTTTGTTCTTTTTTTAGTTCCTGTAGGTGTAAGATTAGGTTATTTGAGATTCTTCTTGCTTCTTGAAGTAGACTTGTATTGCTATAAACTTCCCTCTTAGAACAGCTTTTGCTGCATCCCAAAGATTTTTGGACTATTGTGTTTTCATTTTCATTTGTCTTCACATATTTTTTAATTTAAGTAAGCCGTTTAGAAACAGACCCTGTGGCCTTCCTTGATGGCAAAGTTTATGAAAATCCAGCTTCCCAGCAATTTGGGAATTGCTGAGCATTCCTTATTTTTAGGGCAATGGTTCTCAAAGTGTGGTCCCAGAGCCAACCACAAAAGCACCTGAACCTGGGCTCCCACCCCAGGCCTACTGAGTGGTAAACTCTGAGGGTGAGGTCCAATAAAAAGTATTTTGACAAGGCTTCCAAATTATTTGGAGGCATGCCACTGTTCTGCGGAAAAAAAACAGAGAGGACAGGTAGAAAGTTAGAATGGAAGCACACCAGCAAATATGAAAGGAAGGTGGAGTGGGGATTCAAAAAGAATAAGATAATAAGAACTCATTATTATGTAGTCAGAAAACCCACCCTGCCCGAGAGAGCTTTCCTGAAAGGTGTTTCGACATTCACGTCAAGAACCGGCAGATAGGCCAGCAAGGTACCTGTCGCTGGCTCACCAGGTCGCTAGCTATAGCTCCGCTGAGGTCAGCTTCGCGGAGATTCACGGGTTAACTCTCGGCAAACACCATCCGACCCGCCGCCTTGGCCCCCGCCCCCTTGCGTGTGCTCACGTGCGAGGCTCCGCGCCATAGAGCTGAGCAATCCTCCCAGATTCCTAGAGCGGACGCGGCGATGGCGGGTTCGCAGCCTGTGAGGCTTGACAGTGACCTGGAGAACAAGTCAAGGTATGGGTGGTGTCAGGTCGCGGGGGCTGGGGATCTCGGGTGATCTCGCCTGCTGTGCTACCTTGCAGCGCCACCAGGGAGCCCTGTGTGTTTTCTTGTGTCCTTGGAGAGTCTGGGCCGCCGGGATCGCCCCCAGGCGCCGCTCCTGGGCTCGGTGGTTCCTTGGCCTAGTGTGCTTTGGGTATCCGGTCAGCGCCTCGGCCTTGAGTTCACCTGAATGAACACCAGAAACTTTGGGGGCAAGTGGAAATCAGGAAGGGGATGCATTCACGCAGATCAGACGAGCGTGCCAGGGAAAGAGAAACCTGCACGTGTGAGTGCTGGAAGAAGGGAAAGAGGGAAAGAAAAACATAATGATGAGGGATCAGTAGTCAGTTCGGTATGATAAAGGCACCCAATACAGTGTTAACCGCTGGAACAAAAGTTTTAATTCCCTCCCCTGCCTTATCTTTCCAGGATGCCCTTATTTCAGTAGCATTAACCTCCACTTATGTTGGAAGGTTTTTAGACTTGGAATGGAGTACACATATCCAAAGAATGCCTGACTCTAGGATGATGAGGGAGGAAACTTAGTGAGAAAAGCTCGTGGAGATTAAATGAGATTTTGTTTTCTCCCTCACTTCTTTTACATCTAGGGGATGTTTCTGGTGGTCTAGTCTCAGAAACTTTATCTCCAGTCTCCACCATGATTCCCTTCCAAACCCAGTGGTGCCCAGTTGCCTCCAGGCTTCAGACTCCTATGTGGACAAGAAAAGCTTACTAAGGAAATGGTAATTCTCCAGTTGCTCCCTGAGGTGGTAAGTGGCCCGTTGCAGCCCATGGAGATCCACTTCAATTATGAATCTCAAGAACACCGCCTTCTGTCAGGTGAGAAGCCATGTGTTACATCTTTCTTAATGGTTTCAGGTGGTGGGGAGGGTTGTTACCGGGGCTGTGTTAGCTTTTTCAAGTGCTATTGGTATTCTTCACTGCCTACCCCTCACGATATTAGGCAGTACTATCTCTTTAGTGCTGCAAGCACAGTCACATGGCTTTACTGTGAATTTTAGCAATCAAATTCTCATGGAATTCCCTCCTCTCCTTAAATCCCCAGAGTTAGCCATTTTCCCATTCTAACCACCTTATCACCAATCTGTCAGTGTTTGATATTTTCCCTTTAAAATCTTCTATGGGGCGCCTGGGTGGTTCCGTCAGTTAAGCGTCCGACTTCAGCTCAGGTCATGATCTCCTGGCTTGTGAGTTCGAGCCCCAAACTGCTGCCAGCTCAGGGCCTGGAGCCTGCTTCCCATTGTGTGGCTTCCTCTCTCTCTGCCCCTCTCTCTTTCTGAAAAATAAATGAACACTATAAAACATCTTTTCAAGTCATCCTTTTTATGTGTTGTAGTGGCATAGTTTAAAGTTTGGAAGTCTGGGGGCGCCTGGGTGGCGCAGTCGGTTAAGCGTCCGACTTCAGCCAGGTCACGATCTCGCGGTCCGTGAGTTCGAGCCCCGCGTCGGGCTCTGGGCTGATGGCTCAGAGCCTGGAGCCTGTTTCCGATTCTGTGTCTCCCTCTCTCTCTGCCCCTCCCCCGTTCATGCTCTGTCTCTCTCTGTCCCAAAAATAAATAAACGTTAAAAAAAAAAAATTACAGTTTGGAAGTCTGACAGCCTGGATTCAAATACTAGCTTTGTCATCATTCTGTTTCCTCATTTTATAAGTATATAATAACTCATACTTTGGAGGTTATTTTGAGGATTGTGTCTATTACCACATAATAAAGAACCTCAAAACTTAGTGACCTAAAACATGATACTTTTTTTAAATGTTTATTTATTTTTGAGGGAGAGCACATGCATGCGTGCGTGCACACATTCCCCTCCCCCCCCACACACGAGAGTGAGGGAGAGGCAGAGAGAGAGAGAGGGACAGAGAATCAGAAGCGGCCTCCGTGCTGACGGCACACAGCCCGAAGCGGGGTTTGAACTCACTAACCAGGAGATCATGACCTGAGCTGAAGTCAGACGCTTAACTGACTGAGC
This sequence comes from Prionailurus bengalensis, assembly GCF_016509475.1. Classification (NCBI taxonomy): domain Eukaryota; kingdom Metazoa; phylum Chordata; class Mammalia; order Carnivora; family Felidae; genus Prionailurus; species Prionailurus bengalensis. The sequence goes on from NC_057356.1 coordinate 56,558,027, forward strand.
TACCCAGGGACCCCAAAACATCAGACATTTTTAAACCATGTTTTCTTATGGTTGTGTAGGTCGTCAGTTTAGGCTGGGTTCAGCTGGACAGTTTTTCTCCTGGTTGTCTGGGATCACTCATGCAGTCATCTAGTGGCTCAGCTAGGGCCAGGGTCTGAGTTGGTATCAATCATATATGTCTGGCTATTAGTGCCGGGTATGGCTTGAGTCATGTATCTGCAGCAGGCTAGCCCAGACTTTTTCGCAGGGCAGCCAGTTTCCCATACAGAGAGAGGGAAAGCCCTGGGATGCATAAGCACTTTTCTAACCTATTTTTGTGTTATACTGAAGTTATAATGACCAAAGTAAATCACATGACCAGTTCCAGAGTCATTGTGGAAGAGAACTGCACAAGGGTATGGGCATTTGGAGCATCTCATTTCCGCATCATATTTTGCTGCTGATTTTGGTCCTCCCATTGCTGCTCTTTGGCCTGTGAGATTCACCTTCTATTGTCATTTTCTTTTCTTTACTCTAGATCTTCTGCCTCTTTATAGTTTTGAAGCATCTCTATTTTACTTTGTTTCTGTCTTCTGTGTTTAGTACTTGTCTTACCTTAAGAATCTATTCTCAGGGAGCTAGCTCTCATTTTTCCTGAGAATCATTGCAATTGGGTCTACTTTCAGTTTTACATAAATTAATATACATATTGTATGAGTTTGTGACTTTTAGAGTGTGTTTAAATAACTTTTTTTTTTACTATAGAGTAATATAATTATATAAAGTGCATTTATAAAACATAGAAAGGCACAAAACAGAAAAATTAACCTACAACTCCACCATCTAGAGGTAGTCACTGCTAACATCAATGTATCTTTCAAATAATTTAACTATTCAACAAATACTTATTATTGATATATGTTTATTAATCAGATTATAGCTTATTAATTGTTACTAACCATATACTATGATTAGTTATTGAGGGGTTACTCTATGTGGGCACTATTATAAGTGCTGGGCATATAGCAGTGAACTGAAAAGGTAAGTCTTTGCCTTCAAGGACCTTACATTCTGGTGGGAGAAACAGTGAATGAATGAATGAATGAATGAATGAATGAATGAATGAATGAAAAATAGAGTATAGATAGTGATAATGGTTATGAAGAAAACAAACCAGGATGTATCAGTCTGGATTCTAACAGGAAACAGGTGGTTTGAATGCAAATTCAGCAATTCAGTGTTTCATGAAGAAGATGGGCAGTATTATAGAAATTAACAAGGGATAGAGAACAGCCTTGGGATCAAAAAAAAAAGAGGAGCAGTTGCTACCTTTAGGCCTAAAGCTACAAAGGGAGAGACTAATTAACCAGATCCTGGAGAGTATACTTGTAAGGTAGAGCTGCCAATAGGAGCCATGGCTTTTGCTCAAAGAAACACATTACTTCCAGCTCCTGGCCCAGCAAGAAGAGACTCTGGATGTAGAGTGAAGAGCTAGATCTCAGTTTCCCTGGGATTTAGCACTGAAAGTCCTATATCCCAAGAACCCCCTTTGTTGTGGACAACCAGGATAGCTGGTCATTCTACAATTCTCCTCCTACTTTGGGCCAACTCTAACTGCAAGCCAGAGGACACAGAACCCCAAGAGCTGCAGTACATAAACTGGTATCAACCTCTTGGAGCACAGAGCAAAGTAAGCAGTAGATCTAGAGGGTCAAAAGGAGAATATCCCATTACAGTCCACCCCTTTTAATCTATAATATTTACTTTTGTTCTTTGTTTGGGTTATGTTCCCAACTTAGCAGAAAAACAGTCTCTTAAGCTACCATTTCTTTGCAGGTTGACTTGTAATTAAATTATATTCCCATCAGGGGTGCCTGGGTGGCTCAGTTGGTTAAGCAGCCGACTTCAATTAGGTCATAATCTCACGGTTTGTGGGTTTGAGCCCATGCCGCGTTCTGTGCTGACAGCTCAGAGCCTGGAGCCTGGAGCCTGCTTCAGATTTTGTGTCTCCCTCTCTCTCTCTCCCCTCCCCCTGCTCAAGCTCTGTCTCTCTCCCTCTTAAAAATAAGTAAACATTAAAAAATTGTTTTAATTATATTCTCATCTGAAACATAAAACTTTACTGCCACTGGTGCTTTTCATATTAAGTATTGAGGAAAAGGGAGGGAAAGGCATAATAACCTTAAAATAACTGCTACAGTTTTTGCTATTCACAAAGCCAAAACTGATAATCAAAACTATCTTCTTACATCATCCATTCCTTATTGCCTCTACCCTCTGCCAGAATCTTAGTGGCAGAGTTCTTTACCTAGTTTAGTAACAGAAACCTGTTTTCCTGGATGATCTGAGTCCTTGATGATTCTGTCTCTTCCGTATTACTTCAGTGTATCATTGTGCATTTTAGACATGAGAGAACTTGGAAGCACCTTCACTGAATCCCCTGACTCCTAGACCTATTGTTCCTTGCCCTTACTATGTAGCAGCAGCCAGTTCCCCAGTAGCAATTGGTATCTGTCATCCAGGCCAGTAGAGTGACACTTTCTCTCCCTGTTGGTTCAGCCGCATGAGGAGCCCAAAGTGGCCAGGAGGCAGTCTCAGATTCAAATTTAACAAAATCATGACTTTATTCCATGGTAGAAGTATTTCTTCTTTGAGAACCAGAACCCCAAGCCCATCAAACCCAAGATTAGGGGAATAGAAAGTAAAAATAATATAAGTGGGTTATTAGTTATATAGTAAGAAGAGACATTTATTACTACTCCTCTACCCTTAGCTCCTATACCCATATATTCTGGCCATGGAGAAGACAACACTGTTTATTGTTCTCTGGTTTAAGGCATATATTGCATCCTGTATGACGGTACCCCAACTTATCCGGGTGTTGTTGCCTGGCTGGTACTGTAACTGAGCCTTCAGTAAATCATTCCACGATTACTAAACCCACTTACTTCTGGGTGATGGGACATGTGGTAAGACCCGTGAATTACACATGTATGAGCTTATTGGTGTACTTCCTTCCCTGTGAAATAACTCATTTGGAGGCAATATTGTATAGAATTACCATGATAATAATACACATTCTCTTAAGTCAATGCTAATTTGTATCTGGGCTGTCTGTTTAGTCCTTTGAAAACAAATTGTTGCTCTCTTTGTGATAGAAGGGGTCAAGTGTGATGAATCTGCCCCCTAGTTGCTGGCTAGCTCCCTTCCAGGGACCTTATTAGGGGCTCAGTGTTGGATCCAGCAGATGGCTACATGGGTGTATAGCTGTGATGATAGGCATATCAGCCTTGATAAGCAGACATCCATATTATTGAGCCCATGCATAGCCTCCATTCCTGCTGCCATGACCACTTTGTACATAAATCCATTGGGTAAGCATTAGTAAAAAAAAAAAAGGCTAATGGACATTCATAACATGAATCACTATGCCCATCTGATTGAGAGGCTTTTTGCAGAGAGTGCCCTTTGGTGAGTATTTACCCAGGGCACAAATATATTAATTATTTGCCCATTCTAGGAGATCTAGCCTCATAATTTTCTTCCAGAATCCTTATTTCTAGTCTTCCAATCTTATTCTTTGAGGTACCTAACTAATTATATAAGCCATTAGTCACTATCCTTGAACCATTATAGGCATGTATCTTAGGCTATATTGCCTTCCATGAAAATGGACAACCAGGTATATACCTGAAATTGTGCCTACTGGGAAGATTTGCCTTTACCAGTGTGTTTCAGGTCATTCCAGAGTCAGGGAATAAGTGAAAGATGCATTTTCAGCTAGTGTCCACATGCTGGTCAGGCCCAACTATAAACCAGTTCTGTACTTTTTCTTCCTCTATTAACTGGTAAGAGGGAATTCCCATCAGGCCATGAATGTAGGCTAATGGAGAGGGGTAGTGGAGCAATAGGAAAAGGCACTGCGGCAACCCAGGTCACTAGCACATAGAATTTGTCTTCCAGACTTGCTTTTATACTGGAATACTGATTTGTATGTCCAGTTTCATGATTTGGTGGATCAAATAACTAGTTCACAATGGTCAGTTTGTAATAGTCATTTGGTGCTCTGTGTTCAAGCACTAAGTCTCTATTAGTGCCCAAGTGCAAGCCAGGGTCTGCCTTTCACTTAGGAAATTGTTTTTGACAGAAGAGAGTATGGCCTTACTTCACTATAGTTCTCTTCTAGAGGCTTGCAAGAGGCCTAATACAGCATGCCTGACTGCTGCAGACACTTCTTATACCATTGGTTATCCTAATAAATAAAGTCATGTGACAGGACAACTTGCATTGCAACCTGGACTTCTGCAGAGCCTTTTATTACTCTAGTCTCACTCGAAAATAACAACCTTACAAGTTACTCATATTAGTTATTTCAGCACATTTGACTGTGGTCTTTTTTGCCTCAAAAATGCAGGGCTTACCAAGTATTGTGCCTTTCTGAGGTGATAACAGTTGGTTAGAGACAGAAGTGAAGTAAAAGAACAAGCCCTATGAGGGCTTTCAGGCAGAGGGAATAATAGCAAATGCCAGGGACCTTTTGGTGTAGCAGGAACAGGGTCAGTTTGGAATAGACAAAAAATAGGAGTAGTTGTGGAATGAAATGAGAGCAGAGAGAGAAAGGACGAGATGGAACTTTCAAGCCATAGTAAGGACATGGAATTTATTCCTAGTGTAAAAGGAAACCATTCGAGCAATTTATGCATGAAAATAACATATAAAGGTCACTCTGTTGTATGGACAATAGAAGAAAGGTATATTAGCGAGAAGAAAACAAATGTTTCAAGAAGAGAGTAATCAACTATGTCAAAAAAATAAGACTGAGAATTGGATTTGTCAAGATAGAGCTTATTAGGAATTCTAGTAAGTGCAGTTTTGATGGAGTTAAGGAGATAAAAGCCTGATTGCATGGGTTAAAAAGAGAATAGACTTGGGGCACCTGGGTGGCTCAGTTGGTTAAGCGTCCGACTTCGGCTCAGGTCATGATCTCATGGTTCATGGGTTCAAGCTCCGCATCAGGCTCTGCTGACAGCTCAGAGCGTGGAGCCTGCTTCAGATTCTGTGTCTCTCTCTCTGTCTCTGCCCCTCCCCAACTCCTGCTCTCTCTCTCTCAAAATTAAATAAACATTTAAAAAAAGAGAGAGAATAGACTTAATATTGGTTAGAATATAGAGCAGTGTGAACTCATACACTCAACAATGAGACCCCAAAATTCTGATCCTAAGTTTATGTAACCTGGAGAAACACTTGAATATGTGCATCGAGATAAATGTACCAGCAGATTCATATCAGCATTGCTTGAAACAACAAAATGTTACTGTCCATTGAAGGAGAATGGGTAAATAAAATGTGGTATATGTCACGCTATAGTAGTGAGCATGAATGCACTACAGCTACACACATGAATATGGATGAATCTTCCAAACATAATGTTGAACAAAAAAAGCAAGTTACAGAATATATGTGATACAATTTCTTAAATGTATATAGTTCAAAACATGCTCTATTTGTCTTCTAGAGCTGCCATAACAAAGTGTCACAGACTGGGTGGCTTCAACAACACAAATTTATTTACTCACGGATCTGTGCATTAACTTTGGTCATCTATGCTTTGCTTTCTTCTAGAAGATTTATAGTTTTAGATTTTCTATTTAGGTTTATATTACATTTCTAGTTAATTTTTGTGTATAGCATAAGGAAAGAGGGTTAATTTGTGTTCTTGTTCAGTTCTAACACTTTTTGTTGAAACGAGACTGTTCTTTTACCATTGAATTGTCGTGGCAACTTTGTTGAGAATCAGTTGTACATATATGTTTGGATCTATTTATGGACTCAGTCTTTTTTTTTTATGTTTATTTATTTATTTATTTTTTTGAGGAGTGGAGGGGTTAAGAGAGAGGGGGACAGGGGATCCGAAATGGACTACATGCTGATAGCAGAGAGCCTGATGCCACTCAAACTCACAAACCATGAGATCATGATCTGAACTGAAGTCAGACACTTAACCAGCTGAGCCACCCAGGCACCACTATTAATGGACTCAGTCTTATATTAATAGATATGTCTGATCTTATGCACTGCTTTGATTACTGTAGCCTTATAATAAAGTTTGAAATCAGGTAGCATAACTTGTCCAATTTTGTTTTTCCTTTCCAAAATTGTTTAGATTCTTCTGTGCATGAAGTTTATAATCAGTTTGTCAGTTTCTACAAAAAAGCCTGCTGAGGTTTTGATTGGGGTTGCATTGAATCTATAGATCATTTGGGGAATGATTCCATCATCTTAACAATATTAAATCTATCTTTCCGTAAGTGATGGCATATATTTCTGTTTATTAGGTCGTCTTTAACTTCTCTCGGCAATGTTTTGCAGTTTTCATTATAAAGATACCACACTTATTTTGTTGAATTCATTTTTAAATATTTTATTTTTGGTGCAGTTAAAAAATGTTTTCAGGGGCACCTGGGTGGCTCAGTTGGTTGAGTGTCTGACTCTTGATCTCAGGGTCATGAACTCAAGCATATTGGACTCTGTGTTGGGTGCGAAGCCTACTTTAAAAAAAGTTGTTTTTTTCTTTTGTTTTTAAAGAGAACACAAGCGGGGCGCCTAGGTGGTGCAGTCGGTTAAGCGTCCGACTTCAGCCAGGTCACGATCTCGCGGTCCGTGAGTTCGAGCCCCGCGTCGGGCTCTGGGCTGATGGCTCAGAGCCTGGAGCCTGTTTCCGATTCTGTGTCTCCCTCTCTCTCTGCCCCTCCCCCGTTCATGCTCTGTCTCTCTCTGTCTCAAAAATAAATAAACGTTGAAAAAAAAATTTAAAGAGAACACAAGCATTAAAACCACTTGTGTTTAATTTTTTTTTTTTTTACTGTTTATTTATTTTTGAGAGAGGGAGAGGGAGAGAGAGACACAACATGAGCATGGGGGTGGGCAGAGAGAGAGGGAGACACAGAATCTGAAGCAGGCAGGCTCCAGTCTCTGAGCTGTCAGCGCAGAGCCCAATGCAGGGCTTGAACTCCCAAACCGTGAGGTCATGACCTGAGCTGAAGTCGGACGCTCAACCAACTGAGCCACCCAGGCGCCACCTCCCCCCCCCCCCCCGCCACTGCAAAGAAAAGGTTTTTAATTTTAGGCTCTAATTGTTCATATCTAATGTACTGAAATACAGTTCGGTTTTGTATATTGCTCCAATAAACTCATGTACAACATATAACTTTTTTGACACACTTTAGTATTTTCTGTACACATGATTGTGTAGTCTATAAATAAAGACAGTGTGACTTTTTTTTTTATTTGTATCTCTCAATTTTTCTTGTCTTGTTGCATTGGCTAGCAATATTGAATAGAGATTGTATAGTGTTGAGTGGTAAGAGAGGTCATCCTTATTTTGCTCCCTTGTTCCCAGGAGAAAAGCATTCAATGTTTAACCATTAAGTATAGTGTTAGCTGTTGCTTTTTCTTTCCTTTGTATTGGAATCGTTAATTTACATATCACATAATTGATGTTTGGATTTAAATATACCATATTCTTGGGGCACCTGGGTATCTCAGTTAAGCATTCAGCTCTTGGTTTTAGCTCAGGTCATGATCTCACAGTCTGTGAATTTGAGCCCTGCATTGGGCTCTGCACTGGTGATATGGAGCCTGCTTGGGATTCTCTGTCTCCCTCTCTATCTCTGCCCCTCCCCTGCTTGCTCTCTGTCTCTCTCTCTCTGAAAAATAAATAAATAAACATTTTTTTAAAAAGGAAAAAATAAATATGTCATCTTCTTATTTGTTTTTATTTATCCCATCTTTTGTTTCTTTTTTTTCTCCTTTTGCCTAATTTTACATTATCAGGTTTTTTTGTTTTTCCATTTTTTTCTCTATTAACTTACTGTTTATACATCCTTTTATTGTATTTAATTGTTACCTCATAGCAGCCTTTTTCAGATGTGATTCTGTGAGAATTAAGCACCAATGCTTTAGGGCATTCATTGTAATCAACGTACTGATGTTTCTCCTGCATATCTATTATGGTACTAGCTGTGAACTTTCTTTGGGAGAATTAAGAAAATGGTCATTCAAATTATTTTCTGTTTTATTCTCTTATGGAACCCTGGTTGAAATAGGCTGCCTTAAACCTATTACAACAAATACGTTTGATTTATTACAGTTTATCTTAGTTTACTATTTCTAGGACAATCCAAAAATCTTATAATGTTTTAGTTTTATGGACTTTCCTCCTCTTGTGCTATTTTTGCCATGTATTTTAATTCTCTATATATTATAAACCCCGTAAGAGGTTCATGTTGCTTAAGTCAGTCAGTACACATTTAGATTTACCCATAAACTTAACTTTTTCCAATGCCCTTGCCTCTGGTAAAGGGAAGGAGCCTCTACTTGGAGACCTGAGATTTTTTACTTTCGCCCTTGAAATTAATCTGTGTCGTGTTTTCAGCTCTCTAGACCATTTGCAGTCTGACAACTGTGTGCCTTTTATAGTAAACCCCATTTAACAGTGGACTGATAGTCAAGAATTTCAGTGGAACTCCTACCGTCACAGACATCTGATATTGTTAAGCCTAGGAATCGCCTCCTCAAAAATCAACTCAGAAGAGATTTTTGATCTTTTCCTGATTCACACACTATACTTAGGAAGTCTGGTTACTGAATGTGGCTCTTTCTTAGCCACTTCCTTGTAATAATCAGGACAAAAGAGATGAGAGATTATAAAGACCTATTTTTGAAAATTTAAGATTCTGTCCTGACCATTCCTGGACTTCATTGGTTCCTTCTTTCCCCTAGTAGCAGCCTCTGATCTGCCTGGTTGGTGGTCCTCCCAGTGACAGCCAGGCTGCCACTGCCTCCTCCCCCTCTTCTTCCTTCCCCCTCTTCCTCCTTCCCCCTCTTCCTCAAGTATTCTTCCACATTGTTTACCTTACTTAATGTTAATAAATTGCTTATGTATTAGCTTTCATTTAGTCAAACTGTCATAATTACCATGACTAGGTTTCACTATTCCCAGATCTCCTGTGACAGACGTATACAGAACATATCTGGGTGAGACACTTCAATAAATGGTTGTTATGGGCCATTACTTACTGATTCTTCCCAATTTCTCTTTCGGAGGGTCATTTTCAGTGTTTTGGAGCACTCCCCTCTTGTGACGGCATCTTATAGGTAAATACAAATCTGTTTCACCTCAAACTTTCTTACACTATGGAGAATACGTTCCATTTGGATTTTTTATTGTTCTAGATGGTGAGACTAAGACCAAGATTGGAGAGGTGGCTTCAGAGGAGGAAATTACAACAAAAATTGAACCATTGCCTGAAGAGTCTGGCAACCCCAGAAATGATGTTCTCCAGGATTCTGAATGCAGAGGATTCTGTGAATTTGGAGATACATTAAATGAAAAGGATCAAAATCTGTTTAACAGAAGACAACATAACTGTGATGAATGTGGGCAAAGCTTTGCTTGGAGTGCAGGCCTTATTAGGCATCGAAGAACCCATTGGGAGAAACCCTATGAATGTGATAAGTGTGGAAAGGCCTTTAGTGTGAGCTCAGCTCTGGTTCTGCATCAGAGAATTCATACTGGGGAGAAACCCTATCCGTGTACTTGGTGTATTAAAAGTTTCAGTCGGAGCTCAGACCTTATTAAACATCAAAGGGTCCACACTGGTGAAAAACCTTATAAATGTGATGAATGTGGGAAAGCCTTCAGTCAGAGTTCCGATCTTATTATCCATCAGAGAATCCATACAGGAGAAAAGCCCTATCAGTGCAGTCATTGTACTAAAAGCTTTAGCCAGCGCTCAGACCTGGTTAAGCATCAGAGAATCCATACTGGAGAGAAGCCTTACACGTGTAACCAGTGTAACAAACATTTTAGTCAGAGTTCTGATGTTATTAAACATCAAAGAATCCATACTGGAGAGAAACCATATAAATGTGATGTGTGTGGAAAAGCCTTCAGTCAGAGCTCAGATCTTATTCTGCATCAGAGAATCCACACTGGGGAGAAACCATACCCATGTAATCAGTGTAGCAAAAGTTTCAGCCAGAACTCCGACCTTATTAAACATCGAAGGATCCACACTGGAGAAAAACCCTATAAATGTAATGAGTGCGGTAAAGCTTTTAATCAGAGCTCAGTCCTTATTCTGCATCAGAGAATTCACACTGGGGAGAAACCCTATCCATGTAATCAGTGTAGCAAAACCTTCAGTAGACTTTCAGATCTTATGAATCACCAGCGAATTCACACAGGAGAGAAACCTTACCCATGTAGCCAGTGCAGTAAAATGTTTAGCCGAAGATCAGACCTTGTTAAACATCATAGAATTCATACAGGTGAAAAGCCCTATGAATGTGATGAGTGTGGGAAAACCTTTAGTCAGAGCTCAAATCTTATTCTACATCAGAGAATCCACACTGGAGAGAAACCCTATCCATGTAGTGATTGTCCTAAAAGTTTTAGTCGTCGTTCAGACCTTGTTAAACATCAAAGAATACACACTGGAGAGAAGCCGTACGGGTGTAACCAGTGCAGTAAAAGTTTTAGTCAAAGCTCAGACCTCACTAAACATCAGAGAGTGCACTCTGGGGAAAAGCCCTATCATTGTGATCATTGTGAGAAAGCCTTCAGTCAGAGTTCCGACCTTATTCTTCATCAGAGAATTCACACGGGAGAAAAACCGTACCCGTGCCCACAGTGCAAGAAAAGTTTCAGCCAGAACTCAGACCTCATCAAACATCAGAGAATCCACACTGGGGAGAAACCATATAAATGTCTTGAATGTGGAAAGGCTTTCAGTCAGTGCTCAGCTCTTATCCTACATCAGAGGATCCACACTGGGGAAAAACCATATTCATGTGATCAGTGTGGCAAAAGCTTTAGTCGGCGCTCTGATCTCATTAACCATCAAAAAATCCACGCTAGTGAAAAGCCATATAAATGCGATGCATGTGGGAAAGGCTTCAGCACATGCACTCAACTTACTGAACACCAGGGAATCCACACTGGGGAGAAACCCCACCGGTGTAGTCAGTGCAACAGAAGTTTTAGCCAGCTCTCTGATCTTACTGATCACGAGATAGTCCATTCTGGGGAAGACAGTCTAAATGTGATGAATGTGGGAAAACCTTTGGAGTATACACCAACTTTACTCAGTACCAGAGACACTACACCAGAAAAAAATCTTAGGAATGCTATTGATGATTATGAAAAAGGTTTTAATCAATGCTCAACTCTTTTGCTACAGTAAGGGGGAAAAAAACCACTGGACAGAAAATAATTTTTACAATGAAAGTTTCACTGAGAGACATTACTAAACTTAAAAATTCTGAGGAGGAATCCTGTAATTGGGAAAAGCTTCAGTGTGAACAAAAATGTTACTGAAGGTCAGCAACAATGGAAAGGAATTTCTGTCTGCTAAAATGTAAAAAACAAAAACAAAAACAAAAACCTTTAGTCTTTTATTCAAATACAGTCCACAAGGGAAGAGTTTTATCATTAAAGAAATGTATAAGTATTAATGCAGAACCTTATCAGATATTGTAAAAATCAATGTGATGGGGTGTGCAATCAGAACTCAGAAAGAAGTGTACTAGTGTTATAATCTCAAACCTTTAGAGAGCCCTAATTACCTATTGCATATCCGAGAAGTCACCTTAGAGAATGTAGGGAAAACTGAATTCCCTTCCGTATCTTAATTGGCATGTATTCTGATGATCAACATGCCATTTATCTCCTGACAATGGAAGAGTCCTACCTTATGCTACTGTTAATTATCTGTCATTAAATTCCCTCTGTGTGAACATGCTATGCTATTCTGGTATTAAACTTATTAACTACGTAACTCCAGTGTCCCATTTTCTCAGAAAATTTTCTTTGGCCTAGTTTTGGTTTTCCTAATGCATATGACTTTTCAAGTTCCTGCAGTATTCACAGCAAATATGGACTTGTTTTGCTTTCACTAATGTAGCCCATAAACTTGATGGGTTTGAAATCCTTCTTCACTACCATTTAATCACAGCTCCTAAATATGTGAAACAATTTTTTTAAAAAAGAGTTCCATATGTCAGAGTGTGAGGATTTCTCTTCCACTATGTGTATCTTGTCTCTATAGATTGAACAAAAATGAGAGCCAAAGTAATATCCAGTATGACTAATTTGTATAGCATATTCTGTCTAAAAATAAAAAGACATTGATTTTTTTCAAGTGGCAACGTTTATCAGACTATTTTTTTAATGTTTATTTATTTTAAGAGAGTCTGAGAGCGGGCATGCAGGCAGGGTGTGGGTGGGGACAGAGAGAGAGAATCCCAAGCAAGTTCCATACTCGGAACCAAGCCCCACGTGGGGCTTGATCCCATGAATCATAAGATGATGACCTGAGCCAAAATCAAGAGTGGGATGCTTAGCCAACTGAGCCACCCAGGTGCCCCTGTTTGTTGATTTCTGACATACATGTTGATAATAGGCTACACACACGTGTGTGTATATATATATATATATATATATATATATATATATGTATATACATATATGTATGTGTATATATATATATGCAAAGTTTTCAACAGAAAAATAGAAACTTTTTTAAAAATAAAAATCTCAAATTGTTTTTCTAGTATTAACCGCTTGTTAAAATTCCATTATTGTCCTTTACTTTGAATATTCCCTGAAATCACCCAGTTAATATTTCACTTTAACACATTGTTATTTACTACGTGCAAGGTATTTTTCTTTCAGTTTTACTATACATGAAGAATATACTGTCCCAACAAAGCATAAGTGACAAAGCCTGATGTATACAGAAAACACATGGCTCAGTGTAATCATAAGGGTAGACAAGATGCTTATAAGAGCTCAGAGGAGGTAAGGTTCAATTATGATTAGAAAGAAAAGGTAAAGTTTATGGAGCCCTTGAAATTTGAGTTTTGAAGGATGGGAGTAGAAGCATAAAGACAGAAGGAAGTAGTCAACAAAGTAGTCAACAACAAGAAGCAAGCAAGTATGTGAAATGATGTGAAGTGTGTTCATTCAATAAACATTCAGCATCATACTCTACTAAGTGTTGCTGAAGGGGTGAGAAAGAGTCCCTGCCCTTATGATCAACAGTTCATGAAAATAATTACTAAAACATGTACTTAAAAGAGTCAGAATGAGGGGCGCCTGGGTGGCTCAGTCGGTTAGGCAGCCGACTTCGGCTCAGGTCATGATCTCGCGGTCCGTGAGTTTGAGCCCCGCGTCGGGCTATGTGCTGACCGCTCAGAGCCTGGAGCCTGTTTCAGATTCCGTGTCTCCCTCTCTCTGACCCTCCCCTGTTCATGCTCTGTCTCTCCCTGTCTCAAAAATAAATAAAAGGTTAAAAAAAAAAAAGAATGAAATGGAAATAAAAAACGAAGTAGGAGAAAAGACTTAAGGAATGTGATGCTAAACAAGCAGGCACTTCAACTTTCTGGCGTTTAGTATCATATGGAAAATAGAAAAGTACTAGTTATGGCTGGGTTAAGTTTCATATTTCTGCATTTTGTTCTCAAGGTAGTGGAAAGCCATTGAGGTCTTTGAACGAAGAAATGACATGATCGTCTTACTGCCTTCAGAAGAATAAAATAAAAGGGGAAAGAAAGGGGCGCCTGGGTGGCTCAGTCGGTTAAGTGTACCACTCTTGATTTTGGCTCAGGTCATGATCTCATGGTCATGAGATAGAGCCCTACTTTGGGCTCTGCACTGAGCATGAGCCTGTTTAAGATTCTCTTCCTCTCCCTCTGCCCCACCTCTGCTCACTTGTGTTCACACACTCTCTCTCTCTCTCAAAAATATAAATAAATAAATAAATAAATAAATAAATAAATAAATAAATAAATAGGGAAGGACAGAAAGAAAAACTATTTTGGAAGCCTGGAAATAAAAGCATGAGGGTCACGTTTCTGATTCTGTGTCTCCCTCTCTCTCTGCCCCTCCCCCGTTCATGCTCTGTCTCTCTCTGTCCCAAAAATAAATAAACGTTGAAAAAAAAAATCTTAAAAAAAAAAAAAAAAAGCATGAGGGTCACTAGTAGAGGAGCTAAAAGGTATTCACATGATGATAAGTTGTGAAGTCAGTGGGAAAAAAGTGTACAATGAATTATCATCTGTTCCTTTGGGAATTAAAAAAATGAAGAAAATAGGAAGATGGAGTTTATATCTGAAGTGTACCCCCCTCTCCTGAGAGTAAATTTTAAGAGCCGTCTGCTTACTACACACTTCTACCTAGTGTCATGAGCTTAACACACACCCGCATGATATCTTCCTTCTGAATTCCCTGTTCTGGTGAACTGCACTGCTAAACACCTTGCCGTACAGATGAAATAACTGGTAGTCATCCTACGCTCCTCACTCTCCCCAGTTCTCTAAATCAACCTGCTCACTAGGTCTTAGAAATGAGTTATAAAAGTAACACTACTTATACAAATCTAATTTAAAAAAATCTGACAGTAACAAGTGTTGACAAGGATGTGGAAAAAACTGGAGCCTTCATGTTGCTGGTGGGAATATAAAATGGTGCAACCACTTGGAAGTTTGGCTGTTTGATTGCTGATGGGTATAGGGTATCTTTTTGGAGCGCTGGGAATGTTTTGGAATTAGTGCCAATTGCTGCATATTTTAGAATTTACTAAAAACCACTGGAGTCAACCCTTTAAAATAGTAAATTATATGGCAGGTGAATTATATGTCAATAAAAAATTAATATGCAAAAAAAGCTACCGCGACCAAGAGAAAGAACATATGTTTAGAAATAAAATCACAAGTGATAAAGATATTGGAGTTACCAGACATGGACTTTAAAATGACTATAATTAATATACTTAACAAAATGTTAATGAATAAATATTACCAGAATTTATTAGATAGATTCTAATAGATTCTAATAAATCTATGAAAACTGTTTTATGGAAGTTCTACACCTGAAAAATATAACAACTGCAATTAAGAGCTCAATTGATAGGCTTACCAGCAGATTGGATACTTTGAAGTGGAGATTGGTGAACTGAAAGATGTAAATAAACACCAAGGCGGAAGCAGGGAGGGGAAAAAGAAACAAAATGCAGAGGAGAGCATAGGCATCATACCTAATATTGTAAGAAGATCTAACATACAAATAATTTGAGCCTCAAAATGAGATAAGAGATGATGAGAAGAGGCTCTATTTAAAGAAAGAGTGATTTGGGGCGCCTGGGTGGCGCAGTCGGTTAAGCGTCCGACTTCAGCCAGGTCACGATCTCACGGTCCGTGAGTTCGAGCCCCGCGTCGGGCTCTGGGCTGATGGCTCGGAGCCTGGAGCCTGTTTCCGATTCTGTGTCTCCCTCTCTCTCTGCCCCTCCCCCGTTCATGCTCTGTCTCTCTCTGTCCCAAAAATAAATAAATGTTGAAAAAAAAATTTTTAAAGAAAGAGTGATCGAGAATTTTCCAGTACTCATGAATATCAAGCCATAGATTAAAGGAGCACTACAAACATCAAGCAGAATAAATACAAAGAAAAATACACTTGAGGACATCATAGTATAGAGCAGTGCTGTGCAATAGAACTTTTAATGTTCTTGTCAGTATTGTTCACATTTTAAAATGTGGTTAATGTGCCTGATGAACTACATTTTATTTAATTCTAATTAATTTAAATAGCCACCTCTGGTTAGTGGCTACCACATTGGACAGCAAGACTTAGGATATGTTTTCAGACAACAATAAAATTAGCTAGAAATCAGTAACACACACACATACACACTAAAAAAATTCCCAAGTGTTTGGAAATTAAGACCGTTCAAATCACATATGGGGCACCTGGGTGACTCAGTTGGTTAATTGTTCGATGATCTCGGCGGTTTGGGAGTTTGAGCTTCATGTCGGGAGCCCCATAGCAGGCTGGCAGTGCAAAGCCCGCCTGAGATTCCCTCTCTCTGCCTGTCCCCCACATGCATACACACTCTCTCTCAAAATAAATAAATGAACTTTAAAAAATAAATAAATCACCTATGAATAAAAGAAGCAAGCATAATGGAAAATTTAAAGGTATTTTTCTCAAGACAAAAATAGAAATTATGGAATACAACTAAAGCCCTGTTTAAAGAAATTTATTTTAAAAAATTAAAATTAAAAAAAATTATAACATTCAGTGCATGTGTTAGGAAAGAAGGGGCTGCAGTTCAATGATTTTTTTTTTAATTTTTTTTTCAACGTTTATTTATTTTTGGGACAGAGAGAGACAGAGCATGAACGGGGGAGGGGCAGAGAGAGAGGGAGACACAGAATCGGAAACAGGCTCCAGGCTCCGAGCCATCAGCCCAGAGCCTGACGCAGGGCTCGAACTCACGGACCGCGAGATCGTGACCTGGCTGAAGTCGGACGCTTAACCGACTGCGCCACCCAGGCGCCCCTGCAGTTCAATGATTTAAATATACATTGCAAGAAATTAAACAAAGAATAGCAAGTAAATCTGAAGAAAAAATGTAGAGAGAAGTTCATACACTGCTGTTCTGGGTTCCCATTGTAACTTAAAGGGAAATTTGCACCATGTCCAGAACGTTTGATGTACTGCAAATGAGGGAACAGCGTCTTCTCAAATTCCTTGCAGCAGGAACCCGCTTAAGGGCAGCAACTTGACTTCTAAATGGAAAAGCACCTCTACAAAAGGAAAAGTGACGGCATCTTTATCATAAATCTGAAGAGAACCTAGGAGAAGCTTCTGCTGGCCTCTCATGTCATTGTTGCCACTGAAACGCAACTGATGTCAGTGTCATGGCCTCCAGGAATACTGGCCAGAGAGTTGTGCTGAACAGTTTGCTGCTGTTGCTGGAGCCACCCCTGTAGCCACACACTGAAGAAAATGTTCTCAGACCCTTAGACTGAGCAGACGGGCAGGGCTGCCTCTGCCAGCGAAACAGCAGCAGCAGCCAACTGCACATGGTCTTTATTTTATATTCATCAGGTATAAACATCAAAGAAGCGTGGGAGGAAAACACAAAGAGCCTCCAGACATCTGGTGTTTACGTGAAAGCATGTAGGGAAGATGTACAGTTCCAAGGACTGCTAGGCAATTACAATGGGTCTGTCTCCTAACCGGCTCCTGGGAGATCGTGGGGCTCTGTTCTCATACTGCTATCGCGTCCGACAGCCTTGAAACTGGAACATCGCTGATGTTTCAGCAATTACCCCATTCACTTTCCCAGGCCTTACAATACACTCTCCAGAAATAACTCCACACACCCCTAATGCTGGCCGCTTTTCTCCCGGAAACTTCACTAACCAGATGCAGGCAGCCTTGCGGGAGCCAGGACTTCTGGTGGTTACTCATCCCAGGGCTGACTACCAGCCTCTCACAGAGGTGTCTTATGTTGGCCTGCCTACCACTGCTGTGTGTCAACACGAACTCATCTGCTCTACGTGGACATTGCCATCCCGGGCAGCGAGGAGGCTCACTCACTGGGTCTGGTGAGGTGGATGCTGGCCCACAGATGCTGGCCATGAAAAGGCCTGCTGAAAAGGCTATGACCACGAATGACTTTCAGGGTGAATGGACTGCTCCAGTTCCTGGAGTTACTGCTTCTCAACCTGAGCTCCCTGACTGCTCGGAAGGTAGGCGGGTGCCTCTGTGCCTATTCAGCAGATCCCTACTGAAGACCGGAGCGTGCAGCCTGCCACTGAAGACTGGTCTGCAGCTCCCACTGCTCAGGCCACTGAATGGCTAGGAATGACCACTGAGTGGTTTTAAGCTGTTCTTCCACAGACTGTTAAACAGAAAAGGGAAATATGGTCGGCAGAAAATAAACGGTTTCTTTGAAAACAAAACAAGAGTGAAAGGAAAGAGGGGCGCTTGGGGGGCTCAGTCAGTTAAGCGTCCGACTTCGGCTCAGGTCATGATCTCGCAGTCTGTGAGTTCAAGCCCCGCGTCGGGCTCTGTGCTGACAGCTCAGAGCCTGGAGCCTGCGTTGGATTCTGTGTCTCCCTCTCTCTGACCCTCCCCTGTTCATGCTCTGTCTCTCACTGTCTCAAAAATAAATAAAACGGGGGCACCTGGGTGGCTCAGTTGGTTGAGCAGCCGACTTCGGCTCAGGTCACGATCTTGCGGTGCGTGAGTTCGAGCCCCGCGTCAGGCTCTGGGTTGGAGCTCAGAGCCTGGAGCCTGTTTCGGATTCTGTGTCTCCCTCTCTCTGACCCTCCCCCGTTCATACTCTGTCTCTCTCTGTCTCAAAAATAAATAAACGTTAAAAAAAAAATTAAAAAATAAATAAATAAATAAATAAAACGTTAAAAAAATTGAAAAAAAAGAGTGAAAGGAAAGAAATAGATCGTGAATTAATGAAATAGAAAACAAATATTTCAGTTCAGTTTTTGAAAAGAATACAAGTGATAATCCCCCAGCAAAACTGGTCAAAAAAAAAAAAAAAAAGTACCGTTTGTCTGTCAGTGTAAGGAATGCCAAAGTGACCATTACTATAGATCTACAGCCATTACAAATATAACATAAAGGATGCCATTAATGATTTTATCAAAAATTCTGAAATTTTATCCAAAATTAACACAAGAAGAAATATAAAATCTGGATAGTTCTGGGTCTATTAAGGAAATTATCTGTAATTTAAAATTTGTCCCATAAATACTCCAAGCCAGATATCACAGTGGGCAATATTTCCAGACATTAAAGGAAGAAATAAACCAATCTTACACAAACTCTTCAGGTAATAGGAAAATATGGTACATTACCCAACTAATTTTATGGAAGCTGTGGATTATGCTCCTTACAGAGGAAGATTTTATTCCTGGAACAAGACCAGGAGGAGCCTGGCTTTCTCCAGGATTTTGACATACGCATCTTTCCACATCTTCCTAAGATATCCTCAGGCCCCTGATCACTCTAGCTTCAGGGAGCTACAGCTGAGCCTCCAGGGCATATTGAAAGGAATCTTCTTTCCAATGGTGGGGATCCAGTTCTATGACAGACTGAATCTATCTACGATATCATACAATGCATATTTATCACATTACACTTCTCTAGACAAAGTGTTATTTGTTTATAAGTGTGGTTTTGGTTAGATATTTACATTGAATTTCATTTATTGCTAACTCAATGATACAGGTAATTGCACGGGGCCAGTGAAATTCTCAGACCATCAGCTGGTCCAGAGGGCCCCATACGAAGTCCTATAGGAATGAGAACATTTCATGCCTATAAGCCATACTCTACGGAAAAAAGTATCCATCTAAATTAGGGGCCAGCAAAGTACTACAAGAACGCCAGCCTGCCACCTGTTTTTGTACAGTTTTAATGGAACCCAGCCATGCCTATTTGTGTATTATCTATGGCTGCTTTTTGCTATAATGGCAGAGTTGCATAGTTGCAACAGAAACTGTAGGGCCTCAAAGCTGAAAATATTTATTATCTGGCCCTTTACAGAAAACATTTGCTGACCCCTGACCTAAATGAGAATTTACTTTCTTTTTAACATTTTTTGATTTTTTTTTTTTGGCTGATTATAAATGTCCTGCTAGCTTATTGTAAAAAGAAAAAAATGGTAATATGTAAAAGAATAAAGATAGAAGTCATTGTCTCTGGAAACCTATTTTGCAAACCTAGAATTTCGGTGTATGCCATTCTACATATATATGTACTTTTTTTTCCAAAAATGATACCAATAATGATAAACTAAATATTGGGACAATTTAAACTAAATATGAACATTTTATATATCCATGAGCATAGCTCTACATCATTTTAAATTATGACTATAATGAATATTTATAATTGCTTTCTCAGTATCCCCTGCACCCTGCCCCTGCCTCAAGCTTTCTCAATAATAGCACATACCCTGATTTTCCTTTAATAATTCTCCCTCCCCCTTTCTGGGCTATTAAATTTTCTTTAACTTTGACTTTTGACATAATTTCAAACTTCTAGAAAATTGCAAGAAGAGTACAAAGAATTCCTGTATACCCTTCACCCAGATTCCCCAAATGTCAACATTTTATTATAATTTCTTTATAATTCTCTGCCTGTTTTGTTTATCCAGATATCTATCTATCTATCTATCTATCTATCTTTGTGGTTTTTTTCTGAATAGTTTAAGAGTAAGTGGCACATGCAGTTCCCCTTTGACATTTAAATAGGGCAAAAAGGAAGGGGATTTTGAGCCAAAGTGATAATCGTCGACTTAATGATCAGCAGCACTTAAATGATCTGGCTGCTATGCTGAGAACACAGTAAAATACAGCAAGCAGGGAAGCAGCAAGGCCCTTGGCCTGAGCAATAGGAAGGACAAAATCGCCACTTTCTAAGATAAAGAAAACTATAAAAAGAACATGTTTGGGCACAAATTAAAGGTTTGATGTTAGGGCATGTTAGATTTAAGATGCCTAATTAGTCATTGTACCAAACCCAGTTTAAAAACTGCCTCCCATTTGCAGAGTGGGTGTTCTGCTCTGATACTGATAACCCTCTAAGAAGATGGCCTGCACCTCCACCCCTGAGGCTGCAAGCCCAGAAGACTGCAGGGACGGACTCCCACTCCTCCCGTGCTGTATTGTCTTAGAGCGTGGCTTCCTAGTGGTGGCTGCTGGAGAGGAGGAATTCATGCCCTTTGATAGAAACTGACCAGAGGGAGGGAGAGTCTGCAGAAAAGTCTTCTTCCTCCCCTACCCCATGGTGAGGTGCGATGAAGTAGTCTATAGCACTTGCGCTCTGAACACAGTGAGACTAGGCAAACAGCTGTTCTGAAGCTGTGGACAGCTCAGTAACACCCACTTGTATTCTCCTTCCCTTCATCACCTCCTGTTTACCCTCACTTATCCTTTCCTGGGATTGCATCACCCCAATAAAGTATTAACAATAAGGTTTTTTATCTTAGGCTCTGTTTTCTTAGGAACCAACACTAAAGCAGGCATCAAAGTGGCTATTCCTAGGATACAAAAGGCCGCAGTTCAGAGAAGAGGTCTAGGCCGAGATACAGATTTTGCAGTCATAGATGGTATTTAAAGAGATGAGATCACCTACGAAGAGAATGTAGGTAGAAAAGAAAAGGGATTTGAACACTGAATCCTCAGGCACTCCAACATATAGAAGTCTAGAGACCCATGAGGATATAGCACCGTTGAGACTGAGAAGAAATGCCCCACGAAGCAGAGAAAACCCAGGCATGTTGTTCTTGACGCCAAATGAAAATGTCAATTATGCAAAATACTGCGGCTGATGGCTCGAGTAATATAAGTCTAAGAAATAAGTATTGGAATCAGCAATGTGGAGGTTAGCAAACTTTACAAATATTTATGTGGATAAGAATTTGTATAATGGGGATACCTGCATGGTTCAGTCGGTTGAGTGTCACTCTTGATTTCGGCCCAGGTCGTGATTCCAGGGTGGTGGGATTGAGCACCCATTGGGGTTCTGCCCTGAGCATGAGGCTTGCTTAAGATTCTCTCTCTCTGCCTCTCTCCACCACTCGCTCGCTCTCTCAAAAAAAATTTTTTTTAATTATATACGGTAATGTCACACCTCTCATTCCTGATGTAATTTGTACTTTCTTTCCCCGTGCCCCTGCCCCCTCCATAAGTCTGGCTAGAAGTTTATTAATTTTATTAATCTTTTTTAAAAGTTAGCTTTTGGTTTAAAAAGAATATAGAGGTGCACCTGGGTGACTCAGTTGGTTAAGTGTCTGACTTTGGCTTAGGTCGTGATCTCAGTTTGTGGGTTTGAGCCCCACATCAGGCTCCTCACTGACAGTGAAAAGCCTGTTTGGGATTCTCTCTCTCTCTCTCTCTCTTTCTCTCTCTCTCTCCCTCTCTCTGCCCCACCTTGATTCTTTGCATTCTTTCTCAAAATAAATAAACTTAAAAAATATATATATATATGTTTTTTTCTCTTATTTTTCTATTTTATTGACTTGTAATCTAATCTTTGCTATTTCTTCTCTTTGGGTTTTATTTGTTCTTATTTTGGTTTCTTAAGATTTAAGTTGAGGAAACTGAATTGACTTATTTTTCTAATGTGTTTTATAGCTATAAATTTCCCTGTAAGAACTGCATCCCATAGATTATTTTTTCAAATATTTCTCTATCCCTTCTCTCTCTCACCTTTGAGGACTCAAATTACAATTACACATATCAGGGCACTTGAAGTTGTACCACAACATGTTGATGCGCTATTCATTTTTTCTGTTTTTTTTTTTTTTTTCCTGTTTTTCATTTTGGGCAATTTCTATTGCTATGTCTTATATACTATACTTTTTCCTTGCTTTCTTGTTTTATCCAGTTAAACCCATCTGTGCATTTTTTTTTTTTTAATCTCAGACATTGTAGTTTTTTCTCTAAGAAGCTTAGTTTTGTTGCTTTTTTAGAACTTGCATGTCTCGATGTGTCTCCACTAGCTTCTTGATCATATGGAATAGTTATAATTGTCTTAATGTGCTGGTCTACTAATTCTTTGTCATTTCTGGGCTGATTTGATTGATTTTTCTTATTATGGGTTGTATTTCCCTACCCCTTTGCAGGATTTATAATTTTCGATTGGATGCCAGACATTATGCATTGTGCCTTGGTGGGTGCTGGATATTTTTTATGTATTGTTTTGTTCTGGAATGTATTTAAATTACTTGGATACAGTTTTATCCTCTCAGATCTTGCTGTTAAGTGTCTTGTAGGGAGTATGAGTGTAGGATTCATTTTTGTCCACTAAGGAAGCAGGACCCTTCCTACTGCTTGAACCCAGTTTCTCAGCCTCAGCACTACTGATATTTAGCGCTGGGTAATTTATTGTTATGCATTATAGAATGTTTAGCAGCATCTCTAACCTCTACCTACTAGATGCCAGTAGAAACCATCTTCTCTGGTTGTAACAAACAAAAATGTCTCCAGATGTTGCCAAATGTCAGGTGGGGTGGGGTGGGAGGTGCAAAATTGCCCTTGAGCACACTACACTGACGCCTGTGATTGTTAGGTTTTCTACTCAGGTACCCTTTGTGAGTTCCACTGATTTTTCCCTCTAATCCTTTTGGATGGTTCTTCCCCACCTCAGGTAGTTTCCCTACACACACATGTGCTCATCAGTATTCAACTTGAGTAGATTTCCAGTGTTCTGTCTAGTTTTCTCCTATCTGGTACATTGCCCTGCAAAAGCTAGCCACCTTGGCCTCCCAGGACGCCTTGCTCCATCTTCTCAACTTAGGGAGCCTGCCTGGCTCCGCTTGAGTTCTCCTTCCCCATGCTGTGGCCTAAAAACTCTCTCCAGGTAGTAAACTGAGACAACCCAAGTTTGCTTCATTTGTTTCCCATCTCTCAGGGATCCCCCCTCTCCCAGCCTTTGCAGTATAGATTTTGCAGCATTTGTTCAGGCAGGTTAGATCTGGGATCTTGGCCTAACAGATTTTGTGTGTTTGTGATTTAAAAACAAAACAAAGCATAATAGTCAGCAAAATCCAGGAGAGGAAAATCAAGAATGCAAGATGAAGATTGTTGGGAACATGCCTTGAGTGAGTAAGTGTGAGAGGACAGCTTAGATCCAGTGGAAGATTCAGGCAGAAGCACAGGGGATCCAAAGTTAAGAGGAAAGAAGGCATTAACAAACCAAATTATAGACACTTTACTACTTTGTTCTTCCTGTTGCAAATATTGGTGTAATAGGTATAGATGGGGACAGGTATAGAGAGATCATTTATATAGGTATATAGAGAACATTAAAATGTTAATAGGACTGTGGACTCATGGGTGACTTTTGGGGTGATTTTTATTTCTAACCACCAGAAAAAAAACATTTTTAAGAATTTAAAAAAACAGGTAACTGGACACTTTGTTCTATTCTTAGGACCTTTGCCCCAAAATGGTTTCCCATCTTTCAAAGTCCTAGTCCTACCAATAGCTAACCAGGTCTTCCAGGATGTGGCCCCACTCTCCACCCTTACCCCATTTATTCCCTGGCTTCTTCACCTACTTGACCTCATTATTTGGCTTCAGTGACTCCACCCACTTACCGTTTCTTGAACAAATCAGGGACTGCTCCCACATGAAGTTCTTTACACTTGCTGTTCCCATGTGTGGAACATCTGTCCTCCAGAATCTCTTCGCTTTTTATATCATTCCTCTCTCCTTGAATTTTTCTTTTCCAATTTATTTTCTCCATACTACTCATCACATGACATACA
The DNA here is from genome assembly GCF_016509475.1 of Prionailurus bengalensis. NCBI lineage: Eukaryota > Metazoa > Chordata > Mammalia > Carnivora > Felidae > Prionailurus > Prionailurus bengalensis. Next base: position 56,582,155 of record NC_057356.1, read on the forward strand.
ACATGGGTTTTTTTTTTCCCCCTACTGCCATGTGTAGTTTCCACACATAGAAGCAACGGATATAAATTCTAACAACTAAGTTTTGGCCATTAACAACTTCAAATCCCCAAGCCTGGCAATAAAATGAGGGCCCGAGAGAATGATGTTCGGGGGTGGCAGGGGATGATGGTCATAGGGAGGGGCTTCAAGAGTCATGTACAAGGGATGCTTGAGGGGAATGCCCCAAAAGCAATGGGTGGAGGTGGGTACAGCATAGACTCGGCAGTGTAGTCCCCAGTCTGAGTCCCAGGTTAATAAATCTGTACAAAGGATGGAAAATAAATGCCAAAGACACAACTGTGTAAAAAGCTTTTCATCCACAAACATCCCCAACACCAATGTTTAGATACTGTTGGAATGTAAAATGTTATGTGTGGTATAGAGAGAGTGAAGTAACAAATGGCAGAAGTTGACAAAGGCCAAGTCATGGAAGGCCATGCTAATTTTATTAACCTATATAATGCATAAAGTGTTAAGTCTAGAATTTAGAATTACAAAGCTTTTCTACAAATCAATAAGAAAATACAAATAACCTATATTAATCAGGACAGAAACCCAATTCAGTTATTTTAAACAAGAAAGGGACTTTATTGGCTCACAAAACTTTAAAGTTCGGAGGTAGGGCAGGCTTTAGGCACAGCTGGATCTAGGGCCTCCAGAAAAATGACATCGGAACTTAGTTCTCATTCCTTTCTGCTAGCCTCTGAATTTCTCCTCAGACTCTCTCCACATGGTGTAAATTCAGGCTTACGGTCCTTAGTTCGTGGGATCCCTGTAGAGCCTTCTTTCCAAGAGTTCCAGCAGAAGTTCTGTTGAGAGCTCGCGTTAGCCTGGCTTGAGTTACATGCCCATTGTTTAATCACTGTGGCTAAGAAGCTGAAGGACTCAGGAAGGCCAGACCTGGTCATGTACTCATCTCAGCCACAGGGAACGGGTTCCCCACAATAAATAAGGATTCTGTTACCAGAGGATGGGGAAAGAGATGCTGAACAACAACAACAAAAGACCCAACAACATATATCCACACATAACCCAATAGAAAAGCTGTAATAGGTAAAGGATATGAACAAACAGTCCATGATAAAAATGGCCAATAAACTATGAAAATAACCTCATCCTCACCATTAATCAGGGAAATACAAAATGATTTTTTCTTCTTTTGCCCATCAGATAAAAAAAAATATTAAGTGTAGGTAAGGCTATGTGGGGAAATGAGCACTTTCCATACATTTGGTGAAAATAAAAAGTTATGAAGACCTTTGGAAAGGCTAAGATGGGTCTATCAGGAAGCACATCCTTTGACCCAATAATCCACCTCATACAACTCCGTCCGAAAGAAATTCACACACATGCACAAAAATGTATGAAGAAGATGTTTACTTTGGCAGTGTAATAGCAAGAGACAAAATAAGGGAATAGTTAAATAACGGGATTTTCATAGTACTGGATCCTATTCAAATCAACCATTAAAGAAATTTAAAGACCTAAGGATTTGTTTCTGACACACCTGCTCCCCCGCAAAAAAAAAAAAAAAAAAAAAAAAAAAAAAAAAGGCAAGCTGCAGAAAAATCATATACATGATTTTATTTATGTAAAAATAGCATTTATATGTGTATGTATACTCATATGGAAATGTATGGAAAGGGAACTAGATGGAGGTATATGAAACTAGACAGTGGAATGAGACTGGAAGCACTGGAAAAAAAGGGTCTCTCTCTGCTCTTCTAGTTGTGTATCATTTAAGTTTTATAAAATGAGATGGTAGTCATTTATTAATTAAAAAAAGAAAAATGGGCAAAGGCAGTTCACAATGGGAAATGCAAGTGGCCAATAAACATAAAAAGATGCTCCCCCTTATTAACAAAAAGAAAAATTCTGCCCACCAGAATGCTAAAAGTATTTAAGGATTCGGGGTGGGTGGAAGTGTAGGCAAACAGGCACTCAGTTGATGGAGTTGTAAATTGGTACCATCTTTTTGGTGATATTTCCCAAAATGTTAAACGTGCACATTCTCTGACCCAAGAAATCTATTTCTAGCTATTTATCCTACAGAAATATCCACACAGGCAGCAAAATACATGGGTAAGAATGTTAATAACTATGCCTTTAGCCATAATTAAAAAATTGGAAAGAACTTATTTTCCATCAGGAAGGGGTTGGTTAAACAAATTCCAGTATATTCGTGCAGAGGAACGGTACGTAGCCATAAAAAAAGCAGGTCTACATCCTAGTGGGAGGGGAGGCAAGTTTCAGTGCAGTACGTGTAAGATGGGGATAGGCACCTACCTCATACGGCTGCTGTGAGGGCTAAGAGTTAATCCGTGGTAAAGCGCTTCCAACAGTGCCCGCACACAGCAACCACAAGTGTCAACTATCAACACGTTTGCTTAAATATGCTTAAATATGCCTAAGTCCGGAAGAATAGCAAACCAAGTAATTATTCCTTCTGAGTAGACTGTGAAAAGGAATGTCCTTTTTCATTTAACATTTCTGTACTGTAGAAAATGCAAATGAATATGTTTATTAATAAGCTTCCAAATTTGTTAACCATAAAAAAGCAGATTTATCAATCAAGGTTTAACAGCCATCACTCACTACACTGTGAAAAAATATATATTCCTGTAAGTTCACAGAACTACATTTGAGTTTTAACTCTAATTGGCCACATGCAAGTCACACAATCTATGAATCTCCCTTTCCTTGACTACAAATCTAAGTGAGAGAGGCATAGCGACTGACCCAATGCCTGGAGTGCAGATTCTTTCCACACAACCCTCCCTTCAATTCACATCAACGTGATAAACATACTGTTCAACGATCGAGTGAATACCAACTGGGTGTGGATGTGGGGAGTTTAACCTCCAAGAAAACCAGCAGGAAATTCAGCAATAATGAGCAAATGCTCAGTAGCCATTGGGCAGTTATCAGCGGCCTGCGTGCCGTTAACAATGACTGCTCTTTTAAGAACCAAACAGATGGCGCTGCTTGGCGACTGCCAGGTCACTTCATCAGAGGCTGGCCAGCCCCCAGAATTGCTAACCAGGATTATCTGTGTGGGTATACATTAATATCCGAAATAATAAATCACTGAATAGCCATCTTAAATCAAGTTGTCTAGTGGGGACGTGGACTAACAGAAGATGACGAGTAGACAGACTGCTGCTTCCTTTTCCCTTACACCCTAATCCAGTCTTTTGGGGTCCAGCCCATTTTCCCCCCAGAGCCTTGCCTTCGCCTCAGAATCCTTTCTAAACAACACACAGGGATCAGAGCTGGCAAGACAAACTTGTATTTGCCAAGTCTGACACTGCTTTTTCTAAGCTCTGACGTTATACCAAACATCTTTGGCATTTATGACAAATGTACCACAGGGAAGTTTCTTTATATATGCAAAAGAGGTAAGATCTAAAAAACAGGGTGAAATTCTAGCCACTGAGAGGATGCTCCCTTCTTACCTACTCTGATACAAGAATTCTGTCATTTCAGCAGAAGTATTAAAAATATGCCACCTCAAAACCTACTTGGAAAGAAGCCAGTTATAAATAAATAAATCAACTCAAGATAATTTTATCTTAGAGCGGAGGAGTTTATAGCTTTATTGGACATTGACTTGTTTCCTCTCAGCCACAAAGAGAAAAAGACCCAAACAAAAGTCCCTACATTTTCTTGTATAACTTAAAATACATTATATCATTACTACATATTTATACTTCAATAAATCTTAATCTATAAAGCACATTTCTTATAATTAATTGTTACCAGAAAATCTATAAACAAGCTCCATTCTGCCTCACTTTTCCACCAGCTGGCCTTGCATTTATTACTATGCTTTTTAACAGGCTCATGCAAATCTCACCTTCCATTTTTTAAATTTGATCCAAGCACCAGATGTAACCAAAATCTCTGGAACTATGAAATCTTTTTATTCACATGGGTCATTTTCCACACAATTAATGCCCACTATAAAAAAGCCTTTTCTCATATTCTATATTTTAACTTCCAGAGTTTTCCACTAAACAGTAAAACCACAGTACTTGGGATTCTCAGCCAAGGAGTATATAAGCCTACTACTACAATGTATTACTTTTATACATTTTTTAAAATGTGTTAAGACTTAAAATTAAAAAAAATAGTTCAATCAATTCTGATAGTTAATAAACTAGTTGTTAATAACCTATTATTTTTTAAATAGAACAATCCATTCAACTTAACATGTAAGTACAACCTCAATGCTACTAGAGATTGATTAGTTTTTTTAAAAGACCCACAAACCTCCAAACCATGATGGAGTATCTTGGACTCACCTCTGATTGCTGGAGAGCTGGTCAGCTCTCTGAGCTGAGTCTTCCTTTCCCCCAAAGACAACACCCTGGTAGGAGGACTATGGCTCCGGGAATCTCAGAGGTGACCTCCCCCAGGACTGCTCCGATGGAGGGAAACAGCTCACTCACATGAAACAGCTTTAGACCAAACCCCCGATGATTTACAGTGGAAGAAACATCTACCTACCCATGGTAGGGTTACAGTATCTAGCACAGTGCCTCGTCGGTAGAAAATGTTTAATAATAAATGCATGGCTGCTCTGTTAGCCTGCTGTGCAACCCTTTTGTACCAAAGGAATAAAACAGCCAACCTGATACTTGTTGCCCACCTGTCATGGACATTTCTGTCCTTCACCAAAAGAAAGGCAAAATAAATTAGATCTTCAAGTCTCTTGTTTTCTAAAAGCCAAGACAGACCATTACCCTTCTGTTTACATTTGCCCTTCAACACTGCTGTTCACTACAAATTCCTCCCTAGTGTTAAGATTTCTACTCTTGTAGTTTACAACTGCTTATTGTTCACTGTCCACTTTCTACCGATAACACAGAACATTCTCATTAGCAGGATGCCTTCAAATTACAGACAAGGTAAGTGTGTTTTGAGTTTTCCTGCAGGCAGATAATTAAATGGAGATAAATTCTTGATATACTTCAATTCCTGGATCATGATATTTGTTTTATCTTCCCCAATCTAGGTGTCCCATTCACTTTTGATGTTTTATCACCATCACTTCTCATCTGAGTTTTAAGGCTCATTTTACTTTGAGGCTTTTGGTCATCCTTTATCTTCTATTTTCTGAATGCATATCCGAGTTAGGTAAAAGGAAGCAGAAGGGTACGTTTTTAAAAAAGGGTTTAGGTTTTCAGATTTTATAATTCCTACGTTGCCTTTTAATGTAGAAGGGAATGTATCCTTGCAAAGACATTTCAATGATCAACACAGAAACAATGTCTGTCTAAAAAAGAAACTTTTAAGGGACAAAGAATCAGGTAGTTCATTATTTGGAAAAATAATAAGAATATAAACATCACATGGAAGATTTAGGCATTAACACCTGAATTAAGTTTAAAATTTCAGTTTCTAGGCAGGTATGATATCATTTCTTTCACGGTAAAATAAAATAATGGTGGGTGAAGATTTTCTACATTTCCCAGTGGATTTTCTAACCGTCTATATAGGGAAATAAAACTATTATGTATCATTTCATGTTTTTAATTTTGTCTTCATTTCTGAAGAAAAAGACCTGAGTGCTGATTTTTTTTTGTAATTTCTTAAACTTTCACAACATTCAGAAGTTTTTCTGCATTGTGTCTTCGCTGATGTCTAAAAAGATTTGAGCTCTGACTGTAAGATTTCCCACACTGAACGCATTCATAAGGTTTCTCCCCAGTATGGATTCTCTGATGATTAATCAGCCCAGAATTCTGGCTAAAGGCTTTTCCACATTCAAGACATTTGTAGGGTTTCTCTCCAGTATGGACTCTCTGGTGCTGCACGAGGATAGAACTTCTGCTGAACGCTTTCCCACATTCAACACATCCGTAGGGTTTCTCCCCGCTGTGGATTCTTTGATGGAGAATGAGGGCCGAGCCCTGACTGAAGTGTTTTCCACATTCATCACATATATGTTGTTTCTTTCGAGAGGGGTTTCTTTTTCTTTCAAATCTGCCCTTGGGGAAACAGGCTTCTCCATACTTAAAAATCTGAGGAACACCTATATTGAGAGTGCCCGGAACTTCGTGAGATTCTACCGCTGAAGGAATCTCCTGCTTTGGAGCTAGAGCTCCATTTTCAGTCCTACCATCATCATCTGAAATAGAGACAAAATGTAAATAATGTAAATATCACTCATTTCCTATTCTGGGAGGGAAGAGAGAGACCTGAAGAAAACTTTAGTAAATGTGAACTAAAAGTAAAGAGCTTCCATTCATCTATAAACAGCAACCTGAAAACCAGTGTTAAGGTTGCCTACTCCAAAAAAGGAAATTAAATGACTGATTCTGAGGCTAAGGGGGAAATGGCATGCTCCCATAATGAAGAACTAAAATGTTATATCTGAATAAAAGCAGTAACATAAGCAAGTGTGCTTTACAACACTCGTCAGAAAACAAAGGGCAGAAAGATGTGGCAGATTCTATATGATTGTTAGACAAAGTGCTGCAGCTAGGTCTGGATGAAATTTCATAAGAAATATAAAAATTGCCCGTTGGGAAATCCTTGTAATATTCTTTTGCTTTGAGAAAAGGAGAAATTACACCAAATCATGATGGTGTAAATAATAAGTGATCTGTCAAAAAGTGACTATTTCTGAAATGAGCAAGATAAGGCAGGTCACGGCCAACACTACACTAAGAGCAGAACCCAGAAGATGTCGTAATAAGAGACTGAGGGTAATAGGAGCTGAGGGTATTCTTAACTCAGGACATGACACTTACATTTAACAGGCCCTTAGTAAATGAAAGTTTTCCTGTAAAATACCCTACTTGCTATTTGCCGTGGTACTTAGTTAGGTGAGTTATTATTTTTAAGCCTCAGTTAGATAAGTCTAGTGAAACAAAAGCCTGAATTAATTACCAACATGAGGTACTATCACCCACCCGCAGGACACAGTATATTTAAAGACTGTCCTGAAACTTCCAGCCTGTAAGAGTACAAACAGTTACTACAGGGTGAGCAGCAACAATTAGAAAATAAACAGTGAGCAAGTCTATAATAAATGATGAAGAAAGGGATAAAGTCAAGAGAGAAGACTAACAGAAAGACTGAAGGGTTGCAGGGGGTCAGGGAGGCCTGGAGACATGAACAACGGAGAAGCAAGTGTTAAAGTTATGTGGACACAAATGGCACAGAAATAAGTTCCCAAGCGTCATAAAGACTAGACTGCTGAAATGAAGCTATTTACAAGCGAGGGAAAATTATTCTAAAATTCAGGCAGGGGAGAAATTTTCTACCCAAGAAAATGCCACCTCCAATGACCAAGGATAGTGGTTCTCAAATTTCATTCCAGACACAATGTCCCATGAAACATGTAAAACTAACGGTTTTCAGCAGACGTCAGCCCCACCCCATCAGTTCTGGTTCACGAGCACTGGGATCTCGCTCTCCCTCTCCCTCTCCTCTCTCCCCCTCTCAAGAGTCCCCTCAGATGGGAAGAAAACCTGATGAGACTCCATCTGTGGCACACACCAGCGTTACCTACAACTACCTCAAGGAAAGATTCCCAAAGCAATCTCAAAAACAAATATGAAAAAGAATCCAGCAGTTTTAGGAATATACTAGGTTGTATCAAAGTATACTAAGTATGTGGTGTCAACTGCCAATATACTGCAAAGACTAGTTTTAAGCGATTTATTGTAAATCTGAGCTCTTTATTTAATTCTTCTATACTTAAAGCCTATTTTAGCTATGGAGCCTACTTTTGCATAAATACTTAGAAAAGGTGAAGAGTTTTACCCAAATACCATTTCTACAAAAGATGCTTCTTAGAAAAAAAAAGACTCTAGGCAGGATGTTAGAGAAAAAAAAAATGGCTAAAAATTTAGAAAAGACTTCAGTGGTGGCTACAAAAAGAATAGGTAGATTTGAAGAGGCTTCATCTAAGCTTATTATACCAATAGGATTAGGCAGGAGATTGAAAGGATGTGAAACAGATGGCAAGTAAACAATACTGAAACAGAGGGACCTCATCTACAGGTGGGTGCTGGCTCAACATAAGGCAAATGCCAATCTGAAATGGGGAGATCTTCAAGAAAGAGGTAAAAGGGAAGAAAAGGATGATGACGTTAATATCTAAGATTAAAAGACCTGAGGGTCCACAAATCAATTGTTGACTGTGTATACATAGTCTGTCTATGTGTACAAAATTAGGTTAAGGTGATTATTCCCTATCCCCTTTTGTCCAAAGAGTTCTGGACAAAAAGCCCACACTCTCTTTCACCCTCTAGCCCACTTGAAATTTGGTCCTCACCACAGTGCCTTAAGGAATGGAGCTCCCAGGATGCCCACTTGAGCTGGTTCTCCACAGCATCCAGCTCAGAATTTGGTAATCCCTGAGCTTCTTCTTGAGATACTATCTCCTCTACTAGAACTTCCCGTTTTCGTCGACGGAGAGAAACCTGGAAAAAATAAAGTCTGGCTCAGCTGAGAAGGAATCTGATGAGATTCAGAATTAAAAAGACGTAAGAGAACCCATACAAAACATATAGTGCAGTGGTCTATATGACAAAGCATAGCCAGAGGGGAGCAGTGCAGGGGCGGGAGGAATACACATAATTCTAACTTAGTTGAGTGGAATGAACTCAGCAGCCCTGCCTACTGCTATGCCAGTGCTTCTGCCCCAGGAGAGTGACACAAGCAGACTCACCGGCTGTCCAGGGTCATCTAGCTCACTCTCTAAATCCTCCAGCACTGTCACTGCCTCCTCTCCGTTCTCCGGATGATGCTCTCGAACCCAGGTCTGCAGTTCCTTGGGCAGGATGGCAACAAACTGCTCCAGCACTACCAGCTCCAAGATTTGTTCTTTTGTGTGTGTCTCTGGCCTGAGCCATAGACGGCAAAGTTCTCGAAGCTGGCTCACAGCTTCACGGGGCCCAGGTGAATCCTGGTATCCAAACTGCCTGAATCGCTGTCTGAAAACCTCTGGATCAGGAAGATGGTTCCAGGGGATGCTCGATCCCTCTTCACCATCAGGATCCTCCTCCAACTTCACTCTCAGTATTTTTTCCTCTTCATCTGGATTTGGGATTATAAGTATCGAATCTTCTTCCACGGACTGTGCAGACATCCTGATTTATAATACTTCAAGAAAAGTCAATCAAGGCAGGATACAGGCCTCAGGGAAATACCGGTTTCTTCACAGGCTCTCCTGAGGCACAAGGAAAAAAAAATATGTCAACTACCAAATATCCTAAGAATCTGAACATGTGCTGATAAAGGAAGTAAAAGATATTTGTTTTTCTTACCAGATTAAAAATTCCAATCAATAACCTACACCAGAAGTTGGCAAACTACAGCTCACAGCCAAACGTGGCTTGTTGCCTATTTTTGTACAATGTTTGTACTAAGAATAGTTTTCACATTTTTACATGGTTGAAAAAAAACCACAGAATACTTCATGACATGTGAAAATAATACAAAATTAAAATGTTTGCGTCCATAAATAATTCTATGTATTTGCTGACAGTTCACACTACAATGATAGAGTTGAACAGTTTCAACAAACACTACATAGTCTGAAAAACCTAATATTTACTACCTGGCCCTTTAGAAAAAGTTTGCCAACCTGTGACCCACTAAATCAACAAACCTTATTTCGTTAATCAAAAGAATCCAAGTAAGAACCAGTCCAACTCAGATGTTTTCTAAATGCATTTGACCCTGGAACACATTCTTTGCAACTCAGGACACCCGTAGGTCAACTCAAAAGCAGGGACTGCTTTACTGTTATCTGCTTAAAATTTTCTTAACAAAATATTTTTTAATGGTTAAGAGTTCAGAAATATTTTTTAAGAACGCCCTGAACTCAAAATATATATGAAAAAATATCCACTTGCTCAGTAACAGATCAATACTGAAAAAACTAACCACTAGATGCCACGCAATGCAAATATTCAGCCACTCACCACCCCCAGAACTACATTTAAATCTGTAATGACCGGCATTAATCACAGCAAACTCAGTGAATAAAAGGTACTCTCATAACATCTTAACTTCTTGCAGTGGCCCAGAGTCATCATCGCTCACTGGATGACTCACTGTTTCCCCAGCTTCTACCTTCAGGGAAATCTTGTGCTATTTCTGATCCTTTCCTTGTATTTGCACAGTCATGCCCATGCCATTGTTTACAACACATACTAGGAATGAACCACGCAGCTACTCAATGTATCTACTGAGGGCCAGAATCTGAAAACCAATGGTTTCAAAAAACTTCTTGTAACCCTCACAAGTCTAGTTATCACAAAAGACCTTATCACAGACAAGTAATGCAGACAGGTTTAATTAAGTACCCTGGAGTGTGGCGGCCTTCTAAATAGGGTTTAGCCAGCAGATGAGTTGGTTCCTATTCCAGGATCCTACCTTATCAAAGCCTCAATCATTCTATAGAAAAGAAATTTATCTTCCTTTTACGTTCTCTTACTGCAGCCGGCCCTTGGGCCGTGAACGAGGTACAAGGTGGGCAGGCCCGCGATCCCTAGTGTTTGGGCGGGGAGCCGAGTCCCAGGTGATCTCCTCGCCTCACTCCGGCAGAGTTCCGCTGCAAACCCCGCCCCGACGTCCCCCAGCCCCTCTTCGCCGCACTAGCAACGGCGGATTTCGGATGACGGAAGGCCACACTGCCCCAACAACGTCAGGGCCTCGGCGGATTTCGGATGACCGAAGGCCACACTGCCCCAACAACGTCGGGGCCACGGTACTTCCGCCCGCGTCCGGCGGAACTACAAGCCCCGACAGCCCCCGCGCAAGGCCCGCCCCCTCCCACCTCCGCCCAAAATGAGTCCCAGAACCCTCCGCGAGACGCCAGGCCTCGAAATAGAACAAAACCGGCCGAGGGGGGAGGGGGGAAAGGCGAGGGTCGCGGAGGACACAAGGGATGGAGGACTCTCCGATGGTACTGAAAGCCCAATCCGGCTTTCCATCTACCTCTACCAGCCCCCCAACTGCTGTATACGGAGACAGCGGCCTGTCCGCGCCTCCCGGCAAGCCGAGGAAGATCCCGCCAGGCTTCTTTTCTGTCTACTACCAAAAGGACTGCAGCCCCTTAGCCCAGCGTCCCCCTCACGCCCTTCCCCCCATTCTCTCGCAAACCTCCGACTCGGGATCCGCAGCAGCTTCGCTGTCCAAAGCAGACGCAGAAACGCCGCTCACAAGCCGTTTCCCAGAAGCCCCCGGCACGGACTGCTTCCGGTCTGCGGGTCCCAGGAGGCGGGGAGAGGCGAAGCCCCGCGTTGCCATGGAGATGGGCTCCGGGCGGGGGAGGGGCGGTGCGACGACAATGACCGCTTTGAGACTGCGCTTGGCCTGGCGCCTCTCCTCGAATAGCCCAGAGTTCTGTGTTCCGTTTAAGAGACAAGGAAAAGAAAGGGAGAATTCTGCCATTAAGATAGTCTTTACGGATTCATAACCCCTGTCACAGGAGTTATTATCTCATGTGATCCTCGCAGTAGCCCTCTGAAAAGAGTAATAAAGGCTAGTATTTATGAATACTTACTACGTTGTACCAGCCACATATATTGTCATTTTCACAACAACTGTATCATGGTAGGAACTTTTATTACCCCCATCTCACAGCTGAGATAGATAATTGAGGCACAAGTAAGTAACTTTCTACAGCTCATAACTAGTAAGGGGGAAACAAGATTTGGCTCTCACTACATGTTACACTACTTTATTTTGACAAAATTATCTATCAGGGAAACGAGAGGAGACTCTTAATGAAGAGTTTTGGCAGTGATCTCAGTGAATTTGCAGAATTCATGGTCCTCTTCTGACTTCGGGCTTGACATTTTATATCACAAAACAGCTGCTGAAGGTATCATTTAGAAAGTAAATCAGGGGCACCTGGGTGGCTCAGTCGGTTAAGTGTCTGACTTAGGCTCAGATCATGATCCCTCGGTATGTGAGTTCCAGCCCTGCATCGGGGGTCTGTGCTGACAGCTCAGAGCCTGGAGCCTGCTTTGCATTCTGCATCTCATTCTCTCTCTGCCCTTCCCCCACTTGTGCTCTGTCTCTCGAAAATAAATAAATGTTAAAAAAAAAAAAAAAAAAAGTAAACCAGTCCACTTCATTTCTCTATTTCAAGACCTTCAATGGATCCCCACTGTCTTAAGTATGACATAAAAACTCCTTACATTGGCCTGCAAGGCCCCTGTGGTCTGTTCCCTGCCTCCCCACTCTGACCTCAGTTCTTAGGTTCATTGTGACCCCAGATTCCTAGTTTCAGTGGAAGTCTCTCCACCCTTCATGGCACAGTAGAGTGATCTCATTTATTCTCCTGTTTTTTGCTTTTTCTTTTCTTTTTCTTTTTTTTTTCTTTCTTTCTTTCTTTCTTTCTTTCTTTCTTTCTTTCTTTCTTTCTTTTTTTTTTTTTTGTCTGTAAGTTCCATAAAGGTAGGGACCTTGTTTGTCTTGTACACCACAGTATCCTCCCTAGTTCTAGGATGCTGACTGCCTGGTACATGGAGAACTCAACAAATATTTCTTGAATAAACAAATGAATTGTGGACTGGTCACGTTGCTGCTTTTGCCAGGTCACATGTCACGCATCAGAAACCACACAAAAGAGCCCTGTTGTTAAAGGTCTATGTTCAAAGCACAGGTCCAGCCTTCCAGAAGCATTGCAGGATTCTCAGGCTTCAGCTTTCTGCCTCATTCAGGCCTTCATAAAGGGCCCTCAGCCTCCACTGGCTTCGTGAATGAGAGAGCAAGTGAGCAAGCTGTTGATGGTATAGTACTGCTTTACACTCGGACTGGAACTTTGTCTCCCCGGCATGCCTAACTCTGGTGCCTCTTCTCTCCATTTAGGAGGCCACAGAAAGCCAGCCATTTCACTTTCCTACTTGACTACTGCCACCAAGCTGCCTGGCTGCTCTTCCCAAACTTTTCTTCTTTTGTGACCCTAAAAGCTAGCTCAAGGCATTTTTTATTTATTTTATTTTGCTTTAAGAGTTTTTGCATCTAATTAATGTTAGAGAACAAAAAAGCTTAACAACATCGAACAGAAATAATTGGGGAAGTAGAAAGTGTTGCAAAATTTTATAAAACTCTTTGCCTGGGGTTCGTTCTATTATTCCTAATTCTACGGGTAAATGGAAACCACAATGAGGTTTCCCTTTCTAATTTACTCTAATTTCTAAGCCTCTAATGTCAAAATCTCTAATTTTGAGGCCAGTGACCCATAACACCCACTTTGAAATACCATCCTTCTGAGCCCCATTATGTGGGCTCTTTCCTGAATGGTGGCCCCTGTTGCCATCTTAAAGATATAGTCAAGATAGAGCATCACATTCCTCTGAGAAACCTGAGTGTAGGGAATAGCTCCATGCCAGCGCTGGACAACCAGCAACATAGGTCACGTAGGTGAGGCTTGAACTGCAGCTGATTTGAGTCTTGGCAGAACACCTTGTGATCCTCCCAGAAGGTGAGAGCATGAGAAGCTTGCAAGGAGCTGCAGTAAGGCCATTTGCCACTCAGGTGTCTGTCTTCCAAGAAGGCTGTTGTGAGACAGGTCTTCATTGCTTCCTGGGTGGTGATGAGGCTTTCTGCCTCACCTGCCTGGAGTACAGATGCAGACTATAAACAGCCTTAAATACAGCAGGGTTTTAGCTCCTCAGCAACAAGGTATTCTATATCTCATGTTGAAGTCATCTGACTCCTTTTGTTATCCTTTTGGTGTGAGACAAAAGCTCATGGGGAGTTGGTACCTCTTGGCTACTCTCGATTTCACTGTCTTTGTAAATACTGATCTGTCTAAACTTAAAGAAGGCTCATTGTTTCTCTACCAGCCAAATCTCTTGACCTTGTTTGAAAGCATCTCATTCATTAACTAATGGTAAAGAAACAAACACAAGAACCAGATAGATACTACCTGGGTTCTAGAGACCTAGACGTGACTACAATGAAGTCATGATTCGTTCCTTTAACATTACTGTCTTGTTTAGGATATAAGCAAGAAAACAAGTATTTATAAGGCAATGTAGAAGTAATACAGTAGGGGAGCCTGGGTGGCTCAGTCGATGAAGCAGCCAATTCCCGGTTTTGGCTCAGGTCATGGTCTCATATTTTGTGAGTTTGAGCCCCACATTGGGCTCTGCACTATCAGCATGGAGCCTGCTTGGGATTCTCCCTCTCTCTTTCTCTCTCTCTCTCTGCCTCCTCCCACTCTCTCTCTCTCTCTCTCATAACGAATAAATAAACATTTTTTTAATGAAGTAGAACAGTGAAAGCAAAATATGGCAAGGGGAGGGACACCTACATGAGACAGTGTGCTGAAAGAGAAGGGAGGAGGCACACAAAGATGGAGGAAGCAAAGTAAGAGAAGTTTTCACATTGGAAAGAAATCCACGGACATTCAAACGTAGTGTTAATCAGATTTTGTTCAATAATAATAACCCTTTTTATGGGCACCTGGCTGGCTCAGTTGGTAGAGCATGCAACTCTTGATCTCAGGGTTGTGTCCCATATTGGGTACAGAGATTACTTAAATAAATCAACCAAAAAAAAAAGATCTTTTCTAGGCTTTTCTCTAACACTTATTTTGAAGCTCTCAGTCCTTCCCTTCAGCTCAAAAGTATTTCCCTCTGGGCATTTATTTTTGTAATGTTTATTTATTTATTTTGAGACAGAGTGAGAAAGAGAGAATGTGAGTGGAAGAGGAGTAGAGAGAGGGAGAGAGAGAATCCCAAGCAGGGTCCATGCAGCCAGCAAAGAGCTGGACAGGGGCTCAATCCCATGGAACTGTGAGATTATGACCTGAGCCAAAATCAAGAGTTGGATGCTTAACCGACTAAGCCACCCGGGTGCCTCATTTTTAAAAAATGGTTATCCCTCTAGGCATTTAAAATACACTGGTTAGGGGTGCCTGGGTGTCTCAGTGGGTTAAATGGCTCACAGTTATGAGATTGAGTCCCCACTCCAGCTCCATGCTGGGCGTGGAGCCTGCTTAAGATTCTCTCTCTCCCTCTTCTTCTGCCCCTCTCTGCCCCTCCCCCCCCCTCAAAAATAAAATAAAATACACGGGCTAAAGATTGCATTTTAGCCAATAAGGGCACTGCACCAGGAGTCTTTTGATTGCAAATGGCTAAAAGCCTATAGCGGGCATTGTTAACTTCTTACATAAAGCACTCCCTATTACTTCTAATACACCCCAGTTTTTTTGATTGGAGGGGGGCAACACTCTGCCCAGACATATGCAGTGATTGAATTAAGCCATCCATGACCATTCTATTTCTCTTTGCCAGATAGTCACTTCACCTCCCTGGCAGCTAGGAATGGCCATATGATTCAGTTCTGGTCAATGAGATGTAAGAGGAAGTAATTCGTGTTGCTCAAGAAATGTATCTAATTCATGTAAGTTATCAAATTTATTGGCATAAAGTTGTTCATAATATTTCTTTAATATTCTTTTAATATCTATTGGACCAGTAGTGATATCCCCTGTTTCATTCCTAAACTTGGTAATTTTGGGGTTGTTTTTCTTTATCAGTTGGCTTCCAGTTCATCAATTTTATTAATTCTTCAAAGAATCAACTTTTGGCATTATTTGCTCAATTATTTGTTGTCTATTTTTTGAAGTTCTTTTTTTTTTTTAACATTTATTTATTTTTGAGAGAGAGACAGAGCATGAATGGGGGAGGGTCAGAGAGAGGGAGACACAGAATCCAAAACAGGCTCCAGGCTCTGAGCTGTCAGCACAGAGCCTGATGCGGGGCTCGAACTCACGGACCATGAGATCATGACCTGAGCTGAAGTCGGCCGCTTAACTGACTGAGCCACCCAGGTGCCCCATGAAGTTCTTTTAAAAAAAAAAAATTAATATACAGTAAAACTGGCTCTTGTTGTGGCATATAGCTCTATGAGTTTTAACATATGTATAGATTTGTGGAACTACCACCAAAATCATGATACAGAATAGTTCCATTATTCCATACAACTTCCTCAAGATGCACTCACAACTGTCCTACATCCCCAACCCAAACAACAACTAATTTATTATCCATCAAAAGTTTTGACTTTTCCAGAGTGTAATATAAATGGACTTATAAAGTATGTCACCTTTTACATATCTTTCATTCAGCATTATGCCTTTGAAATTCATCTGTTATTGCATGTCTCAGTAGTTTTTAATTGCTAAGTGTAGCTGAGTAATATTTTACTGTAGGTATTACAGTTTGCTTATCCATTCAACCATTGAAGGACTTTTGAGTTATTTCTGGATTTGGGCAATTATGAATAGAACTACTATAAATACTCATGGGCAGGCTTTTGTATGTATATAAGTTTCTATCTCTCCAGAGTAAATATCTGGGAAAGAGACTGCTGGATCATATGGTATTATGGACTGAATGTTTGTGCCCAGCCACAAAATTCACATGTTGAAGCCCTAACCCCCAATGTGATGGTATTTGAAGATGGGTCCTTCAGGAAGTAAATGGGTTTAGATAAGGTTATGGGGGGGGGTACTCATAATGGGATTAGTGCACTTTATAAGAAGACATGGAGAGAGCTTGCTTCCTCTCTCTCTCTCTCTCCCCACCATGTGAGGGCACTATGAGAAAGTGGTCATCTGGAAGTCAGGAAAAGAGCCCTCACAGAGAACCAAATCAGCTGGCATCTTGATCTTGGACTTCCCAACCTCCAGAACTGTAAGAAATAAATTCCTGTTATTTATGCCACGCAGTCTATGGTATTCTGTTATAGCAGCTGAAGCTAATATATCTGACCTTTTTCTTTTTTTAGTTTCAATAAATTGAATTTTAACTTTTTTTTAAAAAAGAAGCATTGAGCCAGAATCAACAATATATGACACATAAAATATGAATCTGGAAAATAAGCATTAAAAAATTATATACATAAAAATTATATATATGTATAATATGTATAATGTATTTTTTATATATGGCTTTTTCCCCTCCCTAGAAAATCTACCAAGAGAATAATGTTGGTGACCAATATGTAAAATGTGCAACTGAAATTATGTTGACATCTATGTTTAAACATTGTAATGAATTAAAGGAGATCAATTAAGTTAAAGGAGATTCTCTGTCCCTAGAGAGAATGTATGAGTGTTTCACATGCTCCACATATTCACCAGCACTTGGTGTTATCTTTTGTTGTTGTTTAGCCATTCTAATATGTATGTGGTCATATCTCATCATGGTTTTACTTTTTGTTTATTTATTTTTTTAAAGTAGGCTTCATGACCAGCGCTGAGCCCAAAGCAGGGCTTGAATTTATGACCATGAGATCAAGACCTGAACTGAGATCAAGAGTGGGACACTTAACTGAGTGAGCCACCCTTGGATGCCGCTCATCATAGTTTTAATTTGCATTTCCCTAAAGTTTAATAATGTATAGAAACTTTTCATTTGCTTGTTTGCCATCCATAAATACTCTTCTGTGAAGTGTCTGTTCAAGTACCCCCACTCCCAATCCACCTCTTTTAAAAGTTTTTTTTTACTGATAAATTTTTGAAGTTCTATATATATTCTAGATAAAAGTTTTTTGTCTTATCACTTGCAAATCTTCTCCCAGTCTGTAGCTTGAATTTTATTCTTTTTTTTTTTTTCAACGTTTATTTATTTTTGGGACAGAGAGAGACAGAGCATGAACAGGGGAGGGGCAGAGAGAGAGGGAGACACAGAATCGGAAACAGGCTCCAGGCTCCGAGCCATCAGCCCAGAGCCCGATGCGGGGCTCGAACTCACAGACCGCGAGATCGTGACCTGGCTGAAGTCGGACGCTTAACCGACTGCGCCACCCAGGCGCCCCTTGAATTTTATTCTTAATAGTATGTTTTACAGAGAAAAATGTTAATTTGGAACTCCAATTCATCCATTGTTGTCTTTCACGGTGCTTTTGGTGTCATAACTAAGAATACATAACACCAGGACATGAAGAGTCTCTCATGTTTTCTTCTAAAAAGTTTTATATTTTTATATTTAATATTAGGTACATGATTTATTGTGCATTAATTTTTGTATAATGTATGAATTATAAGTTGGGGGTTTACGTGGGGAGAGGGTTTGCATATAGATGTTCAGTTATTCTATTTGATAAGAAGTTTGTTTCAATTGCCTTTGCATCTTTATAAAAAAATCAATCAGCCATATTTTTGTGGGTCTATTTCCAAACTCTCTAGCCTATTATACTAATCTATGTGTCTCTTTGCTAATACCATAACCTTGATTATGATAGCTTTATCATAATTGTTAAAAATCTGGTAGCATGAATCCTCCAACTTTGTTTTCTTTTCAAAATTATTTCAGATATTTAGCACTCCATATAACTTTTAGAATTAGTTGCTTATATATATCTACAAAAATATCCTACTGGAATTTCTATCACAATTACATTAAATCTATTGATCAACTTATGGACAATTGGCATGTTAATTTTATTGAATCCATCAATCAATCAATACATGATATCTCACCATTCGTTTTGATCTTTGATTTAAAAAATTTTTATTTTTAATTAAAGTGTAGTTGACATACAATATATTAGTTTCAGGTGTATAACATAGTGATTCAACAATTATATACATGATGAAATGCTCACTCTGATAAATGTAGTTACCATCTAGTGTCATACAAACTTATTATGATAGTGTTGACTATATTTCCTATGCTTGATCTTCTTAGATTTTATTCATCAGCATTTTGTAGATTTCAGCGTACAGATCCTTCCCATGTTTTGTTCAATTTATTACTGAGCACCAACTGGTTTTTTGAGCTATCTAAAATGATATGTTAAAATATCTAGTTGTACATGGCCAATATTTATAAATATATAGCTGACCATTGACAACATGCATTTGAACTGTGTGGATCTGCTTACACGGGGATTAAAAATGAATAAATACAGCACAGTACTGTAAATGTATTTTCTCTTTCCTATGATTTTCTTAATACCATTTTTTCTCTAGCTTACTTTATTATAAGAATATAGTATATAATGTATAAATATGTGTTAGTTGACTACATTATAGGTAATTCTTCTAGTCAAAGGTAGGCTATTAGTAGTTACATTTTTGGAGAGCCAAAAATTATATATGGATTAAAAAAATTTTTTTTAATGTTTATTTATTATTAAGATAGAGAGAGACAGAGCATGAGCATGGGAGGGCCAGAGAGAGGGGGAGACACAGAATCTGAAGCAGGCTCCAGGCTCTGAGCTGTCAGCACAGAGCCTGATGTGGGGCTCCAACCCGCAGTCTGTGAGATCATGACCTGAGCCAAAGTCGGATGCTTAACCAACTGAGCCACCCAGGCACCCCTATATGTGGATTTTTGACTGTGCAGGTGGTTTGGTGCCCCTAACCCCACATTGTTCAAGGATCAACTGCAATTGATTTTTGAGTATTGACTTTTATCCTACAACCTTAACAAACTCCTGTATTAGTCAAGGTTCTCCAGAGAAACAGAAATAGGATCAATTTATAACATATATATAAAGAGATTTATTAGAGGAATTGGCTCATGCAGTCATGGAGGCTGAGAAGTCCCACAGTCTGCTGTCTGCAAACTGGAGAACCAGGAAAGCTGGTGATATACTTCCATCTGGTTGCTGTACTAGAGGCAGGAGAAGATGGATGTCTCAGTTGAAGCAAAGAGAGCAAATGTGCCCTTCCTTTGCCTTTTTAGTTCTGTTCAGACTCTCAAGGGATTGGATAATACCCACCCATAATTGGTGAGGGTGAACTTCTTCCCTCAGTCTACTGATACAAATGCTAATCTCATCTAGAGATACCCTTACAGACACACTCAGAAATAATGTTTTATCAGCTATCTGGGCATCCCTTTACCCAGTAAAGTTGACACATAAATTAACCATCACAATTCTATTAGAAGCTTTTTTAATAGATTCAGTGGAATTTTCTCTGTGGATAATCATGTTATCTACAAATAGAGAAAGTTTATTTCTTAACTTCTAAACTGTATTACTCTTCTTTTTCTTGCCTTATTGCACTGACTAGGACTTCCAACACAATGCTGCGTAGGAATGGAAAGAGTGGACAAACTTTCTTTGTTCCCAGTCTTAGGGGGAAAGGGATTCAGTCTTTCATAACTAAGTATGATAATGACTATGTTTTTTGTTTTGTTTTGTTTGAGACTTTATATATTTTTAGAGCAGTTTTAGGTTTACAACCACATTGAGAAGGAGGTAGAGAGGTTTTCCATATACCCCCAACCTCCACACATGCACAGCCTTCCCCATTGTCGACACCACTCACCAGAATGGTACATTTTTTTACCAAGGACGAACCTATATTGACACATCATAATCACTCAAAGTCCATGGTGTACCTTAGGGTTAGCTCTTGGTATTGTACATTCTATGAGTCTGGACAAGTGTATAATGACATATCCATCATTATGATATCTATATACAGAGTATTTTAACTGCCCTAAAAATCCTCTGTACTTTGCCTATTTCATCTCCCCTACACCAGCAACTACTGATCTTTTTGTCTCCATAGTTTTGTCTTTTCCAGAAAGTCCACTATATAGTGGAATCATATATATGTAATCTTTACAGATGGACTTCTTTTATTTAGTCATATGCACTTAAGGTTTCACCATGTGTCTTCATGGCTTAAGAGCTCATTTATTTTTAGCACTGAATAATATTCCATTGTCTGGGTGTACCACAGTTTATGCATCCATTCACCTACTGAAGGGACACCTTGGTTGCTTCCAAGCTTTGGCAATTATGAATAAAGCTGCTACAAACATCCATGTGCAGGTTTTTGTGTGGACATACATTTTCATCCTCTTTGGATAAATACTGAGGAGAATGATTGCTGAATCACATGGTGAGAGTATGTTTGGTTTTGTAAGAAACTGCCAAAATGCCTTCCAAAGTATTTGTACCATTTTGCGTTCCCACCAACAATGACTGAGTTCCTGTTGCTCCATACCTTCACCAGCATTTGGTGTTGTTGGTGTTTCACATTTTGGCCATTCTAGTTGGTGTGTGGTGAACTCTAGGTTTTTAACAGATGCGCTTTATCAGTCTGGGGAAATTACCTTCTATTTGTAACATAAATGGATGCTGAATTTTCTCAAATACTTCTTCTGCATCAACTGATATGACAATGTGGTTTTTCTTTTTGAAATTTACTAATCTGGTGGATTACTTTAATTTTTGAATACAGGGTCAACCAGATAGTCCTGGGGTAAATCCCACTCATTCCAGGTGTTTTATTGTTTTTATACATTGCTGAATTCAATTTGATAACATATGTGGAGGATTTTTGTGCCCACATTCATTAAGGATTTTGTTTTTCGATCTGTTATTCTCCCTGTTGTTTACATTGGGTAATTTCTGCTGGTCTATTTCATCTGTCAGTTGCATTCTTCCGCTGACCTCATCCAGTGAATATTTTGGTTGTCGTATTTTTTCAGCTGTGAAATTTCCATTTGGGTCTTCCTTATATCTTTGATTTCTTTCCTGATGTTTTCTTTTTTTTTTTTTTTAAATGTTTATTTATTTTTGAGACAGAGAGAGACAGAGCATGAACAGGGGAGGGGCAGAGAGAGAGGGAGACACAGAATCTGAAATGGGCTCCAGGCTCTGAGCTGTCAGCACAGAGCCCGACACGGGGCTCGAACTCACAGACCGTGAGATCATGACCTGAGCCGAAGTCGGACGCTTAACCAACTGAGCCACCCAGGCGCCCCTTTCCTGATGTTTTCTATCTCTCCATTCATTCATTCTTTCTTCTTAAGCATGGTTATAACAACTAATTTAAAGTCTTTTTCTGACAATTCTAACATGTGTGTCATTTAGACAGTGGCATTTGATTTTCTTTTTCCTTGAAAATTGAGATATTCCTGGTTCTTCCTATGCCTAATAATTTTGCATTATATCTTGCACATTTTGATACTATGTTATCAGATTCTGGATATCTTTTAAACCCTAAACAGAAAGTTGATTTGTTTTAGCAGGCAGTTGCCTTAGGTAGAGTCAGGCCCCAAGTTCTGTGAGGACTGCCGTTCCAAAGTCAGTTCAGTTTTCAGACATTTCCAGTCCTTTGTGCATGCTCCCCAGTGGCCAGTCTGGATCTGGGAAAGTAGTCTACCCTGGAGCTCAGTTCTCAGTGCTCTGCTATTGAGGGTCAGATCCATGCGTGTATAGTTTAGAGGCAAGCAGAGGTGTTCATCCATTACTTTTGGGGACTACACTTGATCTCTCTCCTCTTTGCAATAAACTCAACATTTCCTAGCTCCCTGAAGCCTCCCTTCATAGTCTTCCAGCTACAAAGCTAGGGTTTTCTGTTTCCTTGCTCTGCTATTTACTTCTCTCAACTGTATCTGCATCCTGGTTCAAGCAACGATAGGAAACAGAGAGAAAAAAAGCCATTACTCTTGGAACCATACTCTTGGAACCAAAGCTCCTCCGATCAGAGAGAAGGGCTCCCCTCCCTCTGAGTTTAAGATGACTTCCCTGTGACCCCTGTCCTTGCTGTGTTGCTGCTGCCGCCATTGTCATAGTATTGCCTGGAAGGCTATGATAGGAGAGAAGTCAAAAGAAGAAAAAGAGATATGGGTTTCCCCCATTGTTTCTGACCGTAGGAGCCCCTTTTCTTAGGCAAGACACAGAGCACTTCTCTTAGAGTTCTTCCTGTTCTCTCTCTGTGTGCACTTCTGGGTTTCAGGCTGCCTTTGAGTCTAGGCTGGGAGATACCAAAGTGAAATAAGGGTAAATTCAGTGCAGTTCAGGGGAACTTCAAATTCTCATCTTCTTCCCCAATCTGCTTGCTGTTATTTACTTTGAGGAGTCCTCAGGGAGCAGCTGCTTCATGCATTCTGTCCCAGATTCTGTGGGAATCTCTCTGTGGAGAGAGAGACAGAGTGGAATGTGCTTACTCTACCTTCTTTAGAACCGAGCTTCTATTCTTATTTTTTATCATTTTGTGCCTTCTACTTATTTGGCTTTAAATTCCTATATTTTTTCCCCTAGATTCTTAAGGTAGATAATTAGGTCACTGAATTTAAATCTTTCTTATATTCTTTTTAATTTTTAATTTTTTTTTATTTTAGAGAGAGAGTACACAAGTTGGGGCGAGGGGCAGAGGGAGAGGGAGAATCTTAAGCAGGCTCCATGCTAAGCATGGATGCAGGACTTGATCCTACAACCACAACCCTGGGATCATGACCTGAGCCCAAATCAAGAGTGAGCCGCGCAGCTGACTGAACCACCCAGGCGCCCCTTAAACCTTGATTATTTTCTAATGTAAGTATTTAAAGGAATGGTACCTCAGGACTTGAGTCCTGTTTCTAGGTAGTTTTCCTAGATCCTTCCTCCATGTGTCGGCTTCATCTGCCAGCTATAGCAGCAATGCCTGCCATCATAGCCACAACAGCATCTGGAGATAGAAAGGTATAATCTCTTTTATATGTCTCTCTTTTAGAGAAAGCAAACTTTTCTGGAAACCATAAAACAGGTTTCCCCTAGCGTCTCATTGACCCAGATTAGGTGATATACCCATTCCTAAATCAGAATTACTTGCAGGTAGAATAGGATTACTATGACTGGCTTAGATTAATAATTTGGGGTTGAATGAATATTGAGAAGTCAAACTGTATGATCACTTAGGTGACAAGACTGCTAATAGGTGATGAATAAAAGCAAAGTTTAATGGATTAATCCAGTTCTAATGCAACCTACTGACCTGTCCAAATGGAGATATTCTACTTACAATCCTGACAACTCCTTCTGCCGTGTACTATAGTCAGCCAAGTTGCATAGGAAAAGATAGCAGATGTTTACCTGCTGATCATTAGCTCTGACACTAGAGTTCCATGTGTTATATAAGCTGCCAACCAATGTCATTCTAGCCTTTAAATAAAAATAATCCTTCAGTTGTAGACAAGCTAGTTAATCTGAGCTAAATTAAAATTCAAGTAAGATTAAGAGACGCAAATGAGATACATACATTAGGTAAAACTTCAGGAATCAACAATTAATTTTGCATATAACTTTATACAAGGAAATACTTTGAATTCAAGATGGAAATTACAACTAATTTTAATATTATTTACTAGCCATCCAGGATTTGTCTATATGGTCCATCCAAATCTTCTTCTAGGGCTGCTAGTGTAGTCTCATCCTTGCCTGTCCTCAACGTTAGTGGAAAAGAGAACATTATTTGGGCTTACATTCAGTTGTCCTTTCACCAAACACTTGTCTGGATTTTATCTCCCAGGTCCTCTGCCTTTCAACAACATTCATTCCATAGGGTTTTTACTTCTACTTTTGGTAGAATATGAACTTTATTAGGGCAGGAATTATATAAAAGTAATCTCCTCTTTGTTTTCCCCAATGCTTTTTTTTTTAATTGTGGTAAAATATACATAAAATTTACCATTTTAACCATTTTTAAGTGTACAATTCAGTGGCATTAAATACATTCATAATGTCATATAACAATCATACTACCCATTTCCAGAACTTTTTAATCAACTCACACAGAAATTCTGTACTATTAAACAACTCCTCATCCTCTTCCCCCAACACTGATAACCACTAGTCTATTTTGTCTCTATAAATTTGCCTGTTATACACACCTCATATAAATGGAATCATACAATATTTCTTTTTTTGTGTTTGGTTTCCTTCACTTAGCATAAAAGGTTTTCAAGTTTCATCCATGTTGTAGCATTATCAAAGTTTCGTTGCTTTTTAAGGCTGAAAAATATCCATTATATACATATATCTCTCACATTTTGCTTATCCATTGATCAATTAATGAACACTTGGTTATTTCCACCTTTTGGCTACTGTAATACTGCTATGATCGGGGTGTTCAAGTATCTGTCTGAGTCCCTGCTTTCAGTTCTTCTGGATATATACCTAGGAGTGGAATTGCTCGATCATATGGCTATTCTATGTTCAGCTTTCTGAAGAGCTATAAAACTGTTTTCCACAGTGACTGCACCATTTCACATTACCATCAGCAATGCACAAGTGTTCTGATTTCTCCACATTCTTGCCAACATTTGTTACTTTTTGTATTTTTAATCAAAGCCACCTAAATGGGTATGAGGATATCTCATTGTAGTTTTCATTTGCATTTCCCTAACGATTAGTGATGTTGAACATCTTTTCCTGTACTCATTTGTGTATCTTCTTTGGAGAAATATCTATTCATGTCCTTTGCCCATTTTTGAAATGGATTGTTTGGGATTTTTGTTGTTGTTGTTGAGTTGCAGGGGTTCTTTATATATTCTGGATATTGATCCCTTATCAGACATATAATTTGCAAATGTTTTCATTCTACAAGTAATTAAGTGCCTGTTATGGGTCAGGTACTGTACCAGATGCCTCTGGAACACCAGTGAATGAGTCAGTTCATTATTTCAAGAAACATAAAATAGCAGGGTCAACACAGAAACAGATATAAGTGTCCATTTGGTGGGGTAAAAAGTTATCACAATTCTTCTCAAATATGCAAAGGAAAATGGAGCTAATTTCTTATAACTGATGTTTTTACTTCTTGAATCTCCACCCCATTGGGTGGGTGGTGGTGGTAGTGGAAGAATTTAATTATTCATTTCATTTTAAGTTCAACTCCCTAACATGGCTATTCCTTGCTCTGCCCTTTTCTGCCATCTGGATACCTGGGAAGGGGGTTTCACTCACACTAGGTGAGGTAGTGCTATAGATTAGGTCTCAGTTGGGCTTGCTGTCCTTTTCTAGTCTCCAGTCTTCACAGTTGGTCTGCTGTTGTGTTTGCTCATCAAATTTATAGCAACCAATGATCTGTTCTTTTGACTAGGCAGGAAGCCAGTATCCCTTCCTTTGTGATTTGTCCCCACATCAGTTTTAACCACCCTGTAAGGTATGGCTGAGACTCTCAGCTGATTCTGAGCCCACTGGGTCCTGCAGCTCTTAGCTATAAGATCCACAAAGTTTGTGCAACAGTCCCAACTCTCCAGGTGGTGCAATCAGCTCTTTTCCAAGGTCCCCATTGGGCATGGAGAACTGCTATAGGTCTTCTAAGTGAGATGTTAGCTGGTAGAGGCCCTTTGCCTAGCACTACAATGCCATTTTTACAATAGTTCAGTGTTGGAAAATAGGAAGTCTCTTCAGCAGTTGCTCTCCCAATGCAATCAATAGGAAGGGGGTGCAGTCCTCTCCCCTTTCAATCCCCTCTGGCATTTCTGCAGGGATTGGCTGCAGAGATGAAGGGACACCTGTGTCTGATCTCTTTGCCTCATCATTACCAGGGGCAAGAGGGCTTTTCATTTATCTCATGTCTTCTTTCTTCCCAAAGTATCATTCCTCCTCCTCCTCTTCTTTGGGGCCATATTTGCAGCTTGATATTTTAAAAATATCTTGGGTAATAAATACCAGTAAGAACAGACTGCTATGTAAAAAATAGAAGGGTGTGGTAGTGGTCCCCAGCCTACTCTCAGAGTGTTAGGGTAGGCTTCCTGGAAGAAGCCTAAGCTAAAATCTGAATACATAGGAGTTAAGTGCAGAAGATGTTAAGAGTTCAAAAGGAGCACATGCAAAGGCTGGAGGCAGGAGAACTTCTCTTTGGCATAGAGTACGAAGGCAATGGCAAGAGATAAAACTGAAGAGGTAAGCTGTGGTCAGATCATGAAGAGTCTCAAAAACTTTTAGGAGCTAACTGTATATTAAAAGCAATGGGAAGCGTATGTTTTGAGCAAGGAAGTGACATGATCAAGCATATGTTTTTGAAAGATCATTCTGGTTGAAAGAAATGGAAGCATATGAAGTCAAAGCTAAGTCACTTTGCTCCCCCTCACTCAGGGATTAGCTACCATCTCAAATTTTGTGGATGCACCAGAAAAGTATAGAGTTGGAGGGTCAGTCACATCACCATCTTTAAATATTGAAGAGATGCATTCTCAAGGAAGGCAAAGGATGAAGAAATAGAAGAGGGGATAGGTAACTACTAATGGCAGCCAAGGTCCTTCAGAGGTGAGAAGGAATGATGAGGGGCCAGCGAGACCCCTCTTTCATTCTGAAGATGGGAAATGATGGGTGAAGTGTAGATAGGTTGGCAAATTTGATGGCAGGAAGTTTTTTTAAGTTATTTTTCCCCCTGTAATGCAGGAGGCAAAATCATAGCCATATGCCCATGAAGAATGTGGCCAAGGAGTATAGCAAACATTGTTGGCTGACCCATTGTCATTCCCAATCCCCACCTGCCCTGCTGCTTCCCCTCTAGAGGTTGAAAACCCATGCTTTCTGAAACACATTTGCAAAAAGGAAACATAGCAGAATTTTGCTGGGGATTCTTGGAAAGCTTTTACTTTTCCTAGTAAAGGAGATGGTCATTGCTGGAGCTCCACTTCCTTTTTCTTCCTGACTTGATCCTGGATGTTATTCCTGAAGCTCTCTTGCCTGATAAAATAAACATGAGGGAATGACCAAAGGGCAGAGACCACATCCAGACCAGTTGTTGTTCAGCTGCTGATTGACAGCCAGCATCAACTAACCTCCAGCTTTCTGGTTACAAAACCTTATTTGTTTAAACCATCAAAGGTGGATTTTGCATCCAGAATCATTCCTGATACAGGTAAGTTTAAGGACAATGATAAACGTGTGATCTGGTTTCATGTAAAGAGAGAACATAGGCTTATAGCTAACATTAAAGGCCAAGATGAAGTTAAATTCTTAAAAATACCGATTTCATTTGGGAGTATTCAACATCTGTGGGAATTAATCTAATAGGGGTGCTAATATCGTGCTAATTTTAAAAATCAAGGTTAGCCGAAATCATATTAATTCTCCATTTAAATAAACTAGCCCCTTCCACTCATTAGGTGACTTTTTAAAAAATGGTTTTAATGTTTATTTATATCTGAAGAAGAGAGATACAGAGCATGAGTGGGGTGGGGCAGAGAGAGAGGGAGACACAGAATCCAAAGCAGGCTCCAGGCTCCAAGCTGTCAGCACAGAGCCAGACGTGGGGCTTGAACTCACAAACCATGAGATCATGACCTGAGCCAAAGTCAGACACCCAACCGACTGAGCCACCCAGGCACCCCTAAGTAAGTGACTTTTGTAAGTGCAAGATCACTCAGTACACAGCAACAGCCTTAAAAGTTTCGTCATGAACTTAGATGATATGACTCATACCACCTTCTTGTGGAGAAATTCAGATTACTCACAATGCAGGGAATACAACCTTTTAAGGTTTATGGCAGCACCAAGTGAAGACAACTTCCCTCAGAACAGTTGATTAAGATTCTGTCATTTTATTCACATAGTAACAACAAACTCTTTCAATAATTAAGCAGTAATTCACAATACATATTTCTGAGGCATTTGCTGCTTTAATAGATGGCTTGTTCCTTTCTTTAATTATGAACAGAATGAGCCCAAATACTCCTACACTTTTAATAACTGAAAATATACAAAACCCTATATTCCTATTAACTACAGCTACAAAGTATAATCACTATCAGAAAATTCTGTAATTACAATTTACATTCACCTCTCTCCTTACCAATCTTATGTTATTAATATTCTAAGTAGAGCATAGTAATCCCATATTTGTGTCTGGAGTTACTCTAAGCACTACATATGGTTGGATTTTCTGATAATGCAATGTTTATACTTCACAAGAAACCCGCTCAAAGAAGTTTACTATGAGTCCCCTCTTCCCTTCTCCTGAAGACTTTCATTTCTGATGTTTGCTTTCCATATTGGGTAACTGTGGCACCACAAAAAACATTATAATGCATGTATTCTTGTAATAGTTTTATCAAGAATCTCTAGAAAAGGAAACGTTATGTTGTACACTGTCAGAATAATTTTAATAACATACAAGTCAGTCATTTTATTTTTAAACAAGAAATCTAATTGATTTAACTATGGGTAAAACTCAGTGGACTCTTTAAATTGAAATTTGGTAATGTCTTCTTTTGTACCGGAGCATCAAAACCCAGGGTCTCATGTCCTGACAACCTGTCTACAAACAAGCCTTACTAAGCATGCATAAGACCCTGAAAAGGTTGTCTTGTGATGCCTGAAACATATTCACAGCTGATTTATGCCAGAAAGGGGGCCATGAAGAACAGTGAAGGATAGTGGTCAGTTGTTAAGGGTTTCCTTTTCCTTTTCCATGTAAGCTGTGGTACTTCTCCATCACACGCCACACTTGCTAATATTTCTATTATATCAGTCTTAATTGGACAGTATTTTCATCTCCCTTTTTTCATTTTAAGATGACCATGAACCTTATATGAGCACCCACAGATAGCCCTATTTATTAGAATGTTCCTTATGTAGAATGTTCCTAAGACATGTAGAGCCATCTTAATGTTTTCACGGATTTATTTCCAAATTACATTGTAAACGAGATTATTTATTTCCTACATAGGAAACTACTTAGTATCATCAATAGTATATAGGCTTTTGTGGATTTCCATAAGAGATTAAGTGCCTTTACTCATCTGCCTCCTAACAATGAACCTGGACATTTCAGCCTAGGTCTGAAAGTATCAATTCTTTTGAGTCTCCTCAATCCTATTCTCGTATTTTGAATCTGGTAAGAGAAAACAAATGGTAAAAATTTTTAAAATGCTCTAATCTTTGGTCTGAGAACTCCAGTGCTCAAGTTATGGACTAGAAGAAAACACTTATCTTGATACTGATTCCTTCTCAACAGGGAAAATATGTTTGTCTAAAAGGAAATATACTAGTTTATTACTTGTGTTAGTAATGGAAATAGAACATGTTTGGGAATATCTTTTCAAGCAAGAGTTGCCCTGGGGATGGAAATTTGAATTCAGCTTTAGAATCTCAAACATCTGGATTGACACTGCACTGATAAGCAGAAAAGCAAACAATGATGATAGAAGATATTCTACATTCTCTCCTGTAGCTCTTATGACTTTTGAAAGCAAACCAGTGCCCACTAAAAACTACTGAAATACTGAAAGAGTGTGTGTGCTTTCTGTCTTATCCTGCTGACAAAGCTCTGAGCAAATGCTTTGATTCCCTTACAACCCTGATGGGACTTTTTCTTTAGTGTGTCTTTTCCTATGTCTGAGAAGATTTGAGCTTTGACTAAAGGCTTTCCCACATTCATGACACTTGTAGGGTTTTTCCCCAGTGTGAGTTCTTCGATGCTGAATCAGGACTGCACTTCGGCTGAAAGCCTTTGCACACACATCACATGCATAAGGTTTCTCTCCGCTGTGGATTCTATGATGTAGGATAAGGGCTGAGCTCTGACTGAAGACTTTGCCACATTCATCACACTTATGTTGTTTTTTTCCAGAAGGGTTTCTCTGTTTTCTTTCAAACCCACTATCTTGTTCACAAGCTCTTCTATACGTGAAACTCTGGGAAGCATTCATATGAAGGGTGTCAGAAATATTGTAAGGCAGTTGTATGGTTGGAGGAGTCTTTTGCCTCGAAGCTGAATTCACATTGATAGTTTTGCTCTCTTTAGCTGAAATAATATAGAGAAAAGCAATTTCACTCATTCTCTGTTCAGAAAGAAAGGTAAATTGAATGATCCAAATGAAATACATATGGATTATTTATTAGCCAGCATGTTTGTAAAATAGCATCACAGTGTGGAAGATGAGGATGCTAAGACAGAACACATTGAGAACATCATAAAGCAAGAGGGAAAGCTTTACATACTGAGGAGACAGTCAACTATAAAGATGAAAAGCACCATGCAAAAAGTAGAATGGTGAGTAGAGGTAAAAAGATATATCAGAGACCGAAGAAAATCTGGAAGAAAAGAGACTACAAGATAAGGAATAATGGGAGAAGCAGAGAAACAAGCAGAAGAGGAGACAAATGTGGCAGTGGGTAGTAATAGACAAGCCTTAGTGCGAGGGTCAACAGAGAAAAGTTTAATAATGAGGAATGAAATGAGGAAAGCCAAGGGTCAAAAATGAATATAGAGGGGCGCCTGGGTGGCGCAGTCGGTTAAGCGTCCGACTTCAGCCAGGTCACGATCTCACGGTCCATGAGTTCGAGCCCCGCGTCAGGCTCTGGGCTGATGGCTCAGAGCCTGGGCCTGTTTCCGATTCTGTGTCTCCCTCTCTCTCTGCCCCTCCCCCGTTCATGCTCTGTCTCTCTCTGTCCCAAAAATAAATAAACGTTGAAAAATGAATATAGAAAATAAGCTCAAGAAATAAAAATTAGGGGGAAAAGGGGGGAGAATTACAGACTGAGATAACAGACACCTGAAACAAATCAAGGGTAGCACAAAGCACCCATTTATGAAAAACCTCTACTCTTGTATGTATTTTATAGTACTAGTTGAATGGCATTATTACTGGTTTAAATAGAAATCATTTTGTAAATGGTAAGGATTGTCTCAAATTCACTTCTGATACCTCAAACTCTAAAGTGACCTCAATGTCAAAATCCAAGGATGTCCACACTTGTCACCTTCAGTTAACACAGTACTGGAAGTCCTAACCACAGCAATTAGACAACATAAAGTAATACAAGGCATCCAAATTGGTAAGGAAGTAAAACTCTCACTATATGCAGATGACACGATACTATATCCAGAAAACTCTAAAGACTCCACCAAAAAACTACTACAAGTGGTAAATTGAGTAATGTTGCAGGATACAAAATCAATGTACAGAAAGCAAAAAACGAAATTAAGAAAACAATCCCACTTACAATTGCACCAAAAACAATAAAATATCTAAAAATAAACTTAAAGAGGTGAAAGACCTATCCTCTGAAAAGTATAAAACATTTGATGAAAGAAATTCAAGATTATGCAAAGAACTGGAAAGATACTCAGTGATCATGGGTTGGAAGAACAAATATTGTTAAAATGCCTATACTACCTAAAGCGATCTACAGATTTAATGCAATCCCTATGAAAATACCAACAGAACTAGAACAAATAATTCTAAAATTTGTATGGAACCATGAAACACCTTTAATAGCCAGAACAATCTTGAAAAACAAAACAAAACAAAACAAAACAAAACAAAACAAAACTGGAGGTATTACAATTCCAAAGTTCAAGTTATAATACAAAGTGACAGGAAAACAGTATGGTACTGGCATAAAAGAATGAAGCTGGACCACTTTATTACACCACACACAAAAATAAATTTGAATTAGATTAAAGACCTAAGTGTGAGACCCACAACCATAAAATTTTGGGGAGAACAAAGGCAGTAATCTGACATCAGCGATAGCAACATTTTTCTAGAAATATCTCCTGAAGCAAGGGAAATAAAAGCAAAAATAAACTATTGAGGCTACATCAAAATGAAAAGTTTCTGCACAGCAAAGGAAACAACCAACAAAACTAAAAGACAACCTACTGAATGGGGGACAATACTTGCAAATGACATACCCAATAAAGGGTTAGTATCCAAAATATATAACAAACTGATTCAACTCAATACCCAAAAAACAAATAATCCAATTGAAAAATTGTCTTTTGCCCAGAAGACATAAACAGACATTTCTCCAAAGAAGATATACAGATGGCCAACACACATGTGAAAAGATGCTTAACATCACTCATCATCAGGGAGATGCAAATCAAAACTACAATGAGGTATCTCACCTCACACCTGCCAGAATGGCTAAAATCAAAAACACAAGAAACAAGTGTTGGTGAAGATGTGGAGACAAAGAAACCCTCTTGCACTGTTGGTGGGAACGCAAATTGGTTCAGCCACTGTAGAAAATAGTATGGAGGTTCCTTAAAAAGTTAAAAGTAGAACTAGCCTATTATCCAGCAAATGTACTAGTGAGTATGTACTCAAAGAATACAAAAACACTAATTCAAAGGATACATGCACCCCTATGTTTAAAGTAGCATTATTTACAATAGCCCAAGTATCCATCAATAGATGAGTGGATAAGGAAGATGTATACACACACACACACACACACACACACACACACACACACACACACTAAAATTATTCAGCCAAAAAAGAATGAAATTTTCCCATTTGCAACAACATGGATGGAGCTAGACAGTATAATATAAAGCAAAATAAGTCAGTCAGAGAAAGACATGATTTCACTCATATGTGGAATTAAAAACAAAACAAATTAGCAGGGTGGGGGGTGAAGGAGAAAGAGAGAGAAAGAGAAAGAGAGAGAAAGAGAGAGAAAGAGAGAGAAAGAGAGAGAAAGAGAGAGAAAGAGAGAGAAAGAGAGAGAAAGAGAGAGAGAGAGAGAGAGAGAGAGGGGCAAACCAAGAAACAAACTCTTAACTATAGAGAACTGATGGTTACCAGAGGGGAGGAGGGTGGGGGAATGGGAGAAAAAGGGGATGGGGATTAAGGAGTGCACTTATCATGATGAAAGATAAATAAAAAACAAAACAAAACAAAAAATGTAGAAAAGGCCTCTGTGAGGACATTCAGAGGTAGAACATAGTCCTTGCCAACTCTGAGATCCTAAAACCTGGCTTTAAGGCTAATTACTTTTGTAGTCACTGCCACAAAAAGCCGCTGAAGCAGGGATGGTTCCCTCTTGATCCTGATGGAGTGTGAACAGACTTTCATTTTTCTCTTAGTTAAGCCAAGACAACTGCTAGACTGGAGGTGTTAAGTCCCCGGCACAAGCCTCTTGGGAGCAGGTATTTATCCAGTAAGAGAAATATTTTCTAAATCTCTACATTTCTGTATTTTATTTTTCCTATATTTTCTTATTAAAATTCTCTTGGAAAAACTCTAACTTTACTTAGCTGATCAAACCCCATAGAATAAGGAAGCAGTGCTGGGGGGAGGAGGGGAGATACTCCCAGTTGGGGTTTCCCTTTTCATTTCTGACTCCCATTTTATCCAGCATGATCATCTAGAAGGAAGGTCTCTGCTTAGATGTCACTCATCAAAGAGGGCTTCTCCACCACTTTATTTAATAAGACTCTGTCCCCACTTTATTTGATAATACTTATCCCCCTCATTTTGCTTTGGTTTTTCTTTCCATAGCACTTATTTTTTTAGTATCTGCAATGGAAAAGCTATGCTAGCCATTTTGAAGCACTTTTGTAAAAAGTGATGCAAAGAATTCTTCTCAAAGCTAGAACAAACAATCCTAAAATTTATATGGAACCACAAAAGACACCAATAGCCAAAGTAATGTTGAAAAAGAAAACCAAAGCGGGAGGCATCACGATCCCGGACGTTAGCCTCTACTACAAAGCTATAATCATCAAGACAGCATGGTATTGGCACAAAAACAAACACACAGACTACTGGAATAGAATACAGAACCCAGAGATGGACCCACAAATGTATGGCCAACTAATCTTTGACAAAGCAGGAAAGAGTATCCATTGGAAAAAAGACAGTCTGTTTAACAAATGATGCTGGGAGAACTGGACAGCAACATAAAGAAGAATGAAACTGGACCACTTTCTTACACCACACACAAAAATAAACTCAAAATGGATTAAAGATCTAAATGTGAGCCAGGAAACCATCAAGACCCTAGAGGAGAAAACAGGCAACAACCTCTTTGACCTCAGCCACAGCAACTTCTTACTTGACACGTTTCTGAAGGCAAGGGAAATAAAAGCAAAAATGAACTACTGGGACCTCAACAAGATAAAATGCTTCTGCACTGCAAAGGAAACAATCAACAAAACTAAAAGGCAACCAACAGAATGGAAGAAGATATTTGCAAATGACATATCGAATAAAGGGTTAGTATCCAAAATCTAGAAAGAACTTACCGAAACCAACACATGAAAAACAAATAACCCAGTGAAGAAATGGGAAGAAGACATGAACGGACACTTTTCCAAAGAAGACATCCAGATGGCTAACAGACACATGAAAAGATGCTCAACATCGCTCGTCAGGGAAAAACAAATCAAAACCACATTGAGATATTACCTCACACTGGTGAGAGTGACTAAAATTAACAACTCAAGGAACAAAAGATGTTGGTGAGGATGTGGAGAAATGGGAACCCTCTTGCACTGTTGGTGGAAATGTAAACTGGTGCAGCCACTCTGGAAAACAGTGTGGAGGTTCCTCAAAAAATTAAAAATAGAACTACCCTATGACCCAGCAACAGGACGACTAAGAATTATCCAAAGGAGGGGCGCCTGGGTGGCTCAGTCGGTTGAGCGTCCGACTTCGGCTCAGGTCATGTCAGCTGTGCTGACAGCTCAAAGCCTGGAGCCTGTTTCAGATTCTGTGTCTCCCTCTTTCTCTGACCCTCCCCTGTTCATGCTCTCTCTCTGTCTCAAAAATAAATAAACGTTAAAAAAAAAATTAAAAAAAAAATTATCCAAAGGAAAAAAAATAAAAATAAAAATAAAAGAATTATCGAAAGGATACAGCAGTGCTGATTCATAGGGGCATATGTACCCCAATGTTTACAGCAGCACTTTCAACAATAGCCAAATTATGGAAATAACCCAAATGTCCATCAACTGATGAATGGATGAAGAAGATGTGGCTTATATATACAATGGAATACTACTTGGCAATGAGAAAGAATGAAACCCTGCCATTTGCAGCAACGGGGATGGAACTGGAGGGTATTACGCTAAATGAAATAAGTCAGTCAGAGAAAGACAGATATCTTATGTTTTCACTCATGTGGAACTTGAGAAACTTAACAGAAGACCATGGGAGAAGGGAAGGGGAAAAATAGTTTCAAACAGAGAGGGAGGCAAACCCATTAAGAGACTCTTAAATGCAAAGAACAAATGGAGGATTGATGGGGGGGGGCAGGGGGAAAGGGGAAATGGGTGATGGGGATTAAGGAAGGCACTTGTTGGGATGAGCACTGTAAGTGATGAATCGCAGGAATCAACCTCCAAAACCAAGAGCACACTGTATACACTGTACGTTAGCTAACTTGAAAACAAATTATATTAAAAAAAATAATAAAATAAATAGAAAATTACTTCTGTTAACAAATACCAAAAAAAAAGGGGGGGTGCAAGGAGCAACAGAGGCCAGTTTAGCATGTGAGGAAAAATATTCAAATTCGAGTCACCACAGGAGGGCAAAGTCATCTTAGCAGCAATATGGCGATTATAGTACTAGATGTCACCAGTAACCAAACAAGAAGAAACAGAATATGATGAGGTAGACTAGGTATGATATGATGAGGTAGACTGTGACTTTATGGGCCCTCAGAAGGGCCCTCAGGAGCTGCCTGAAGGTAAAACATCTGAGAACAGGCCAGGTTGGTGCCCTGTGGACCAACAGTGCTTGCTCCTGCTTCAGTTAGAGTAGCTGTGTTTTCATCTGTTTTACTTGCTGGGACTCCATGTAAAATTTCATTTGAGAAAAGGGTCATGCTTCTTTTTCTTTTTAATGTTTATGAGGTGGGAGAGAGGGGGATGGATGGAGAGAGAGAGAGAGAGCGCGCGCGCGCACGCGGGGGAGGGGCAGAGAGAGAGAGGAACAGAGGATCCAAGGCGGGCTCTGCGCTGACATCAACAAGCCTGATGCGGAGCTCGAACTCACAAATTGTGAGATTATGACCTGAGCCAAAGTCAGATGCTCAACCAACTGAGCCACCCAGGAGCCCCAAAAAGGGTCATGATTCTTAAAGAAAGGTTTGAAAATCCCATGGAGATGATGTCAAGGATTTAAAAATCTGAAAGATATTACAAGACTCTATGGGTAAGAAACAAGAACAAAATACTGAGAGTGATCATTATTAGCACAACATATAATGGTGGAAGTTCCCACGTGAAGAAGAGGCAGGAGGGGAGATCTGAGACCTCTTACAGAGAGCAGCTGAGATGTGTGTGGTCAGGTGAGAGGCCACCTTTACCTCCCACCATGAACTGAATCCTGCCCCTCACCTTTTTGTCTTGAGTGAAACTCCCGTGATGTTAATGGCAGCTGCTTCTTAATGGGCTTGATCTGGCTATTTGGTGATTCCCGATAAATTTCCCAAGGTGACAACTTCTCTGCAAGCATGTCCTCATTTTGTCCAAAAAACACCTGAAAGCAGTTAGGCATACCTGAGGCTGAAGAAGAGACCCACGTTGGGACTTTGAAATAAAATAAGAGAGAAGAAACTATGTAGAAATATCCTGGGACGCAGGAAAAGGGAGGAAGAAAGCACAGCCGTGTTCAGTTTTCTGGCACAGCTGGGAGTACATTCACCACCCAACATGTTTAGCGTGTTCAGTGGGAGTACAATTTGAGAGCTCTACCCCAATAATGGCCCAGAGCTTCTAACCCAGCCTGGTTGCCCATCCGTGCCTGATGCCTTTTTACCTGCTCAGTTGGCCCGTCAAGCTCTTTCTCCAGCTCCTCCAGCATAGTCACGGCTTGCTCTCCGTTCTCGGGCCGGTGCTCTCGCAGCCAGGCCTGCAGCTCCTCAGGCAGGATGGCCAGGAACTGCTCCAGCACCAGCAGCTCCAGGATCTGTTCCTTGGAGTTCACCTCGGGCCTCAGCCACTGATGGCAAAGCTCCCGGAGCCGGTTCAGAGCCTCCCGGGGCCCAGGCGACTCCTGGTAGCCAAAGTGCCTGAACCGCTGGTGGAAGGTCTCTGGGCTGCAGGAGGTGCTCCAGGGGAGGCTGGAGTCCAGATCACAGATCTGCTCTTCCTCTTCCATCTTCACTATCACAATGCTGTCAGACTGCTCTGAAGGTTGTGGATGGAGTGAGGACTTTCTCAATTTTGCAGACATTTGGACTGGAAATAAATAAGTAGGCTTTAATCTTCAGGGAGGTGAGCTTTCCTTAAGGACACTCCTTAAATACGATTAAACAAACAGGTGGAAACAAGACACAGACACGTTTCTTAGAAATACAACACTGGGGGCACCTGGTGGCTCAGTAGGTTAAGCCTCTGATTCTTGATTTCAGCTTAGGTCATGATTTCAGGTTCGATTTGTGAGATCAAGGCCTGCAGAGTTGGCTTGGGATTCCCTCTCTCCCTCCCTCTCTCTCTGCCCCTCCCCCATGCATGCTCAAAATAAACGAATTTTTTTTTTAATTTAAAAACAAAGAAACATAACACTGTTACAGAAAGTACTGCCCTTAATCTTAACGTAAACCATGCTTTCAAAGAATACTTCCTTAAGAGAATTGAAGAGCTAAGATGGCATTAATTCATATGCATGAGTAATTCCCAATTTATTCTGAAAATCCTGCACATAAGGCTGACTAAATATCACAATAAGAGATCAGCCAGGATTGTGCAGGAACTCCTGGAGAACAGAAATAAGGGAAGCTTGAGAAAAATTATGACTCTGGGGCACGCTCAAACAGCCAATTAATTTTTTCTAGCCTGTTGCAAAGAGCATTAAGAAATAGTCTCATGAGAGAAGTATTCATGTGGATTTCTTTTCAACACTTACTATTAACAGTATTAAATAAAACATTAAGTTTAATACTATTGAACAGCATTAAAACAATACTATTTTGACATTAAAGGAACTATTTAAAAGAAAAAGTAATTGTACATTCCCTAATCTTAATGTGCTTCTATTTTTTCATATTCACTTCTACTTCCCATCCATAACATCTCCATTATTTACCTATCTCTTTAGTGTAGAATATTTAGGTTGTTTCTAAGTTTGACTACCATAAATAATTATGGGAGGCACATTTTCAGGAATATATTTTTCTCCTTTCAAATTATTCAAGGATATCCCAAGGACTTGGCTTGCTGGGGTCAAAAGAGAGCGGCAAATGTCTTGCTAGGTACTATCAAAGGAATTACTGAAGCGGTTGTTCACCAATTCACAATGTCAACAGCAACTCAGTGATGTAATTTCTCCAGGTATCATGAGCTTGTCAGCAGGAAGGGGGTGGAAAGGCACTTCTAGCACTATATGCATCACTGATCACTGATGGCTGATTACAAAATCTTATAGGTGACCCGATTTTTCTTTTTTATGCAGTTGACCTGAACAAGACCCGTGGCTTCTTAAAACTCTAGCAGGTGAGAGACAACGTTACCAAGTAAATAGAAGAACGTTATATACACTGCTATGCAGCAAATGATAACAGCTGACACAGAGTATTAACCATGTGCCGAGCACTGTTCTCAGCACCTTAAAGAGAAACTCCTTTAAACCTTCTCAAAAGTCCTGCACGCTTACTTCCATGCCTGCCTTGTAGATGAGGAACCTGCCAAGCTCAGGTAGAGTGACCACGGGCAAAGGGGCAGGGACGGGGCCTGATTCCGGGCCATCCACTTACCCACAGTGCTGCGTGGTCAAGAGGCCGGGGGCAGGGGTCCGGGTGCCGAGAAGGAGCAGCAGACCCAGATGATCCTGCGCCGGGGGGAGAATCTAGGGTCGAGACCTGGGCGGCGGGAAAGGTTGAGGCCATGAGTTCGGACGCCGTCTGGGAGCGTTACATTGAGGGACTCTAAACTAAAAGCCTCTGGAAGTCACGGAGAGAGTGGCGGCCGGCACGCATTCTGCCTCTTCAGCACCTGCAGCCGCGTGCCACCTCCACAGCTGCTCTCGGCGCTACACAGGAGACTGGGACACCGAACCGCCAACACACGCGCGGGCCTGTGACCAACGGGCTCCCTCCCTGGAGGGGAGGCTTCGCCGAGAGCCCGGAAAGCGGGGTGCTACGGCGGAGGACCGACGCTCACCCCAGCACCCCTCCTCCAGCGGGGCCGAGTCGCCGCAGGTTGGCGCCGGAGGGTCTCCGGACGCGTAGCCCACCTGCCCCACCCCGCCCACGCCTCTCCCGCGCGGGGCCCCGGCCCCGCGAGACCGCGGGCCGCGCGCGGGCGTTGAGGACGCTGCGCGGAGGCCAGGTGAGCGCGCGCCGGCGGGGAGCCGAGAGAATTCGGCTGTGGCGGCAGGCGCCGCGGGGCTGCACCGGGAGGACGAGGGGAGGGGGGTCCCGGCGCGCGGCTAGGGGGCCTAAAGGTGCAGGACCGGCTGAGGGCCGAGGGAAACGCCGGGGGGGGGGGGGTGACAGGAGCGGGCGTGAAGAGGGGTTGTGCGGAGGGACGGGCTGGGAGGGCGGCCTCAGGGTGTCGTCGAGGTCCGCGCCACCTCCTCCCAAACCCCGGGTGAGGACGCCTCTCCATGCAGCCTAGGGGTTCAGAGGGGGCCTCGGCTCTCACCTCCCGACGGGGAAGAGCGACCCCGCGTTTTCCGGAAGGTGCCGGGAAAGCGCCCGGTCGGAAGCTGCTTCCGGTCCTCGCGGCTGGGTTGGGAGCCGGCCCGGGTTGAGGGAGCGGTTGCCATGGAGACGAGTCGCCGCCGCAGGAGGCTTTTGGTGAGGCGACTTCCGAGTTAGCGGAAGGGGATAACCCCGACGGTTGGGAATGCGACTGCTCCGCATTCCGGTTCACAAAACCCGGGGTGGTTGTTTTTCAGAGTGCTTCTACTTGGGTTATTCCATTTACTTCTCCATTAACCCGGTAAAGTTATTCCCACTTAACAAGAAATAAGTCCAAAGGTTTCGTGACTTGCCCAAGATCACAGAGAGGAAAGACTCCTTAGCTTTCTGCCTTTCAGTTCAACCTGCCTCTAATACCATCCGCGCTACTGGGGTTGGTTGTACTCCAAGTAGTACTGTTTTAAGGAAAAGATTTGACGCCACCCCGCCCCCACCCCACTCTTTCACGGGAGAACCGAATGACCCTTAAAAAGGTGACAACCCACCTACACACATATTTTGGCACCAATATATACGTATATATTTCCTCAGATAACCTTTTAAGTAAATTTAAAAATGTGAGGCCACAACCCCACATATTGGCTTCCTCTTCCACCTACTTTCCATAGGGACTCTTGGAAAATGTAGTTGTAGAGGGAAGTAGGGAATTAGGGAGAGAACAGAGACGCTTGAAAACCACTTGGTAATAAACAACAATAAGAAAAAAAAAAAACCACACCTTTTGGTATGACCTCTCCCCTCCCCACCCCCTCCCGAGCCAAGTATGCCCTTACCAGAGTCCGAAATGATGAGAGAAAAGGCTGCTTTATTCCAACTGTACCAGACCTAAGGGTTAGGGGAGAAACTTGTCGCTTAGTTAATCTACAATGACACTAAATTTGAAGAAATTCTTGCACCAATAGGGGACTTTCACAGGATAAGATTATTTGTTGAGGCAGCTACTAATACAAATAGCAAGACAGTCCAAAAGTGCGGAAGGGAATGTGTTCACTCTGATGGTGGGTAGGTTAAGTTAGTCAAGGCAATGAGGCATCCGAAACAGGAGCAGTCAATTTCTGACAGTGGTGTGAAGTCATAGAAGGTAGTTTAAGGAGAAAATGGACAGTAATTGAAGGCTGCAAAGAGAATAAGGAACTATTCTTGGGTTTGAATACTACCAAATATCCAGATCATCCCAGAAGATGAAGCTAAGGAAAAAGTAAAAGAGTGTTTATGAAAAGTTTCATAGTGTAAGGGGAGCCTGGGTGGCTCGGTTGGTTAAGCCTTATACTTCAGCTCAGGTCATGGTGTCATGGTTGGTGAGTTGCAGCATCTCATGGTTGGTGAGTTGCGGGGTTGGTGAGAGCCCCGCATCTGGCTCTCTGCACTCAGGCTTTCTGCTGTCAGTGCAGAGCCTGCTTCGGATAGAGTGGAAAGTTAGCAGAAATAAGGTCCTAGTAGAAAGATCATCTGCTAAGTACCAGATGCGTGATACTCACTGAGAATTCAAACGTCAGACACAGATTTTTGCTCTTTAGGAGCTGATAGGCTAATAAAGAAGAATGGTATATAGATTGACTATTCTAAACGACATGGTAGCTGTTCTGATGGAGCTAACTACAGGATACTATAAAAGCACAAAGAAGGTGTTGGGGGGAGGGTGGAGAGAGTGGGCTTGGAGTTGTTGGGGAAAGCTGAGTGCCATGTAGTCGAAACTGAGGGACCAGTGAAATTTTATATTTGCTGGGATTGAAGGATGGCAGGCCATGAGTGGCTAAGGATGAGGATGAAGAAATAAGAAGTTTCGAAAGATGTGGCAGGCCAGGTAAAAGGCTATGAACTAAAATTTTAATCAGGGTCTTCTGAAGTAAAGTCTGCCTGAGATTCTTAGCATAAACCATTTTACCAAACATTCTGAAGATGCTCAGACAACCTGAAGATAATATACACCTTCCCAGTATGCATTCCTTGATGATCAATAAGGACTGGGTTCTAACTCCCATTCCCCAGTGAATGATCTGCTGCTGAATAAAGTTTGAGCTTTAAGTAAAGATTTTTCGAGAAAACGTCCCCAAAGTGAAAGACAGATTCACAGATTAAAAGGGCCAGCCCTTTGCATGCACCACACAAGGGATGAAGACCTGTATCATTCTGGAATTTCTTAAAATACAGGACAAATTTGAG
Organism: Prionailurus bengalensis; assembly: GCF_016509475.1. Lineage (NCBI taxonomy): Eukaryota > Metazoa > Chordata > Mammalia > Carnivora > Felidae > Prionailurus > Prionailurus bengalensis. Next base: position 56,624,482 of record NC_057356.1, read on the forward strand.
ATCCTAAAAGGTTCCAGAATCTAAGGAGCTGCAAGCTAAGATTTGAAAAACAAATGATTATTAGACTTCTCAGTCTAGAAGATAATGAACAATGCCATCAAAATCTTGAGGAAAATTGATTTCCAAATTAAATACAGCTGAATCATATTCAAAGTAGGAATAAGGACATTTTCAGACATGCTAAGTGTTAAAAAAAAAAAAAAACAAGTTCCCTCCCATGCATCCCTTCTCAGGAGGCTACTGGAAGTCTGCCCTAAAGAGAGAGTAATCCAAGTAAGACAACACAGATAGGGGATTCAACATAGTAGGTAATGAGGGAAATTCTTGAGAGGGTGATAAAGGAGATCCCAGGAGACAGATTTGGAGTTAAGAAGTAGAGGGATGGAGTGCTCAAGGCACATGCCTCAATGGGGGAATAATAGTGCAGATAGAGTACTGGGTATGTTTGTTATATTCCAATGCTGAGAGATTGATACTTCAAGTTGAAAGTTAGTGATTCTGGCAGGATAAGTGATTGATAGAAGACGAAGCAAAGGGCAGAAGCAGCACTTATTTATCATTAAGTTCAGGCAAACAGAATGGTGTGCAAGAAATTTAGGGTACATTAGAAGGCTTAGCTATGGATAATGCTTACCTAGTCATTATAATATGAACACTGAAATTTGATCTAACCAAGTATATTGGGAGGTTTGGGGGAAAGGGAGGAATGATAATTCGGTGTATGAGGGAAGTGTGGCTGCATAAGAGAGCTAAATCCTTATATTTCATAATATGAACTTAATAATATGTAAAAGTGAAATATGAAAAGAAATAGCTGTCTTAAATTATTTAGAACGTGTAAATAAATCCCCACAGAAACAGCTATAAGAGTGGAAAGGGCATGTAGTTCTGCAAAGCAGGACTTAGTGGTGGAGGGGAGAGGGGACTGCTCTTGTCCATTCTAGGTCTTCTAGACCAATTTGAATTTTTAATTACATATACTATAACATCAATTATAGAGAATAAACTATAATTGCACCTCCCCTTCCCTTTAAGCCTTTTTTATTAAGTTTATTTATTTATTTTTGAGAGCGAGAGAGCAAGTGAGCAGGGGAGGGGCAGAGAGAAAGGGACAGAGAGAATCCCAAGCAGGCTCCACACTGTCATCACAGAGCCTGATGGCAGGTCTCTAACAAATGAACTGTGAGATGAGGACCTGAACCAAAACCAAGAGTCAGACACTTAATCAGATGCTTAACCGATTGAGCCACCTAGGTGCCCCAAAAGGTTATTTATTTGTGAGAGAGAGAATGAGCAGGGGAGGGGCAGAGAGAGAGGGGGACAGAGGACCCAAACAGGCTCTGAGCTGACAGCGGAGAGCCTGATGTGGGGCTCGAACTCACAAACCATGAGATCATAAGCTGAGCCAAAGTCAGACACTTAACCGACTGAACCACCCAGGTGCCCTCTCTTTAACCCTTGTATAAAGAAGCTTCCACCCTTATCCATTCACTGTCTTCCCTACTGCCATATATGATTAACTTACTTTCATCCTTCTCAGCATTTCACATTATTTACAACAGTACTTCTTCCCCTTAGAATTTTGTCCTTCATTACTCCTCTGTCCTTCTAAACACAGTGGTTCTTCTTGTTCTGCAATCCCACATACAATTAGTGTTCTTGTTCTGTCTTTGGTTCCTGTAGTTTTCATGTTATAGGCTCTCTTTGGGCCAGCTCATGTACTTCCACCTATAAGCCTTTAATTACCAACCCTGAACCAACGAGTACCAATTTGTATCTTGAGACCAATCCTCTTCTTGAGCCTCCTCCCCATAGAGGTGACTTTATGAAACATGACTACTTGTTTGTTTCACAGGCACCTTAAACTAAATGTGAGTTCTTCTTCACTTCCTCTACACTCGCCTCTTTTTCCTCCTTTTCTCCTGGACTAGTACCACGGTCCCCCCAGTAGAAATCTGGGATCTTCCAAGATGTGTCTGTTTCACTCATGTACATGTCAGACAGGATCTGTGTCCCATTCATCCTTGTGTTCTCTGTGTCATTTGTTCCCTTTAACATAATTAGCACATTGATCTCTAGTTAATGTATGCTCCATAAATATGTGGATAAAAAGAGGATCAAACTGATAAAAGGGGCAGTTTCTGAAAATTAACAAAGACTGTTCAGGTAGATTTAAAGGCTTAGTAGTTACCAGGAGGACAGATAATCTGCAAGAAGGAGAGCCCATTGGATCAGAGAGCTGCTGCAGGTAGATACGTTGCAATAAAAGCATAATGGCTCATGACATTTTAATATGAAGAGATAGAGATAATAAATTTCATACAGTACTGAAAATCCATATCTGGTGCAACAGTAAAGCCTAATGAGAAGAGAGATCTATGGTAGAATTTCAGAGTCTGCTATATAACCATGGGTGTTTAGCACGCTGCCCATATAGAATCTTGATTCTCACCTTTCTTCCAGGGCATAGGGCTTCAAATATTCATTTGTGAGTTGGTTTTCCCCAGACTGGAACTAAACATTTGGTGATAACCTGATTTTGTGCTGCATTAGTGTCCCAGGGCTGCCATAACAAATTACCATGAACTTGGTGGCTTCAAATAATAATTTATTATTATCTCATGGTTCTGGAGATTAGAAGTCTGAAATCAAGGTGTTGGCAGGTCCATGCTCCCTCGGAAAGCTCTACAGAAGATTTCTTCTTTACTTCTTTCCAACTTCTCATGGGTGCCAGCAATACTGCATCGTTTCAATCTCTGCCTCTGTCATCACATGGACTTCTCTAAGTGTGGCTCCATGTCTCATCTCCTTTTAAAAAGCCACCAATTGGGGCGCCTGGGTGGCGCAGTCGGTTAAGCGTCTGACTTCAGCTCAGGTCACGATCTCACGGTCCGTGAGTTCGAGCCCCACGTCGGGCTCTGGGCTGATGGCTCAGAGCCTGGAGCCTGTTTCCGATTCTGTGTCTCCCTCTCTCTCTGCCCCTCCCCCGTTCATGCTCTGTCTCTTTCTGTCTCAAAAATAAATAAAACCGTTAAAAAAATTTTAAAAAGCCACCAATCGTTGGATTTAGGGCCCACCCTCATCCAGTCTGACCTCATCTTAACTAATTGCATCTTCCCCCAAAATGTACTTTTCTAAAGAAGGTCACATTCTGAGTTTCCAGGTGGACATGAATTTTGGGAGGACACTATTCACCCCATTACATGCCTTTGATAGCTAGCAGTTTATTGAAATTCATCCTTTGCTGTCTGTAAACATGAAATGGACCTTTTAAATATTTTTCCTTTGCCAACAAGCATAATGTTATGAATTGTCAGTGGGAGGCTCTGGAGAGACTTTGCAGGGGAAAGGGGCTTCCCTTCCTGGTTCCAGTGTGCTGACTGTACAGACTCAGCATGTAGCTCTCCTGGATCCAGCAGGAGATTGCCCTGGCAGCAATTTTCTCCTGCACCCTCATGGGCAGTTTCATAGCAGAGTGCCTCTAGTGAGATAACCTCCAGTAAATGACTTTTGCTTGCACTCTGGAGAAAAGACTTCCAGCAAGTTCCATTACCCTGGAACAATAGAGACATATCTGCTATGTGGTGAGCCATGGCCATGCAGTGTAGAGGAGACTTCTAATAATCAGGCTGATACTCCATGGATATAAATCAGTCTTTTAACCTAGTAACCCTGTGCTTGCTCGGTGAGCCGTAAAGTGGCCACAATGGCAGGGATGGAAGCTATGCATGGGGCTCAAAAATGTGGACTTCCCCTACCCAGTGCTGACCTGTCTAACATTACTGCTGAGTACTTAATCTGTCAACAGAAGAGACCAACAGGAGGCCCCTCATATGGCACCACTTCCTGTGGGGACCAACCAGCCACCTGGTGGCAGACTGATTACACTGGGCCTCTTTTTTTCATAGAGGAGGCAGAGAGACATCCTCACTGAATATACATGTTGTCTGAATATGGATTTGCCTTCCCTTAACATAATACTTCAGCCAGGCGTACCATCTGTGTACTTGCGGAAGTATTTATGGAATGCTTTATCCATCGTCTTGGTATTCTGCACAGCATTGCCTCTTATCTAGGAGCTCATTCCACAGCAAAGGAAATACGGCATGGGGCTTATGCTTATGGAATCATCTGGTTTTACTCACATGTTCCATCACCTAGGAGCAGATGGCCTAATTTAAAGTTGGAATGGCTCATTGAAGCCTCAGTGGTGGTGCCAATTGGGAGACAGTACCCCAAAACAATGTGATTCTGTCTCACAGAATACAGTAGATGCTTTGAATCAGCAACTGTTATATAGTGTTTTCTCTCTCATAGCCAGAACACATGGATCTGGGCATCAAGGGGTAGAAGTGGGACTGGCTGCCCTCACTGTTAAACTCAATAATCCATTTGCAGAATTATTCTTGCTGCCCCAGAAACCTTGAGCAATGTCGTTATGGAAGTCAGTCTCCAAGGGAGGAATGCTTCCACTAGCAGACACAATGGTTCAATTGAATTGGAAGGTGAGAATGCCTCCTGGACATTTTAGACTTCTTAGGCCATTGAACCAACTGGAAAAAAAAAAGTCACTCTAAGTGAGGTGCGTAAACTTGAGTTGCTGTACAATGCAGATAAGAAGGACTATGAAGCCAAAAGAGTTGCCTGGAGGTGCCTACGAGTGAAGGTTTGGATCACTCCAGCTGAATTTCTGGCTGAGGATGGGGGAAATGTGGACTGGGTAGCGGAAGAAGGAAGATGGAGATATCATTGACAGCCTCACAGCAAATCACGGAAACCGTGACAGTAATAGCTTTGTATATTTCCTATTTGTTTATTATATATGTTGTTTATTTTTTATTTAAAATTTTTTTAACGTTTATTTATTTTTGAGACAGAGAGAGACAAAGCATGAACGGGGGAGGGTCAGAGAGAGGGAGACACAGAATCCGAAACAGGCTCCAGGCTCCGAGCTGTCAGCACAGAGCCCGACGCGGGGCTCGAACTCACGGACCGTGAGATTGTGACCTGAGCCGAAGTCGGCTGCTCAACCGACTGAGCCACCCAGGCACCCCATATATGTTGTTTATTTTATGTGCCAACCATTTTCTTCTATTTCCTTCCCATTGCTATTTTATGTATGTATAGGGGAAAGCTAACTTCACAATTTATTCATTAGGTAACAGAATTTGAGGAGTGGGATGCTGCCAGAATTTGAGGAGTAATTATCAGTGATGGATACATTGACTGTTGGGACTGTGCTCTCCATATTTTGAGGAAAAGGTAAGAATTTTACCTTTACAACTACTAGATAGTTGTATTTTGTCACAAGAAAAATTGGAATTGTGTTATTGATGTACAAAAGTTCAAAAATGTATGGAAGGGTGCACATGGAAGCTGAATAGTGAGAGGGCTAGCCTCATTTGTATCACTGCTTTTGCTTGAGCTGTTCTTTCAAATTTGAGACATGACTTATTTTCACCATGAAGTTTCTTCCAATTACCTTACCCTATAGTGATTTTCCCCTCTCATGTCCCTGAAGAACTTGACTACATCACACATTTAGCACCTAATTATACTCTGAATGTAATTTTCATCTAATTATTTGATGTATTATACTGCCTTTCCACCAGTTCCAGCCCTCTAGATCCTGAGCTCTTTTAGGACTGTGTCTGTCTCTCTCTCTTTTTTTTTCATTATCCATCAAAAACACACGTATGAATATGCACTCAATGATTACCTCTTAATTAAATAGCTGTCCTTCCTCACTTGCTGCACTGGTTAATGTGCTTCTTGCTCCAAATTCAGTTTCAGTTAATATTGTGTTTCCCAACCTCATTTGACTGAAAAGTACTTTTTAAGTTTATTTGTTTTTGAGAGAGACAGAGACAGTGTGAGCAGGGAAGAGACAGAGAGAGAGGGAGAGAGAATCCCAAGCAGGCTTCACGCTGTCAGCACAGAGCCTAATGTGGGGCTCAAACTCATGAAACCATGAGATCATGACCTGAGCCGAAACCAAGAGTCAGAAGCTTAACTGACTAAGCCACCTAGGTGCCCCAACTAGAGGGTACTTTTGACATTAATATGCAATTTCTCAAAACCACTTGGGAATTAAACAAAATTTCATCCTGGGTGGCCCAGTCCGTTGAGTGTCTGACTTTGGCTCAGGTCCTGATCTCATGGTTTGTGAATTTGAGCCCCACTTCAGATCTTCTGTTGCCCCTCTCTGCCCCTCCCCCACTTGCACTTTCTCAAAAATAAATACGCATTAAAATTTTTTCATCAGTTTTTGTTTGACATGTAGCAATGACTTATGTAAAATATTTTATCATTACATATTTTATCATTACATTCTTTAAAAAATATACTCTATAGCATTTGTAATTTGACTTTTTCCCATTACTTAAAAATAATTATGTAAAAAGAATTAAAATGACATACTGTAGTTCTTCAAAAAATTAAAAATACTGTATGATCCAGTAATTCCACTTCTGTGTATAATCTTAGAAGAATTGAAAACAGAGTCCTAAAGAGATATTTGTACACCCATGGTCATAGCAGCATTATTTACAATAACTGGAAGGTGAAAGCCAAACAAGTGTTTACTGAGAGATGAAGGGATAAACAAAGTGGCATTTGACATGCAATGGAATATCATTCTGACACATGCTGTGACATGAATGAATCTTGAGGCTATTATGCTAAGTGAAATAGGTCAGTCACAAAAAGACAAACACTATGTAATTCCACGTGTGTGATTGGAATCAACAGAGTAGTGAAATTCATAGAGATAGAAAATAGAATGGAAGTTGCCAGGGGAGGGGGAATAGGGAGCTGTTGTTTAATGGGTACAGTTTCAATTTTGCAAGATGGAAAGAATTGTGGAGATTGTTTGCACAACAACATGAGTATCAACTGTACACTGAATGGTTAAGATGGCAAATTTTATGTTATGCATATATTACCATAATTTTTAAAAATCCAACAGTGTATAAAATGAAATTTTTAGAGAATATTATTTAGAAACCAGTAAAAGAATACTGACAGAAATTAAAGATAACCTAAATAAATGGAGTGATATCCTGTGTTCATGGGTTAGAAGACCTGATATTGTGAAATGACAATTTTTTTCTAAAATTATCTGTAGATTCATTGCAATCCCAGTAAAAATTGCAGCACTTTTTCTGGAAATTAAAAAACTGATACTAAGGTTTGTATGGAAATGCAAAGAGTTAAGAGGAGCCAAAACACTCTTAAAGGAGAAGAATGAGGTGGTAGGGTTTGCCCTGTTGGCTCCCAAGTTGCATTAAAAGTGTGCAGTAACTGGGGCGCCTGGGTGACGCAGTCGGTTAAGCGTCCGACTTCAGTCAGGTCACGATCTCGCGGTCCGTGAGTTCGAGCCCCGCATCAGGCTCTGGGCTGATGGCTCGGAGCCTGGAGCCTGTTTCCGATTCTGTGTCTCCCTCTCTCTCTGCCCCTCCCCCGTTCGTGCTCTGTCTCTCTCTGTCCCAAAAATAAATAAACGTTGAAAAAAAATTAAAAAAAAAAGTGTGCAGTAACTAAAACAGTGTAGTATTAATGTAGGGATAGTAAACATATCAGTGGAAGAGATTAAAGGTTCCAGGAATAGATTCCCACATACATGGTTATTTGATGGTTGACATGAACAGTACTGCGGAATAGTGGGTGAAAGATGGTCTTTTATAAATGTTGTTGACTCAATAAGGTATCTATATAGAAAAAGTAGATAAAAATTTAATCCTTACCTTACACCATATACAAAAATAATTTCCAAGTCAATCGTAGACCTAATTGTGAAAAGCAAAACAATAAAGATTTTGGGATGCAATATAGGAAAGCATCTTCAAGGTATTAGAATAGGGAGTGATTTTAAAAACAGGACACTAAAAGCACTAGTCCCAAAGGGAAAAATTATAAACTGGACTTATAAAAATTCTGAACTTCTATTCATCAAAAGACCAAAAAGGCAAGACCAAAAAGGATGATTATTGCTGTACAAAAAATGAGAGGGTAAATAATCTCATTTGAGCGGTAACACTGAAGATAGCTCCGATAATTTTTTTTCCTTCCTTCCTTCTTTCCTTTCTTTTTAAGGAAGCTCTGTGCCTAACATAGGGCTTGTAGTCATGATTGTGAGAGCACAAGTCACATGCTCCACCAACTGAGCCAACCAGGTGCGCTGCTCTAATGATTTTTAAAAGTAGTATTGTTGGAGGTTCCAGATTAAAAAAAAAAAAAATTGAAAGGACCTTACTACAGTGTCCGTAGAGAGTTTGAGCATTAGTTTTGATAAGTACTTAGAAAACTAGCAAATAGAAAATGAAGCAACATTATGATTTTGCAGGAGCAAAAATGCACAAGGATGTTACCAGAAAGACCATATAATTATACAATACTTCCTGGTTCATCTTCAAACAGTATTTATGAAATCAAAATCATAATACGGTAAAGATGATTCATTAATATTGTATTGTAACTCTATTGAGATATAATGTAGTTATGTTTAAATATAGAGTAATAGTACGTTAAAGTTAAACATAGAATAACATATTTATATTTAAATATATTTTTATTCATTAGCTCTGTATTGTAACTATTTAGAAAAGGAGGAGGTGATAGGGAAAGAAGTAAATCCGTCTTCCCAAGTGGTGATATAGTGTTCTTTGCTCTCTTCTCCACAAGAGGGCACAAGGTGAATAAGATTTTCAACTCCATTGTTTCATTGGTGGCTTTTGGCTGTTACCAGCCAAGCACCATGTACTTCCGTTTTGGTATTGTGTTCATACTGCTATTGTTAATATCTAAACAACCATCTTTGAGTCCTGGGCGCTGTTAAAGGGATGTCCAGACAAATAAGGCATGATTCAAAGCATTCACTATCTGATGGGGTCACAGAGGGGAAAAGAACAGTACATTTGGAGGACATGCTAAGGGCCCAAGGAGTCCCACAGACCATGAGTTGGGGGTGCTTCTCTGAAGAGGTTGGAATGGTGGGGTGGGGGTGGGGCAATGTCAGTGATGCATTTGGATGAGGCAGTGGGGATGGGATAGCCTGCACATGGAGAGATCACCTGGGAGCGCTGAGGGCCATGGGAATGCAGGAAATAGTACACTAGAAGACTTGGGGGGTGGGGCTGAATGGTTTCACCACCATGACTCTGCCTGCAAACTCTGGGCAGAGTCAGGTCTGTTCTCCCTTCTGTGCCCCTTGCAGCCTGCTATGTTCCCTCAAGGCCCCATGACCTCCACACGCATACCCTGCCCTGCCAACCCCCGTGACTGTCTTTGGGTGTACTTCACCCTCTCACAGAGGCCATTTCCTTGTCCAGGGCCCTTTCCTCTTAGAGACTGGAGCTTTCCTTCAGGCCTCTCCTGCTCATCTGAAGGTTTGCTCTCATATATCAAACCTAGGCTAACTTATGCAGGACCTCTAAACTCTTGTGACCTCTGACATGGTTGTTCTTCTTAGCCTGTTTCCTTCCTTGAGACTCCCTGGTCTCTTACTCTCTCCTCTCCCACCACCGGCATTGTCCTCCTTCTTTCCCCATGGTATGACATCTGTCACCTGGTTAGCTCACCCCTCTCAAGGCCTGGAAACAGGCTGACTCCCAGGATCCACGGGGTTCTCTTGAATATGGCTGACACTGTTTCCACATCTCCATTTTTCCTTTTGTGGCCTCTGCACGCCCTACTTTTGGGATCTCAATTGAATTCAAGCAATGGCTCTGCTCTTGAATTCTGGACTTGAGAAGTAGAAAAGGCATGTAACTACCCTTTCAGGTGTTCCTAGGAGAGGATTTTTAACTGAGCTTGTCTTCTGTGCAGTATAATGGTGTCATGGAAATCACACCAAACCAGGGATCATAATGCACAGGCTGTCCTCCTGGTGCTGTCCTTCCTGGCCAGGGCACCTGGGGCAAATGAATTTACCTCTCGGAGTCTCAGTTTCCTAGCCTGTAAAATGAAGGCAATGGTGAGACAACGGTAATTACCTCATAGGAATGTCCTGAGAAATAAATGAGGTAATAAATGAAGTAGTATTTCCTAAGTGTCTACCCTAAAAAATGTAGCTGTTATTATTACTACTATTATTTCTTCCTCTGTGAAAGTCAAGGGAAAACTGAATGATCTCCAAGAGGCTCCTTCTAAGTTGGTCAAATATGACTTGCCATATGTGCTGATCATGTTTTATAACTCAGTCCTTATAGCTTCTCTGATCTCCTTTCCTTCTCTGGCAGCTCCCACCTCATCCCAGTCCTTAGAACACCTCTGTAAACATCTCTTTGTGCTAAATTTCTCTCTGTTTGAAAGAGTGAGTTGTTTCCGTGCTAAGTGCAGTGGCTTTACCATCTGGGGAGTCAGCCCCAGGCACCTGGGGCACACAGACCAAACCGGAGGAGTCACTACCATTTCTGCTCACATTTGAGTTTCTAGGTATGAAAATGGGCCAAAAGATGCCATATTGGTTGCCGTGACAAACCACCTGTTGTATACAAATGTTTTTGTTTCTATCCTGGAGCAAAATCTCATACAGCCTGCAACGGGGGCAGCTTTTCTGGGCCTGAGGAAGGGCTGAACCTTCAGTGATGTGTTAAACTGATCCGGTTGCCCAGTCCTCTTTAGGACATGTCTGGTTTTTGGCTTTTGCTGACTTCCTGCTGCAGAAGAACAGCAGCCGTGAGCAACAATAGTAGCCACGAGTAAACTGGTTGTTCACTGCACGTGCAGTCAAGCATGGCAGGATTTGAAAGTGGAGCTAGAGTTGGCCCAGTTCAGGCTGAACGATGGGTGCTGCTTTCCCAAGTGACGGTCAAGACTACTTACAAAGGAGGTTTCCAAAAATTGGTTCTGTGATGCCAGCTAACCTCTTTTTATTTTTTCAATATATGAAATTTATTGTCAAATTAGTTTCCATACAACACCCAGTGCTCATCACCAGCTAACCTCTTATCTCTGGCCTAGAAAAGAGGTTTAAGAGCTGCTGGTGGTGCTGGCCTCAGCCTATGCTGTGGAAGAAGGAATCAGGGGGGCTGCATGGGAGGGGCCTGTGCTCCCACAGTTTGTAGGAGCACAGGGAATATGGATTTTCTAAGGACCAGGCTTGGGTCACTCAAGTGAGAAAGCTGGCATGGGGTTATTTGATATCCCAACCAAGAAGGCTGCCTGATGAGCAGGACCCCACAGCAGAGCAAGGTCGGACACTCCATCAGACACATAAAGGTTGAGGAACGGGTCTTGAGTGACTGGCCGGGAAAAGATCCCCAGACACTGTGGAATCTCTGAAAACCCCACAAAATTACCTCAGGGAGGAAAGTGCTTGTTTCATGGGGACAGCTGACGACAGATCATCAATGGAATTTCAAGTCGTGTGAGAGCTTTCCTGCCCTACTTTCGCCTCCACCCTGGGTGGGGTCAAAAACCAAGGCAAAGGGTGGAGTGAAAGTCATGAAAGAGGTTGGAGAGAAAAGAAGAATCTATCAGGATTTTCCCCTGCAGGTGACCTGGCAGAGGAGGTAAAACCCAGCCCAAACATGAAGTTTAAAGTTTATTATTATTATTATTATTATTATTATTATTATTACCACACTTTAATGATTCTGCAGTGACTAGAGAACCTTTTGTTACTCTTAGGAGTTTCCCAAGTGTCTCTCCACAGGGCACGGAAGAACCAACCCCACCATAGGGGAAAAGAGTGATACTCTCTGACCCCCATCTCCATGAAGCCTGTTTGCTCCACAGAAAGGCCAGGCTGGCATTGGATGCCAGAGTTAGGAGTCCATGGAGTGGCCATAAGGAGTGGCAGCAGCTCTGGGCTTTATTCTCTTGTCGGATCCTGCCCCCAAGAGTGTTCCTGCCCTACTCCTAGGAGCAGAGGGCTTTCACTTCTCCCAGAAGCAGTGGATCTCACCCAGAAAAGCTTCAAATGAGATAGGGGAGTAAAGGATAAGGGGGAAGATGTGAAATAGGCTATTCAGAGGAAGGGGATGTGAACTTGTCTAAGGAGTATGGTGAGCTTGGCTGGCAGGACTGGTGCTCATTTGAGATCTGTGGAAGAACTTTCCCGGCTGTGACACCACTGTCTCTGTTACCTGCTCCTCAGGTCTGATGGCTGAATGGTTCTGGTTAACCTGCACTGGGGTAGAGAAAAGCTGCAAGGTGATGAAGGATAGCAGAAGGCAAGTGGTGATGTGCTAGACCACAGATTGTCCAAGCCAGATGAGGAAGAAAATGAAACGTTGGCCCTGCACTCTATGTCCTGTGGGTCCAACTATTGGAGCTGGGATTTTGCAGAGTGGGAACCACAGGAGATGATGGCTTTTGAAGGTGGTACATTCACTTGTGAAAATAAGATGTGGGGTTAAGCTGTGGGCATTGGTAGCGAGCTGTTCTGGAGGGAGTGGATGGTTGTGGAGATAATGAAGGGCTGAGAAGCCAGAGTGTGGTGTTTCATCCATGGTATGGAAGGACAGCAGAAGGGTGGAGAGGACAGGGTCAGTCCATCAGGGGCTAAAGTCAGTGCATAATAAGATGAGTAGAAATCAGCCACAAGGAGAGTCATATGTGATAAAGTCTTCAGGGCATGAGCCTTTAGGGAGCTCCACTGCAAGGGAGGGGAAATAGATTGGAAACAGATCTGGATGGTTGGAGTGACTGGAAGTCTGCAGTTTTATCCAGCTAATAAGCTCTAGTCCTTTCACCACACACACACACACACACACACACACACACACACACACAGGCTCAGCTGAGCTGACCGGGGTCTAGAACAAACTGACCTTACCCTCTACCCCCATCACTGATGCCCTCCAAGGGCTCTTAAGACAGGACGTGCTGCAGAGGGAGTGAGGCAGGTATGGCCTGGCATGGTTTCCCTCAACCCTTCTGCCCTCCATCCTTCATTTGAGGTAGACAATTATTTGCCTGGTGCAGGGGCTGGCAAAGTGCCACATCAGTGCTCTCCAAGTGGCTCTTCATAGCTGATGGGTGGCTGAGGCTGGCAATTAGACATAATCATGTTTGATAGGTCCTGGTGTTTGAACCAGCAGCCATAGAAGGATAATGTCCTCCATCATTTCTCTGTATGACATACACATGTATAAAGCAAGCTGGAACAAATGCATCTGAATGGCTCATTCCCCCCAGGGAGGGGAGTTTCAACATATAAATCATACTTCTCTTAGAACTTTGAGACAATGAAGCCTTATTCAGTGCTCTAGCTTGATATACTGCTCTGTGCTTGCCTGAAATATCAGATGTTATAATTTGTCTGTGGGAATGCATTGCCTTGCATATTTTACATTTCCCCTATTCTGGATCCACAGTGATACTGACTTGTCGGTGTTTAGGTGCCACACCTGGAAGCAGCAGCCATGTCATTAACATCCCCATTCTCTTCCAACTAACCTAATTCTCTTCCCTAGAAATCTGCTCAGGGTCTAGTCCAAGGCCTGGCACACACCCCCAGTCTACAGAGTCTTCATTCTTCACTCCCATCCCTCCATCAAGTTTGAGGTCCTCAAAGCCACAGGAGCCCATGAGTTCTACTGGAAGAAGAGAAGGGGCTGGGACAAAGCCTCCAGGACCATCACCAAAACCGAGAAGGAACACAAAGAGGGGCAGAAAGCGAGTGGAGGGGTGAAAGAGAAGCGGGGGAAGAGAGGGTATGGGTCTGCAGTGTCAGACACTGTCCATGTAAGCAGGACAAGACCTAAAGGGCAATTGCAGGAGCTGGTGAGAGATGCTCAGAGAGGCTTGGGGTGGGGTAGAGAAGCCAGATCACAATCAGGCTAGGTGTGAAGAAACAGAAGAGGCAAGTGCAGACAGTTCTTTCAACAACTCTGGCTGAGAAAGCGTGGGGAGAAACGGGGCAATAAGTGCAGGGAAGGTGTCTTTATGATGGGTGAGGTTTGAGCAGTGACGAAAAACCTGCTTTATGTTTAAATTCTCCTTGGTTGTAGCATGTTAAGGCCAAGGTGGTAATGAGTCAGTCATTGGGAGGGACGCTGACAGAGTTCCACCTCTGATAAGACTGTTATCGCACCTGATGACATGTGTATCATAGGGCCAGTGGTTCTTAGCAAAAGCCCCACTCTAGGATCATCTGGGCTGGCGAGTGTCCAGTATCTGATTATTTGCAAGCACTACAGGTGGATGGCAAAAAAAAAAAAAAAAAAAAAAAAAAAAAGTATAAATAAATAACAAGGAAAGAGGAGAAAATAACTCAGAAAAATCTTCATGTAACTGAAAATTACTTCTTTTTAAAAATTTTTTAAAAGTTTATTCATCTTGTGAGAGAGAAAGCACGGGAGGAGCAGGGAGAGAGAAAGACAGAGAATCCCAAGCAGCATGGAGCCCAATGCGGAGCTCAAACCCATGAACAATGAGATAGTGACCTGAGTAGAAATCAAGAGTCCGATGCTCAACCAACTGAGCCACCCAGGCACCCCTCTTTTGTTTTAATTTTAATAGGTTTGATTTTTAATTTTTTACAATATATTATAAATATCTATCCTTATAAATAGCAAGTGCTCAATAAAATTATTTTAAAAGGCTGCTTTATGTATTCTGTACTATAAATATATCATAATTTAACAAACCTCTATTATCATACATTTAGTTTGTGTTTTATTTTGTTATCAATATATATCTCTACATCTATTCCCATATCTGTTTTTAAACTTTTTTTAATGAAAAATTACTGGCAAACACAAAAGTAGAGAGTAGGGTGGCAAGTTACCACTTATCCATCATCCAATTTCAATAATTATAAAAATATTGACTTTTTAAAAAATGTTTATTTCTTTTTGAGAGAGAGAGAGAGAGCGAGCAGGGGAGGAGCAGACAGAGGAGTACAGAGGACCTATAGTGGGCCCTGCACTGTCTACAGCGAGCCTAACGCGGGGCTTGAACTCAACGAACCATGAGATCGTGACCTGAGCCAAAGTCGGATGCTCAACCGACTGAGCCACCCAAGCACCCCAAAAATTACTTCTAAAAGTCTACCAACACCAAAAGTTAACTATATTGGATTTAAAAACAAGTATCAACCCCCCCAGAGCTCTGAAGAGGCTTGCGTAGAGCCCAAGTGTTCTATGGATATCCTAGGGGAATGATCCCAATTTTAGGAGATAGGCAAGCTATAGTTAGAGTGTATCTGATGACTAGAGACACCTAGTCATAAACACATAAACACATGCATCAGTCCCGGGGAAAAAGAGGGTGTGGAGGTTGGCACTTGCTGGTTATAGGCAAAAGAGGTTAACTTGGAAAAAAGTGGGTCTATTTTATTGCACTATAAGTTATCAGAGAATGATTTCAGGATGGTGAATGTCTTGGTAAAAATGTGATCAAATGACATCATGCCTCAAAAAACAAACAAACAAACAAACAAACTAAAATTAAGGGGCACCAGGGTGGTTCAGTTGGTTAAGTGTCCAACACATGATGTCAGCTCAGGTCATGATCTCATGGTTCATGAGATCAAGCCCTGCATCAGTCTGTGCACTGACCTTGCAGAGTTGGCTTGGGATTCTCTTTCCCTCTCTCTCTCTCTCTCTCTCTCTCTCTCTCTCTCTCTGCCCCTTCCCTGATCTCTCTCTCTCTTAAAATAAATAAACTTTTTAAAAAGGCACAACTAAAATTTAATTAATTAATTAAAATTAAAATTGAATAGAATGAGTAACTAATAAACTGAAGCACATAAATTGTGTTTTAAAAGGGCAGAATTCTGCCCCTCACCAAGGTGGAGTAACAAGAGACTGCATTTGTCCAAAAGCCAAAAAAAGAACAGCCAAAAAAAGAACAATGAACAAACTATACAAAACAATTGTTTTGAAGAGATTGGACCTCAGGCGACCAATGACAACGTTCCCTGAGATAAGGGAAACAGATAACTATTCTAAGCTTGAGAGTTTTCAGGTGACAGTACAGAGAAGGGGACCCAAGCAAAGTAAGACCCAGCTACATGCTGCCTCCAAGAAACCTACTTAATATAAAGACATAAACAGAGGCAGAAAGCAAATTGGTAGTTTCCAGGGGGGGAACTAGGAGAAGTTGGAAGTGACTACTTAACAGGTACAGGGTTTTCTTTGGGGGTGATGAAAATATTTGAGAACTAAATAGAGGTAGTGATAACACAACATTGTGAGTGTACTAAATGCCATTGAATTGCACACTTTAACGTGGTTATCTTGATGTTATGTGGATTTTACCTGGAAAACAAAACAAAACTGACCAGGCACACAAGAGAACAAAACAATATAAATGATAATCAGCAGAAACCAGACACCCATAGGAGATCTAGAGAATGAAGTGATAAAACTCAGACTTTAAGATAATTGTGCTTGCTGCATTCATTGAGAGATGAAAGATGTGATAGTACTTTGATAGAGAAATATAAACTATAAAAAAGAAACTGAAGGGAAATTCTGGAATGGTATGTACAACAATCAAAATTAATAACTCAGTGGATGATGGGTTTAATAGCAGAATAGACAGCTGAAGAGAAAACTAATAAATAGATGGATTAGAAGACAATATTCAGAATACAGTACTAAGAGATGAAACAATGAAAAAAAAAACAAATAAAGATAAGAGACAAGGGAGTTGCAGAATAGAATCCTGTAAGAAGAGGAGAGGATGATTGGGACAGAAGTTTTTGAAGAGTTAATGGTTAAGAATTTTTAAAAATTGATTCAAGATATTGAGCCATACATTTATTTATAGTTGACTTCCAAGCAGAACAGTGGAATGTGGAAGACAATGAATGATTATATTCAAAATGCTGAAGGGAAATATCAGCCAATAAATGGTGTAGACATCAAGTGCTCTAGCAGTTCATAAGTGGGACACTAACTTAGGACAAGAGAGATCTGAAAGAATCACAAGAGATGGGTAGAGATTGAACAGGCCACTGAAGAGGCATTAGCAAGGGATGTTTTCTAGGCAGGTGGTTAGGAAATCTCAAGGACTCCTGGTAGAACAGTGAGTCAGTCTGGGTGAAGCTGAGCTCCCATTACTAGGGATGGGATGGAAATTGAGAATGGAAAGGGTCGGTAAGAGCAAGATGGTGAATGATCTCATTCTACAAGTGATAGGAAATAGTGAAGGTGTTTTTGTGGCATCCTGCCTTGTTTCTTGGTAGCATGCTACTGCTAAAAGTCTTTTCCACATTTTCCTGATACTACCCATTAGGTATAAATCATACTGTCTCTTGCTACTTTAATATGAATGAAATGAAATTTAGATAAGTACCAGCTTCAACCTGCAGTGTATTTTCATTCCCTTGAGAGAAAATATTATTTATTACCATTTTTAGAGAATTCAATTGCAAAGAATCTTATTTCCTCTTTGATTTGTTCCTCTGGAGCTAGAGTAGGATAGTAAAGTAGGGAGTGAAGGGAAAATAAAGCTCCCCTTCAAAGTTGTTTCCATATGGCTGACTTTTTGAATTACTGTCTCTCTTTCTAAGCACCATACTTTCAGTCCTAACCTTTCTTTTTGTCTTCATAAGGGCAGAGATACTCCTTATAAACCTATACTGTCTTAACCAGTCAATGTAAGCCCTCTTTTGCTCTGTGTTTTCCTCACCTCTGGGTGCCACTCCCATTTGTCCCCCTCCTCCAGAGTCCAACTCTGATATGATACCATATGACCTAGCAATCCCACTTCTGGGTATATATCCTAAGGAATTAAAATCAAGATCTTGTAGAGGTATCTGCACTCCCATCTTCACTGCTGCACTATTCACAATAGCCAAGATATGGGAACAACCTAAGTGTCCATCACCACATGAATGGTTAAAGAAGATATGATAGATATGGGTATAGGTATAGGAATATGTACAGATATATCCACAATAGAATGTTATTCAGCTGTGAAGAAGAAGGAAATTCTGCCATTTGTGACAACGTGGATCAATCTTGAGAACACGCTCAGTGAAAAAAATCAGAGAAAGACAAATACTGTATGATATCACTTATATGTAGAATCTAAAAATGTCAAACTCAGAGAAAGAGTAGAGTGTTAGTTACCAGTGGTGGTTGGAGGGTGGGGGAAGTGGGGAGGTACTGGATAAAATACAAATTTCCAGTTATAAGATTAACAATTTGGGGATCTAATAAGCTGCATGGTGATTATAGCTGTTAACACTGTATCATACACTTGAATGTTGCTAAGAGAGCGGATCTTCAATGTGCTCACACACAAAAATGTTATCTATGTGATGGATGAAGGTGGTAGCTAAGAGTATGGTGGTAATCATTTTGTGACATGTAACTATATCAAATCAACACATTGTAAACCTTAAACTTAGGCAATATTGTCAATTTATCACAATAAAGCTGGAGGGAAAAAAAGATCCCTCAACTTTAATTTACAGCCCTTTTGCTGATTTTAAATCTCCACTATACATTTGGTATAGTGAGTGCTCTGCTTCTAGTTGCTGTTTGCAGTGTATAACTTTCCAAGCAGGGTCTACACAGAGGGCTTGCAGGGTCACAGATACATCTGATAATGTCATTAGATAGTGTCAGATTGCTCTTGAGAATGGTTGCACCAGTCTTTTCCTCTCACCATCAAAGTATGAAGGTTTCATTTCCTGCAAGCTTGCAAATGTGTGACATTATCCAACTTTCAAATTTCAGCCCATCAAATGAGTATAAAGTGATGCCTCATTCTTTCATTACTGCGGTAGAGCATATACTTATTAGTCATTCGTATACTTATTAGCCATTTGGGTTTGCCTTATTTATATCCTTTGCCAGTTTTCTAATGAGTACCCTATCTTTTTTGTGTGTTCTGCAAGATTTCCATGTATAGAGTAGTGCTGTCTAGTGGAACTTTATGAGATGATGGGAATGTGGTCTACTTGTGCTGTCCAACGTGGTAGGCACTAGCCATGTATGGCTACTGAGTTCTTGAAATGTGACTAGTGTAACCAAGGAACTGGATGTTCAATTTTACTTAATTTTAATATAAATGTAACTAGGCTCACATTGTCTGGCTTCTTTCACTCAGCATAATAGTTTTGAGGTTCATCCATATTGTAGCATGAATCAGTAGTAGTCTGTTCCTTTTTATTGCTGAGTAATATTCCACTTGGGGATAGACCACAATTTGTTTATCCATTCACCCACTGGTGGACATTTGTTTTCAGTTTGGGGCTATTACAAATAAAGCTGCTATGAACATTTGTATAAAAGTTTAATTTGCCTTACTTTTGTAGTTGCTTAAGTTGAGAGCTGACAGAATTGATTTGAGACCTTTCTTCTTTTCTAACACAGGTGTTTGGTGCTGCTATATACTCCTGTAGCAGGATCCCTCAAATTATAATGTCATGCTTTCATTTTTACTATCTTCAAAATACTTTATAATTTTTTGTTTGATTTCTTTTGGATTCATGGGTTAATTAGAAGTGTGTTATTCAGTTATTAAATATGTGAGGTTTTCAGAGATACTTGTTATTGATTCTAACGTAATTGCTAAGTTATAGGCAACATGTAGTTGGGTCTTGCTTTTTATCCACACAATCTGAGCATTTCCATTTTATGTGATTATTGGTGTGGTTATGTTTATTTGTCATCTTGATATTTGTTTTCTGTTTGTCTAATTTGTTTTGTTCCTTTTCCCTTTCTCTGCTTTATTGGTATTGATTGAGGACTTTTTATGATTCCATCTTATCTCATTTGTTGCCTTACTAACTATAATTGTTATATTATTTTCACGCTTGCTTTAGGGTCTATAGTATACATCTTCAAATTTTTTTTAATGTTTATTTATTTTTGAGAGAGAAAGAGAGAAACAGAATGCGAGCAGGGGAGGGACAGAGAGAGAGACACACACAGAATCCAAAACAGGATCCAGGCTCCCAGCTGTCAGCACAGAGCCTGATGCGGGGCTCGAACCCACGGACCATGAGATCATGACCTGAGCCAAAGCCAGATGCTTAACCAATTGAGTCATCCAGGTGCCCCTATATATACATCTTTAATGTATCAAGTGCTGTTATACTACTTCATGTGTATTATAAGAACCTTAAAACATTATACTTCCATCTTTCCCCTCTAGGCATTTGTGCTATTGTGGTCTTATATTTTATTTCTAAACCTCACAATATATGGTTCTTATTTTTGCTTAAGCAGTCAATTATAATGTGACTTTAAAAAGTTTAAAGTTCGGGGTGCCTGGGTGGCGCAGTCGGTTAAGCGTCCGACTTCAGCCAGGTCACGATCTCGCGGTCCGTGAGTTCGAGTCCCGCGTCGGGCTCTGGGCTGATGGCTCAGAGCCTGGAGCCTGTTTCCGATTCTGTGTCTCCCTCTCTCTCTGCCCCTCCCCCGTTCATGCTCTGTCTCTCTCTGTCCCAAAAATAAATAAACGTTGAAAAAAAATTAAAAAAAAAGTTTAAAGTTCTTTATATTTACCCATGCAGCTACTGTTTCTGATGTTCTCCCTTCTTTTGAGTAAATTCAGTTCTCTATCTAATATTGTCCTTCTGCCTGAAGGACTTCCTTAAACGTTTCTTCAGAACAGGTCACTGATGATGGATTTTTTTCAGTTTCTGTTTGTCTGAAAAATGCTTTATTTTGCCTCCTTTTTTGAGAGGCATTTCTGTTGAGTGAAGAATTTGAGGTTGATAGATTTCCCCTGTTGCCAAACTGTCTTCTAGCATCATTTTTTTTCCAATTATACATCTGCTGTCTTTCTTTTTTTCTATGTAACATGCCTTTTATTTTCCCCTCCAACTACTTTTAAGATTTTCCTTTTATCATTTGAAAATTTGAAAAATTTGCTTATTATATGTACCTTGGTATAATTTCTTCTTCCCCTTCTTCCTCTTCCTTTTCTTCCTCTTCTTCTTCCTCCCCGTCTTTCTCTTCTTTTTCGTGCCTGGGTTCCATTAAGTTTCTTACAACTGTAGATCTATAATTTTCATCAAATTTAGGAAATTTTTGGCCATCATTTTTTACAGATTTTTTTTTCTTTCCATCCCCTTTATTCTCTCTTCTTCAGGAGCTCCAGTTGTGTGTACAGTTGACCACTTGTCATTATTCCACAGTTCATTGATGCTCTATTCATTTATTTTACTCTTGTTCTCTTGGTGTCTTATTTTAGATAGTTTGTATCTTCAACTTCATGAATGTTTTCTTCTCTAATATCTAGTAGTTCATTTAGGGTTTATATTATACATCTTTAACTTATTACAATCTACCTTCAAGTGATATATCACTTCACTTATAGTATTGGAAACTTACAATACTTCACTTACATTTCTCCCCTCCTAGAATTTATATCATCCATATTATACATTTGTTATAAACACCACAATGCAATGTTATTACTTGTTTTAAGCCCTCAATTGTTTTTAAAGGGACTTAAATAATAAGAAAAAATATACTTACCTATGTAGTTACCATTTCTGGTGCTTTTCATTTCTTTGTGTAGATCCAGATTTATTTCTGTCTTCATTTTGTATTGCAGTTTTGATGATGATGAAGAATTCTTTCAGTTTTTGCATGTCTGAAAACGTCTTTATTTTGCCTCTATTTTTTAAAAGATATTTTCATTGGGTGTAAAATTTAAGGTAGACAGTTTCTGCTGTCAGTACTTAAAAAAAATTTTTTTTAATCTTTATTTATTTTTGAGAGAGACAGACAGACAGAGCATGAGTGGGGGAGGGGCAGAGAGAGAGGGAGACACAGAATCCAAAGCAGGCTCTAGGCTCTGAGCTGTCAGCACAGAGCCTGACATGGGGCTCAAACTCACGGACCAGGAGATTATGACCTGAGCTGAAGTCGGATGCTGAACCGACTGAGCCACCAGGTGCCTCCCTGCTCTCAGTGCTTTTAAGTTATTGCTCCATATCTTCTTGCTTACATTGTTTCCAGGGAGAAGTCTTGTTCTTACCTTTGTCTCTCTGTACACAGCACCTCCCCAACCTCTTGCCCAACTGCCTTTAAGATTTTCTCATCAAAAAAAAAAAAAAAAAAGAAAAAAAAGAAAAAGGGGCGCCTGGGCGGCGCAGTCGGTTAAGCGTCCGACTTCAGCCAGGTCACGATCTCGCGGTCCGGGAGTTCGAGCCCCGCGTCAGGCTCTGGGCTGATGGCTCAGAGCCTGGAGCCTGTTTCCGATTCTGTGTCTCCCTCTCTCTCTGCCCCTCCCCCGTTCATGCTCTGTCTCTCTCTGTCCCAAAAATAAATAAACGTTGAAAAAAATAAAAATAAAAAAAAAAAGATTTTCTCATCACTGTTTTTAAAAATTATTTTGTGACTTGGTATAGTTTTCTTCGTGTTTCTTAGGCTTGGGATTCATTGAATTCCCTGGGTCTTTGTAGTTAGTGTTTGCAAAATATTAGGAAAAATTTTAGCCATGAAATCAAATATTTTTGACCTCCCATTCTTCTCTTCTGTGAAGACTACCTTTATATATATGTTAGGCTGCATGAAGTTGTCCTGCATTCACTGGTGCTCTTTTTTTTTTTTTCTTTTTCTTTTCTTTTCTTCTGCTAAGTCTATCTGCCATTAATACCATCCAGTGCATTTTCATTTCAGACATGTTGTTTTTCATTTCTAGAAGTTTGATTCAAGTACTTTTTAATATATGTCTCATATTTATATTTAAAAATTTGAACATATACAGTTTTTATAGAATACAGTTATAATAATTGTTTTAATGACTTTGCTTTATCCTAACAGCTGTGACAGCTGTTGGTTGGTTGGTTGGTTGGTTGGTTGGTTGGTTGGTTGGTTTCGACTGACTGATTATTGTTTTTATTGCGAATTGTATTTTCCTGCTTCTTTTCATTGCCTGGTGACATTTGTTTTAATACCAGACATTGTGAATTTTACCTTGTTGAGTGCTGGGTGTTCTGTTAATATTCTTAAATTTTGTTCTGGGAGGTAGTTAAGTTTCTTAGAAAAAGCCTGATCTTTTCAAGTCTTTTTTATGATTCTAGTGTGTCCAGAGTGGTGCTTAGTCTAGGGCTAATTACTTCCCATTACTGAGGCATGGCTTTTCTGGGTATTCTACTCAGTTGTCTGTGAATTATGAGTTTTTCCAGTCTGGCTGGTGGGAATAGGCACTGTTCCCAGCTTGCTGTCAGTGCCAGCCACTGTTCTCCAGGCGTCTCAGATAGGTTTGTTCCCTTAGTCTTAAGTAGCTCCTCTCCTCCTGTGCTGGAAAATACTTTTCTGCTAAATTCTCAAGGGTAACCCTCTCAGGTCTCTGGGATTCTTGCTCTGTCCTAAGCACTTTAGCCACCTTGGTCTCCCTCTGACTCTCAGCTGTGACTCCTTGACTCAGGGAGACTGCCAGTCTCTGCTTGGGTTCCCTCTCCCCGTGCTGCAGCCTAAAAATTCTTAGGGCAGTAAGCTGGACAACGAGAGCTCATGTTGTTTTGTTCTTGTCTCTCAGGTTAATGTTTATTGTTGCCTGATGTCCAGTATCTTTAAACCTGTTGTTTCATATATTATGTCTTGGTTTGTTTGTCTATTTGAGGCGGGAGTGTAAAATCCTGTTTTACATTCCTGTTCATCTGCCTTGAGTGAAAGCAAATGTCCTTTCCTTTATTTCTTAATTTGAGATTCTAAATAGTCTCCATAAATGTCATGGCTGTTCTTGAATTATTTCTTTGACAGTTTTCTTCCTTCTATGTCCTCTATTCTCTCTGAAATTTTTGTTATTTGGATGTTAAATCTCCTGGACTAATCCCCTAATATCTATGCCTTTTTAAATTGAAGTGTAGTTAACATACAATATTATTTTAGTTTCAAGTATACAACGTAGTGACATGACAATTATACGCCTTATAAAATGCTCACCATGATGAGTAGTTACCATCTGGCACCATACAAAGTTATTACAGTATTAATTGACTTTTATTCCCTATGCTGTACTTTTTATCCCTGTGACTTATTTATTTTATAACGGGAGATTTGTGCCTCTTAATCCCCTTCACCTATTTTACCCACTCCCCACCCCTGCCAGTTTGTTCTCTGTTTATGAGTCTGTTTCTGTTTTTGTTTATTTGTTTTGTTTTTTAGATTCCACATATAAGTGAAATCATGTTATTTGTTTTTCTCTGTTTGACTTATTTCACTTAGCATAATACCTTCTAGGTCCTTCTATGTTGTCATGAATGGCAAGATTTTTCCTTTTTATGACTGAGTAATATTCCATTGTATATATATATGCCACAACTTCTTTATCCATACATCTATTAATGGACATATAGTTTACTTATGTATCTTGGATATTGTAAATAATGCTGCAACGATCATGGGAGTACATATGTCTCTTTGAATTGGTGTTTTTGTTTCCTTTGGATAAATACCCATAAGTGAGGGGTGCCTGGCTGGCTCAGTCAGTAGAACATGCGACTCTTGATCTCGGGGTCATGAGTTTCAGCCCCACATTGGGTACAGAGGTTACTTAAATAAGTAAATAAATAAATCTTTAAAAAATACCCATAAGTGGAATTGCTGCATTGTATTTCTATTTTCTATTTTTTGAGGAACTTCCATACTCTTTTCCATAGTGGCTGCCCCAGTTTACATTTCCATAGACAGTGCACAAGGGTTCCTTCCACATACTTGTCAGCACTTGTTATTTCTTGTCTTTGTAATACTAGCCATTATAACTGATGTCAGTTGATATCTCATTGTCGTTTTTATTTTTATAGTTGATACATAATGTTACATTAATTTCAGTGGTACAACATAGAGATTTGACAAGTCTACGTTATGCTACATCAACTACACGTGTAGCTACCATCTATCACCATACAGTGCTATTACAATACCATTGATTGTGTTCTCTTTGCTGTACCTTTTCTCCCTGTGACTGATTCATTCCGTAACTGGAGGCCTGTATCTCCCCTTCCCCCTCACTCATTTTGCCCATCCCCTACCCCCTAGCTACCATCAGCTCTTCATATTTATGGGTCTGTTTCTGCTGTTTGTTCCTTTGTTTTTTAGATTGCACATGTAAGTGAAATAATATAGTATTTCTCTTTCTCTGTCTGACTTACTTCACTTAGCATAATACCCTCTAGGCCCATCCATGTTGTCTCAACTGGAAGGATTTCATCCTTTTTTTATGGCTGGGTGATATTCCTCTGTGTGTATGTGTGTGTGTGTGTGTGTGTGTGTGTGTGTGTGTGTGTATCACATCTTCTTTATGAATGGTCGTCTATCCATGGACCCTTAGGTTGCCTCCATATCTTGGCTATTGTAAATAATGCTATGATAAACATGTGGGTGTATATGTCTTTTCGAGTTAGTGTTTTCATTTTCTTTGGATAAATACCCAGTAGTGTAATTACTGGATTGGATGATAGTTCTATTTTTAACTTTTTGAAGACCCTTCATACTCTTCCATAATAACTACACCAGTTTGCATTCCTCCCAATAGTACACAAAGCTGCCTTTTTCACCACATCCTTGCCAACACTTGTTTCTTGTGTTTTTGATTTTAGCCATTATGACGGGTGTAAGGTAATATCTTATTGTAGTTTTGATTTGCATTTCCCTGATCATTAGTTGTGGTAAGCATCTTTTCTTGTGTCTGTTGGCCATCTATATGTCTTTTTTGGAAAATGTCTATTCAGGTCCTCTTCCCATTTTTTAATCATATTGTTTGGGTTTTTTTTGGTGTTGTCTTATATTAGTTCTTTATATATTCCAGACATTAATTCCTTATTGGATATATCATTTGCAAATATCTTCTTCCATTTAGTAGGTTGCCTTTTTGTTTTGCTGGTTTTATTTGCTGTATAAAAAGCCTTTTAGTTTAATGTAGTCCCAATTGTTTATTTTTGCTTTTGTTTCCCTTACCTGAAGAGAAAGATCCAGAAAAATGTTGCTAAGACCAATGTCTAAGGTTTACTGCCTATGTTGTCTTTTAGGAGTTTTATGGTTTCAAGTCTTACATTTAGGTCTTTGATCCATTTTGAGTTTATTTTTGGGTATAGCATAGGAAAGTTATTCAGTTTCATTTTTTTGCATGTAGCTGTTCAGTTTGCCCATTATATCCCATTTATTTCCCATTTATTTCCAATTTATTGAAGAGACTGTCTTTTTCCCATTGTGTATTCTTGCCCCCTTTGACATAGATTAATTGGGTTTATTTCTGGGCTATTTTGTTCCACTGATATATGTATCTATCTTTGTTTCAGCACCAAACTATTTTGATTACAGTAGCTTTGTAGTGTAGTTAGAAATCACTATTTTCTATTCTTTGTGTCTCCTACTTTCTGTGTGTCTTTGTATCTTTCTGTGTATCTAAGTATCTGTCTCTTACTCTGCTTTCTTGGAGACTTCCTCAACTTTATCTTTTAAACCTTCCACTGAATTTTAAATTTGTGCTACCATATTTTAAATTTCCAAGATAAATTTTTTGAATGATTTCTTTTTTATAGATCCCTATTCTTATTTAATGGATGTAATATCTATCTAGCATATTGATTAAAATTTTTTTTTAAATGTTTATTTAATTTTGAGAGAGACAGAGACAGAATGTGAGTGGTTTAGGAGCAGAGAGAGAGGGAGACACAGAATCTGAAGCAGGCTCCAGGCTCTGAGCTGTGAGCACAGAGCCTGACATGGGGCTCAAACTCATGAGCTGTGAGATCATGACCTGAGCCGAAATCGGTCGCTCAACTGACTGAGCCACCCAGGTGCCCCATATTAATTGTATTTTTAAATATTTTCTTTTGCTGTGTGTATTGTCTTTGTTTCCAGATTTCATTTCCTTAACTGCTTATTTGATTTCCAGATTTCATGTTAAAGGCTTTCTTCTATTTTTAGGTGATTTCTGTTTTCTTTCATATTTAAGATGTGACATTTAAAGAAAATTGGAAGCTCTTGCCTATTTACACAATAGCAAACTTCATATTTACATAATAGTAAACTTTACCAAATTATGTAGTCACTCTTATATCCCTTATTCCAAAGTGCCTTCCTGTACTGATTTCTGTTTTTGCTAGAATTCTTACTCCAAGATTTCTCTCAAAAAGAGTTTTTTCTCTGGTAAACTCTGTGAACCTGTGCCTGAGGTTATCTTTATTTCATTTTTTGTCTGTTTGTTTGTTTTAGACAGAGAGAGAGAGAGGGAGAGAGAGAGAGCACACATGAGTGGGGGAGAGGGGCAGAGGGTGAGAGAGAATCTCAAGCAGACTCCATGCTCAGCACTAAGCCTCTCACTGGGCTAGAACCCATGACCCTGGGATCATGACCTGAGCCAAAATCAAGAGTCAGATGCTCAACCGACTGAGCCACCCAGGTGCCCCCATTCTCACATTTAAATAATAATATAGCTGGATAAAAAAATTGTAGTTCAAAGCTCTTTTTCTGCAATACTTTCAAAACCACCATGTCTATTCATTAAAAGCAAACAAACAAACAAACACCATTCCATGACTCTTCATATCAGTAGTTGCTGTTGACAAGTCTGATATCTGTCCAATTCTGGGCTGCATATAGGTTCTCTGTTTCACATGGAGTGCTATCTTTTCCTCTTTTGCAAATATCCTTAATGAAACCAGGACACCAGATCACTCTCTAGAGAAGGGTGATGACTGTATGTAATTAAACCCTACATGCAGCTGAGGCTGTCATTCTCATCACAAGATCTGAAGAGCCAGCTACTCAGCACCCCACGTAATAGATTCTGGAAATGTCCCGCCACAGAATCATGGAAAATGCAAACTCTTTTATCAGTTCATTCTTGGAGAACTTATTATGAAGTATTAGAGTCTCAGTGGCAAAGCCAGTGCCCACTCTGGGTCCAGGTATATCTGGGTTCTGTCTAGTTGGAATAAAGATGTGTGCCTTTGTATGCCTCTCCAAGGCTTCCACTCAATTCTGCTTGCAGGGATGTTTGGCTTGGTACAGGAGGAGCACCAGCACAGTTGGGTCTTAGCGGCGAGATAATGTGCTTGCAGTGTCTCTAGAACACGGTGATTCTGGCA
The DNA here is from genome assembly GCF_016509475.1 of Prionailurus bengalensis. NCBI lineage: Eukaryota > Metazoa > Chordata > Mammalia > Carnivora > Felidae > Prionailurus > Prionailurus bengalensis. The sequence goes on from NC_057356.1 coordinate 56,652,446, forward strand.
GGAGTCTTTAGGAAAGAAGTGCTGACATAACACTATGCTGGACAGTGTGCAAATATATGTATATATGTGTGTGTATACAAGCTCATTTTTCAGATGAAAAGATATGGTTCAGCCAAGATTTCTTTCTGTCTGAGGTAAATGTGAAGTTTTGCTTACCAAGCTCAGAGATTCCCATTCTTTTTTTTAATGTTCATTTTTGAGAGAGAGAGAGAGAGAAAGAAAGATAGACAGCATGAGTGGGGGAGGGGCAGAGAGAGAGGGATACACAGAATCCGAAGCAGGCTCCAGGCTCTGAGCTGTCAGCACAGAGCCTGACACAGAGCCCAAACTCACAAGCTGTGAGATCATCTCAGGTGGCCCTAAGATTTCCATTCTTTATGAGATCTCCCAGGAAACCCACCCCACCCCTGCTACCCCCAGTATGTCTATTTATTCAAAAGATGGAGCATACGTATGGTTTTAGCTCAGTTTCCCCTATCTATAGGAAAGCTTTCTGCTCGTTAAGGTATTGGGAGTAGTTGTCTTACTAGGCAAAATATTTTGTAGGAGAGGCAGTGGTAGGCAGAATAATGTCTCCCCCAACCAGAGATGTCCATATTGTAATCCCTGAGGCCTATGAATATGTTGCATTAGATGGCAAGAAGAATTTTGCAAGTAAAATTAAGGTCTTGAGATGGTGAGGTTATTCTGGGGACTGAATTCTGCCAGTTATTCAAATGAGTATGAAATGGATTCTTCCCTAGCACCTCTAAAAAAGAAAGCAGCCTGCTGATACCTTGATTTTAGCCCAGTAAGACCCATATGTAGGGCTTATGACCTCCAGAACCATAAGGTATTTGTGTTTTTATAAGTCATGAAGTTGTGGTAATTTGTTATGGTAGCAGTACAGAACTACTACAGAGCCTTGCATAAATGTCAAAGAAGAATCAAAAAATTGAGATGAATATAAATCCTGTGGGAAGGTGATCCTGATGTATAAAATCTTGTGCGTTGTTGTGTTCCCAGATACTGATCATGAGGAGTAGGAATATACCCCTACTTCATAGATACTAAAGTGTGAAAACAATTGGATTTTAGAACTAATTAAATTACACTTGTTGATTAATTTAGAATTGATTAGATTCTTTATAAGCTTGAGGGCCAAATCAAAACCTGAAGAAAGGAGGCAGAAGGCTTCCAGAAATGACTTGAGAGATGCCGGGCCCTAGGGATGAACTGTCTACCTGCCCCCATGACTACCGTGGCCCTGCTGTCCCTCCTCTGTCAGAGCCCTCAACACCTTTTCACACAGAGAAAGATGGTAACCCTGTATCCATTGTGTGCATTAGTTTTAATATCTTCTCTTCTTGTTTAAGAAGATGTAAAAATCGAGAGCCCAGAGCCACAGCTGGCTTCTGTAGCATAGGTGAAGTTAATAATGAGAATCTCATGAACTAAACTATAAGTAAAAACAATGGAAAAACTCCTCACCTTACTTAGAATAAAATATCTACCCATGAAGTGGGACATTTTAAATTTTGTTTCCTCTACAAAGTTTATTTCAAGTTTATATTATGGAAATATTCAAACATGCACAAAAAGTAAGAGAATAACATAATGAACTCTCATGTACCCATCATCTAGCTTCAACAGTTATCAACAATTGTCTGATTTCATGTGTCCTCACAATTTGGTTTTTGCGTATGAATATTTTAAAGCAAATCTCAGCACCATGTAATTTCACCTATAAATATTTAAGTGTGCATTTCCCTCAGATGGGGATATTATTTTTAAAAAGATTGGGGCACCTGGGTGGCTCAGTTGGTTGATTGTCCAACTCTTGATTTTGCCTCAGGTCATGATCTCACAGTTCCTGAAGTTGAGCCCCAAGTCGGGCTCTGTGCTGGCAGTACAGAGTCTGCTTGGGATTCTCTCTGTCCCCCTCTCTCTCTGCCCTCCCACCCCCACAAATAAATAAATAAACTTAAAAAAAATTATTCCTGGGGTGCCTGGGTGGCTCAGTTGGTTTTAAGCATCTGGCTCTTGATCTCAGCTCAGGTCTTGATCTCAGGGTCATGAGTTCAAGCCCACTCAAAAAAAGGGAGAGATTATTCCTATGGGACCATAATACCTAACAAAATTAAGAATGATTTTTTTTTCCAACGTTTATTTATTTTTGGGGGACAGAGAGAGACAGAGCATGAACGGGGGAGGGGCAGAGAGAGAGGGAGACACAGAATCAGAAACAGGCTCCAGGCTCTGAGCCATCAGCCCAGAGCCTGACGCGGGGCTCGAACTCACAGACTGCGAGATCGTGACCTGGCTGAAGTCGGACGCTTAACCGACTGCGCCACCCAGGCGCCCCAATTAAGAATGATTTTAACTGGACTATTAGCCATGAGGCTACAAGGTGGAATTAGAGAAGAAAGGCTAGCAGTGAGGTATTTACCTCTGTCTTGGCTTCCTATTGCTGCTGGAACAAATAACTGCAAATTTGATGGCTTAAAATGGCACAGTTTTATCACCTTGAAGTTTGGGGGATTAGAAGTCCAAATCAGTGTCAATGGGCTAAAATAAAGGTGTTCTGGAGGTTCTGGGGGTGAATCTCTTTCCTCGCCTTTTCCAGTTTCTAGAGGCTGCCTGCATTCCCTGGCTCGTAGCCCCTTCCTCTGTATTGAAAGCGAGAAATGGTGTATGACTCTGACCATTTTTGGGGTTACATCTCTCTCTAAGTCTCTTTTGCTTCTCTCTTCCACTTTTAAGGAATCTGGAGATGACATTAGCCTACCAAAATAATCCAGGATAATCTCCTTATTGTGCTGTCATATACAATGTATGGGTACAAGTATCTTCATTTGCAGCCTTAATTCTGTGTTGCCAAGTAACCTAACATAATCACAGGTTCCAGGGATTGGGATGTGGACATCTTTAGGAGGCTATTGTTTGACCTCTACAAGCCCCCTTCTTATTAAAAAAAATTTTTTTAAATTTATTTGTTTTTGAGAAACAGAGCATGAGTGGGGGAGGGGCAGAGAAAGGGAGACACAGAATTCAAAGCAGGCTCCAAGCTGTCAGCACAGAGCCCAATGTGGGGCTCGAACTCATGAACTGTGATATCATGACCTGAGCCGAAGTCAGATGCTTAACTGACTGAGTCACCCCAGGCGCCCCTACAAGCCCCTTCTTAATTCTCCATGGCGTTAGGTATATGGTTGGGGGCAGGAGCCAGGAAAAGCAAAATAATAACAGTATCTGGAAAACCATGAGAGAAGGAATTAAAATCCTGCATAAATAAGAAGCTTCAGGGGAAGATCTTCCAGTATACTCCCTGTCAGAAGGAAAAGAGATACAAAAGCCTCTTGAGAAAGATGCAAGAAAAACTGTGAAACTCTTTGGCATGATTTGCCAACCTAGGGTATATTCAGTGTTGGTCTGGAGTAGAAGGGTGGTTGTAAGGCCCTTCATTTTTCCTCTCTAAATAGGGATTTGATTGTGATAGGAAAAGTCACTGTGGACCTTTTTTAAATTACAGGAATGTAAACCAATGATGATGATAAGCCTTTGTCCATTAATGAAGTGCCTAGCACTTACTGCCCATGTGCCTTTGTCAGGAAGGCCCAGGGATCCAGAGAGAGAACAGCTGTCAGGATGAGAGCAGGGACCCCAGCATCCCTCCTCTGTGAGTCAGCTTACAAAGAGTCCACTTTGACTTGGATGTGAATCCCTCTGGTCTGAACAAGAACACAAGCCAAAAAAAAAAAAAAAATGTTGTTGAACGAGGTGTTTTATGATTTCATTTTATCTCATCTTTTGAACCATTAGGAAATGTCAGACTTGGTTTGACTTGGTTTACCTCCAAATCTTTTTTGCCGTATGTCAGCTGATTGCCAGAAATTGCTGACACACACATGCTCATACAGTGATCTACACTTGCTGCTTGCTGTTCATTTGCTAAAACCTCTTGATCGTGAGATTAATTCCCAAATACTAACACTGGCATTTTTCACTCATATATTTTCTGTATTCTGAAACTGTATTATTGATGTGGGGGAACTCTCATGTTTAGGTTTGTTAAGTAAACTAAGTAAGTGCTTTGCTATTTGTATTTCTTGTTGTGTGTGTGTGCGCCTGCGCACTTTTTACTTATATATGTGCATAAAGAAACCAACTAGCCAAATAAACAAACATACTACTTCCACACTAACATGACTTATTAAGACTTGTTGAATTATACTGAATTTGAGTAAAACATTTGAGTGCAGGACACATGGAGCAAGCAAAACATTGGAGCACACTCGCTACCATTTTATCTGAATTTTAGTTTAAAACAAATTTCTGGTTACAATATGGATCACACTTCTTACATTTACTTGCTTTGCTTCAAAAGAAAGCCTAGCCCTGCCTTTGTCCCATGCAGGCCATGTGCAACAAGCCACAAACCATCTGTGGGGCCAGTGTCAGAGGACAGGCATAGGACCTCAGATACTCAACAGGTCCTCTCTCAGGAATGTGGGAACAGGGACCCAGGAGCAGGGACCCTCCTGGAGGCTGCGTGGGCACCTCAACACTTATTCTCAGGATTGATTTTGCCAGGGTTCCCTTCCAACTCTGCCAAGAATGTCTTTGAGACATAGACTGATGTTAAGAAAGTGAGTAGGAAACAACTAAAATGGGGTTTAACTCTAGGAGTTTCACAGTGCTGGTTATACTGTTTGACTGTATTTCAAGCCCTTCTCAGGACTTGTGATTATTCCTGAATCTGATAACTAGAGAGGTTGGAGAAGCCCTCTGGCCAGCTAGAAGGGACAAAAGGAAGCCCTATGCCTCTGCACTCTGCTGTCATTCATCACAAAAAGTCTTGTTTCTCCTATTTTTTGTAGGGGAAAGCGTTGGCAAAATTTAGAAGAGCTGTCTCTTTATTTCAAAAGGAAAATAGAAGGAGGGAGGAAAAGAAGAGAAAAGAAAGGATCAGTTTATATTTGTTTGGGGAAAACTTTAGGTCTGTAACAACGACAAACATCAGTTGTGGTGGGTAGCCTCAGCCCTGCCGAAGGAAATCCAGACCACATTAAAATCCAGGGAATTTGAAATGGCGGCGTTTGTGGTGGCTTGCAAATTTCCATTGGTGATTACTTTAAAGCCAAAGAATTATAATTAAAATAGAAATGGATCCAATTATATCTGCCTTCTGTCTGAAAGGATGTAGCTTGTAATGAAAATCACATGTCTAAACTTCATCTCCTTCTATTTCTAAGCAAGTTGTCCCATGAGAGAAATTCCTTCTTTTCAGCAAAGCTCAATAAACCACACTTCTCCCTCCTCCTTGGCTACTGTGGTTTTGCACTGATTTTTAAAAATCCTAGCAAATAGAGCTCAATCATGGTAAATGCTCTCATTTCTCTGTCCTTTCTTCTCTTTATAGGACATGCCAGGGTAACATGACATATCTTTTTGTTTCAAAGAGACAGTGATAACTAGAGAGGAGTTAGGAGAATAGGAGTGCTATCTTAACCAACCAAGATGTACCCTATTGTGGTAACAGACTAGGTAACTTAGGCCATTGCTGCCTGGGATATTGTTAGGCTATGAGGAGGCAGCTAGGTGACCCAGGGATAGTGAGGAGCTTGCTAGGTGGCCAGGGGAGGTCTTTCTTAGGGAGAATTTTACCCACTGGGTAAGTGAGGCTTAGATAATATGGTGGTCATCAATGTGTTTTGAAAATGGCAGAGCCTGTACTGGAGCAGAATGCCATGGTCACCAGGCATAAATAGATTACATAATAGTATTGTTCTTATCATTACTACAACAGCTCATGATAAATTTGGTTTGTGTACTTCAAATCCATTCAAGCACAGCAGGGTAGCCCAACACTTTCCTCCTTCCAGGATGCCCTAGAAGCAAAAACAAAGACAAGTCTTTGTGGAGACATATGTTTTCATGTGCTTATTAATCATTTGAATATCTTCTTTGGTGAAATATCTATTAAAATCTTTTGTTCATTTTTTTCAAGTTTACTTATTTTGTGGGGCGCCTGGGTGGAGAAGTTGATTGAGCATCTGACTCTTGAGTTTGGTCAGCTCAGGTCATGATCTCACAGTTTGTGGGTTCCAGCCCCGCATCAGGCTTTGCATTGACGGTGTAGAGCCTGCTTGGAATCCTCTCTCTCTTTCTCTCTGCTCCTCCCCAGCTTGCACTCTTGCTCTCTCAAAATAAATAAATAAACTTAAATTTTTTAAACTTTATTTTTAATTTATTTTTAATTTTTTTACATTTATTTATTTTTGAGAGACAGAGTGAGACAGAGTGTGAGCAGGGGAGAGGCAGAGAGAGAAGGAGACACAGAATCTGAAGCAGTCTCCAGGCTCTGAGCAAGTGTTGAGCACAGAGCCTGACATGGGGCTCTAACCCACTAACCATGAGATTATGACCTGAGCCAAAATCGGACACTTAACCAACTGAGCCACCCAGGTGCCTCAAAAGTATATTTGTTTTGAAAGAGAGAGCATGCAAGCAGGGGGAAAGGCAGAGAGAATGTGGAGAGGGAGAGAGACAATCCCAAGCAGGCTCTGCGCTGTCAGTGCAGGGCCTGACATAGGGCTCAAACTCGAGAACTGTGAGATCATAACCTGAGCCAAAATCAAGAGTTGGACACTTAACCAACTGAGCCACCCAGGCACCCCTGTTTTGTCCGCTTTTTAATTGAGTTGTTTGACTTCTTACTGAATTATAAGAGTTCTTCATATATTCAAGATACAAATCTTCTATCAGACATCAATTTGCAAATATTTTCTTAGAGACTGTTGTTTGTCTTTTTATTTTATTTTATTTTATTTTTTCAACATTTATTTATTTTTGGGACAGAGAGAGACAGAGCATGAACAGGGGAGGGGCAGAGAGAGAGGGAGACACAGAATCGGAAACAGGCTCCAGGCTCTGAGCCATCAGCCCAGAGCCCGATGCGGGGCTTGAACTCACGGACCGCGAGATCGTGACCTGGCTGAAGTCGGACGCTTAACCGACTGCGCCACCCAGGCGCCCCTCTTTTTATTTTCTTAATGGTATCTTTTTAAGAGAAATTTTTTTAAATTTTGATGAAGTCCAGTGTATTACTTCTTTTGGTATCATACTGTGCTTTTTTTGGTGCAGTATTGAAAAGGACTCTTTCCCTAACCCAACGGTCACAAGGACTTTCTATAATATTTTCTTCTAGAAGTCTTAATACTTCTTACTTTTACTTTTAAGCCTATAATTCATTTGGGCTTAAATTTTATATGTCTTGTGAGGTAAGAGTCCTAGTTCATGTTTTTGCGTAAGTGTATCTAACTGTTCCAGCAAGTTATTGAAGACCAATTTTTTTCTCAACTGAACTACCATGGCACCTTTGTTGAAAATCAATTAACTATAAACATAAAGGTTTATTTCTGAACTCTTAATTCTGTTCCAGTGATCCACATGTCTTTAAAAAATTTTTTTTAATGTTTATTTATTTTTGAGAGAGAGAGAGAGAGAGACAGACAGACAGACAGACAGACAGACAGTGTGAGCAGGGAAGAGGCAGAGAGAGAGAGGGACCCAGAATCCAAAGCAGGCTCCAGGCTCCAAGCTGTCAGCACAGAGCCTGCAGAGCCTGATGCAGGGTGTGAGATCCTGACCTGAGCCGAAGTTGGACACTTAACCAACTGAGCCACCCAGGTGCCCCTATATGTCTACCTTTGTGCCATTACCATATTGTCTTGACTACTGAGGTTTTGTTGTAAGTTTTGAAATCAGGTAGCGTGAGCCCTCCAACTTTGCTCTTCTTTACAAAAAAATTGTTTTGGCTATTCCAGGTCTTTTGCATTTTCATATATGTTTTAGGACTGACTTATCAATTTCTACAAGAAATTCTACCAGAATTTTGATGGGGATTCTGTTGGTCAATTTGTGGAAAACTACCATCTTAATAATATTGTTTCTTTCTTTCTATTTTGAAGATGGAATATATCTCAATTTATATAGATCTTTAATTATTCTTGCAATGTTTGGTACTTTGTAGTATATAAGTCTTGAACTTTTAAAGTTAAAAATTTACTCCTCTAAGTATTTTATTCCTTTGGATGCTATTGTGAACAGGTTTTCTTCATTTTGTTTTTGGACTGTTCATTAGTATACAGGAAAAATTGGTATTTTGTATATTAATCTTTTGTCCTGAGATATTCTACATACTGATTATGCTGTCTTGAATAAAACCAGTTTTTCTTTTTCTTTTCCAATTTGTGTATAATACATTCAGTTAATCTTTCTTGTTTTGTTGTACTGGTGAGAACCTCCAGTATTGTGTTGCATAAGAGTGGTGAGAGCTGATACCCTTTTGATTTGAACCTTTTTGTGTCTTTGAATTGAAAGTGTGTATCTTATAGACAGCATATAGTTGAATTTGCTTTTTTATCTACTCTGACAACCTCTGACTTTTGACTGGGATATTTATTCTATTCACATTTAATGTAATTACTGAAATGATTGGATTTATATGTGTCATTTTGCTATTTTCTATATGCCTCATGTCTTTTTTTGTTTGTCTATTTCTTTACTTCATTCATTTGTGTTAAATAATTTTGAACTGTACTTTAATTCCTTGGTTGAGTTTTAAACTATATTTTTTAGTTATTGCCTTAGTAGTTGTTCTAGGAATTACAATATGCATTTTAGCATATTACAACCTACTTCAGCTTAGTACTAACTTAATCCAGTAAATTATAGCAGTTTTTTTCCAATATAGCTTCCTTTTTTCTCTACCCCACCTTCACCTTTGTGCTGTTAGTGTCATATATATTAACGTATCTATATATGTTGTAGACCCTAAAATACACTTGCTCTATATAATTTTATGTCATTTAAAGAAATAGTAAAAGAGAAAATGTACATTCATTAAGTCTTTTATAATTACTTATATTTTTACCATTTCTGGCATTAATTTCTACATTTCTTTTGTGATTCATGTTACCAATTGAAGTAATTTTCTTTCATCTTGAAGGACTTCCTTTAGTATTTTTTATAAGGCATGTCTCTTAGTCTCACCTTACATCAGTCTTTGTTTATCTAAGACTATCTTTATTTTACTTTGACTTTTGAAGGATAATTTTGCTGGTTATAGAATTCTTGGCTGACAGTTGTTTCTTTCAGCACTTTGAATGTGGCATTCTACTACTTTCTGGCCTCCATTTTTTTCTGATGAAATTTATACTCATTATTTGTATTTTTGTTCCCCTATATATGATTAGTTTTTCTCTTGCTGTTTTCAAGGTTTCCTCTTTGTTTTTTGCTTTCTAGAATTTGATATGACTAAGTGAAGATCTCTTTGTTTTTCCTAATTGGTTATCCTTAGGTTTTTTTGGATCTATAGGTTAAAGCTTTCATAAAATTTGAGAGATTTTCAACAATTATTTCTTCAAATTTTTTTCCTGCTCTTTTTCTGTCTCCTCTTATTCTGGGATTCCCCTTAGGCAGTTGGCATGCTTGATACTCTTCCACAGGTCTCTGGGAACTTGATCTTTTTTTTTTTTTCAATTATTTTTCTCTTTGTTCTTCAGGTTATATTTCTATTGACCCTTCTTTGAATCCACTGATTCCTTCTTCTGATATCTCAAATCTACTGCTGATTGCATAATAAAGTTGTCATTTTGTTATTGTACTTTTTAGCCTTAGGATTTCCATTTAGCCCTTTTAAAAATTATTTTATTTTGTTTTTTTTATATTCCTACTTGTTGAATCACTTTAATAATATTTTCTTCAAATTATTTAAACATGGTTTCCTTTAGTTTTTTAAAACATACTTGAAATAGCAGCTTTGAAGTCTTTGTCTGTTAAATCCAACATTTGGGCTACTCAAAGACAGTTTCCATTGGCTTTTTCTCCCAAGTATGGGTAAGACTTTTTTTTGCATGCTTGATACATTTTTGTTGAAAATTGGATATTTTAGATAATAGATCATAACCAATCTAGATTCTATTTTCTTTTTATTCTCTGAGATTCTTAGTTGTTACTGCTTTTTGTTGATTTTTAACCTGCTTTGACCTGATCTGTTTGACACACACACACACACACACACACACACACACACACAACGGTGTGCATCTAGTGATGATTCTGCCAAGTTGTTTTTTTTCTAATTCTTATTTGTATTTTTTATTTTGGGGGCCTAGCTTCTTTTGGGTCACCTTTGTGTTTGCATAGCTTACTGGTCACTCACTGATTGGTCAAAGGTTGTGCACAAACACGGTACTCTCTTGATGGATCTGTGTTTGAATTAGGAGACATATTCAATTTTGGCAATTTCAACTCTACTTCAGGTCTTACTTTAATGCCAGGCCCTCTCAGGTCTTCACGGTGCATGTACACAGGCTCCCAGAAGGCCAGAGTTATGTGGAATGTTTAATGGCTATCTCATTTCTAAGATCTTTTATTCAGTTTCTGGGTAGTCTTATATTGCTCATTCTGACCAGGATAGCACCTTCACCGTAGGAGATCTGCAGGCTTCTCCCATTTCCTGCTAGCTGTGAGTTGCTACTCTTTACTCCAAAGCTAGTGAGGGCCTGTCCTGCCCTGGCAGAACAACCAGGCTTATTGGGCTGGGATGAAGGGCGGAGGCAGTCCCAGCCAAGAATGCCACCTATCCCTAATGCTTTTACCTGAATCTCCACAGTGTTTCATGATTATGTTTTTCAATTTATTGTTTGCCTCTGGTCAGTTTTCAGAGCCCTGAAATGATTGCTTGTTTTTTTGTTTGTTTACAATGATGTCCACTTTTATAGTTGTTTTCAGGGAGGAGGATTTGTTGATTTTTTTGCTCCTTTATAGCTTGAAATCCCACCTAAATACAATATATTTCTAAAATGTGTTTTATTATTTTAAAGCATAACATGTCATTTTAGCTGTGAATGAGTACTAATAAGTAAAAGTAAATCTAGAAAAACTGGATTGCTTCTTTACTTTTGGCTAAGATCAAGTATAGAAAAACTACAGCTCACAATAATGTGACTTTGACATTTTATGATCAGAAACAGAAAAGCTTTCCAAAAGGCATTTTGAAATAATTCCTAAGATTTCAAGTCTTTGATTTGAAAAATCTGTTTATCTGAATAGCAATAGTCTTGTATTTTTACAGCAGAAAATTATTTCAAGCTTTTAATTTAGCAACAAGCATACGAATGAACTAGAGTCTAAATTCAAGAATTCCAAATTTATTCCTGACCATGGTTGTTAGTGAGGCGTAATATATATATATATATATATATATATATATATATATATATATATATATATATATATATATATATATATATTTCTATGGTGTCCTACAAGGGGTTGAGGGAATGTGGGGGTCATGATTTGTATATTTGCCCTCCTCTTTTAAATGGATTCAGCTGAATTGTCTGTGGCACCAGGAGAAAGTAGAAGTACGCCCATGGACCAGGACTGTGGCCATTTCAGGCGCCCAGCCAGACCACCTCCACTGGGTCCTTTCCAGTTCACTCCTCCTTTTCAGCCCATTCCTCTTGCCCTAGCTCTGATGAGGACCTAGGAAGGGGGGGGCTTCAGGACCTAGAAGACATCTAGCCCTGGTCTTAGAGGCCACATGGCCACCAGGGGAGACTGAGACATCCCAGGACTCTGGAAGCAGGTCAAAGAGCCATTCCTACCTGAGGAGGATAAGACATCTGGAAAGGAAGGCTTTCCCCCCTGGAATCACTACACACTTGTCTCTGGTGAAGTTTGAAGCCACTGACCTTTTCGTTCTATTTGAAGCTCTCCTTTCTGCAAGTTCTTGTTTCCATCACTGACCAACCCATCTTTCCTTAAGTCTCAGTCTCTCCTAAAGAAGAGCTCTAGGGTTCATCGTTGTCTCCCCAGGTCTAGGAGCTGCGTATGGATGGTTCCCAGTTCTTAAACCTTTCACCTCCATTTTAATTCCAGATGCCTCCTGCCCTGCCCAGACCTATGAGACTCTACATTTCCCACATAATTTCCCTGCTGAGGACCAGATGGCTCCCTGCTGCCTACTCGAGCCAGTCTAGGTCCTGCTGGCTGCTCAGTCTTCTGTGATCTAGCCTAGTTTGTGCTTACCTACCCCCACTGATGTCCCATCTAGACAGCGTGATGGCCATGGGGTGCAAGACAGGGAGAAGACCAGTTATTCAGGCCAGCACAACTGTTAAGTGACTGCACTGCTAACAAAAATTCCCTTGTGTCAGGAGCATAAAAATACTTTTTACGTGAAATCAATAACAGAAACACTTTGAGTAAAGCATGTTTTTACTTGATTAAGAAAAATTTTTTAATGTTTATTTATATATTGTGAGAGAGGGTGGGGCGGGCAGACAGAGAAGGAGAGAGAGAATCCCAAGCAGGTCCTGCACTGTAAGCATAGAGCCTGAGGCAGGGCTTGAACCCACAAACCATGAGATAATGACTTGAGCAGACATCAAGAGTCAGATGCTCAACTGACTGCACCCAGGCAACCCAAGCATTTTTTGAAATGTTTTTATTTATGAGAGAGAGCATGAGCAAGGGAGGAGCAGAAAGAGAGGGAGACAGAGGATCTGAAATGGGCTCCACACTGACAGCAGAGAGCCCTATGTGGGGCTTGAACTCACAAACCACGAGATCATGACCTGAGCTGAAGTTGGACACTTAATCAACTGAGCCACCCAGGCACACGCCCACCCCCGCAAAACATGTTTTTAAAAATATTAGTGGGAGTGATTCAGAGCAAGTAGATTCAGCATGTGAGTATGAGCTCAGAACAGTTTCTCTGATGTGAGATCTGTGACTCCATCCGACAGCTGCCCAGTACTTCCTAACCATTCTTTCTTTCTTGGCACAGTATTCCTTGTGGGTTGACTGTGCCTTCCCAATGGATATGTTGGAGTCCTAACCTCAAGTACCTCAGAATATGACCTTATTTGGAAATAGGGTCATTGCAGATGTAATTAGTTAGGATGAGGTCATTAGGGTGGGCCCTGAGCCGCTATGACCAGTGTCCTTATAAGAAGAGGGATGATGATGTGAGGACACACATGCAGGGAGAACACCATGTGAAGACACAGGAACACACAGACACAGAGGGAAGATGGCCATGTGAAGATGGAAGTGGACATTGGAGTGACACTGCCAGAACCCCACAACCCATAAACACCTGGGGTTAATGGAATCTAGAAGAACCAAGGAAGGATCCACCCCTGGAGACTTTGGAGAAAAGAGGCCCAGCAGATAGCTTGATCCTTTGAGTATAAGAGCTATGGCAGCTTTACCTCCACTGTACCTGTGGTACCGACACCAGTCCCCAACACATAGGAAGTCCTTAAAACGTCCTGCAGAATGCATTCCTACTTGAGAGTCTCAGTGATACGCATGTAAACACCCTGGACACCATCGAGGGCATTTTTATTTTTATTGTACTAAACCACTGGGCTTCCAGATCTGCTTCCCATGGGCCCCAAGATTTTTAAAAAATTTTTTAATGTTTATTTCTTTTTGAGAGAGACAGAGACAACAGTGGGGGAAGGGCAGAGAGAGAGGGAAACACAGAATCCAAAGCAGGCTCCAGGCTCTGAGCTGTCAGCACAGAACCTGACACGGAGCTCAAACTCATGAACCACAAGATCATGACCTGAGCTGAAGTTGGACACTTAACCAACCGAGCCACCCAGGCGCCCCCCATGGGCCCCAAGTTTTAATGATAAGTTGTACCCTAAGGTCCCTGTTCTTGGAGGTTCCTCATCTTCACCTTTCTGACCCTCATCCTTAACCATGCTATATTCCCTCCATGGGTCACCAGTGTAGACTCAGGGCTTTGGGGGCCAGTGCTTCTTCAAGAAGCTCCTGCATGCCTGACCAAACATTTAAGTGCACACACATTCAGGAAGGACACAGACGGGGCCTGCCAAGGCAGAGGAGACACTTAGGGTCATCCAGGGTGCTTGTAGTGGCCTCCTTACTGTCTTCCGGCTTCTGTCCAAGCCCCCACAGTCTATTCTCCACTCAACAGCCAAAGGGGTGTGTTAAAATTGAAGTTGGCCCATGTCACTCTGCTACCCAGAATGACCCATAACTCCCCTGACTACCAAGAGTGAAAGCCCAGGACTTTACTGTGCCCACCAGGGCCTTTGGGATCTGGTCCCAGCTACCCCTGTGATTTATTTCCTATGCCCTCCTATTCACTCACCTTGCCCCTTGGTGCCCTTTGAGAATGCCAAATGCACTTCTACAGTAGGGCTTCTGCCAGGGACACTATCTACTCAGATAAATGCATGTCTGTCTCCACCATCTCTTTCAAATCTTAGTTCCAATGTCACCTTCTCAGTGGGCCCACCTGGGCCACCCTATTTTTGGAGTAATTAAACTTTTTATTGTGAGGCAACTGTAAGATTCATATGTAGCTTCAAGAAATAAAGCAGATCTTCTGTGCCCATTACCTCAGTTTCCTGTAGCAGTAATATCTTGCAAACCTATAGTACAGTAGCACAACCAGGACATTGCACTGATACAGTCCAGATACAAAATATCTCTGTCCCCACAAGGATCACTCATACAGCCCTTTTATAGCCACACACACTTCCCTCTGTCCCCGTCCCCCTGGCAACCACTCATCGGTGGTCCATTTCTGTAATTCTGTAATTTCATGAATGTTGTATAAATGGAATCATATAGTATGTAATCCTTTGGGATGACTTTTTTTTTTTTTTAACTCAGAATAATTCTCTGGAGATTTCTCCAGGTTGCGAATGTATCAATAGTTCATTCCTTTTCATTGCTGAGTAGTAAGTATTCCACCGAAAGGAGGCACCAGTTTGTTGATCATTCACATGGCAAAGGACATCTGCGTTGTTTCTAGTTTGGGGCTATTACAGATAGAGCTGCTTTGGAAATTCATGTATAGGTTTTGGTGAGAACACAAGTTTTCATTTCTCTAAGGTAAACACCCAAGAGTACAATACTAGGTCACTTATTGCTGCATGTTTAATACTCTAAGAAACCCAAGCCATTCTATTTTGAACGATCAACTCCTCCCACACACCCACCATTTTTTACCCCGCTCTACTTTGATATTAATTTCCCACAGCATTTCACCTTCTAATACACTATATGATGAGCTTATTTATTTATGACGTGTACTGTGTTTCATCTGTCTTCTCCATCCACCCTCACTGTCATTCTGGCCCAGAGCAGATGTAAGAAGCACTGATGTAGGCACTCGGCTTGATATCGGGCCTCTGGCCAGCGTCCTCCATCAGGGGAACGTTTGCTGGGATTGTGGGCACACATGGGCCAGCGTGCCCGTGAACTGTGTAATGTGGTGGTGGTGGTGAGACAGAGCCCGTGCATGAATTCCCCAGATGAAGCAGCCCACTAGGTTCACGACCAAGTCACGTCGAGCTTAAAAGCCAAATGAGTGCTACCCCAAACAAAGGTTTAACTCCGAAACTGTGATCTATGACCTGAATGTGCGTGCAGACTCCCTGCCCCCAGCAGTGCTGCCAGCTGCCCACCAGTAGTACCAGCGGAGGGACTCATTCTGCACAGGAACAGAGAGGATTCTAGCTAGAAACACCCAGCCCCAGAAGCAGGAGAATCAAGACAGGACCATATTTCATGCGGAAAAGTGAAAACCAAATAAACAAAGCTGCCTGTCATGGCAACGGGCCAGCTCAGCTGTGTAAGTGAACAGCAAAAACATTCCTCTGCTCTGTGGAAGCCCCTGGAAGAAATCCAGAACCTTGTGTACTTAGCCTGACCGGGGGTGGGGGGGTGGGGGAGTTGTTGTTATTATTATCATTGCCATAAATTCATCTATTCCTTAATACACCAGTTTCTTTCATTTTGAACACTTCCTTGACGTTTGTACCATTTAGTGAATACTGGAACAAATGATTAAATAATTTTGTAAAATAATGCTTTGGCTTGACTTTAAGTGGCAATGTTTATAGTGTTCCCATTAACACCAGATGATGTCAGCCTGACTGTTGTTCTGCTTTTTCAAAAACACATGGAGCTGAAAAAAACCTTCCCAAACAATCCAAAATGAGTCAAGGCTCTAAAAGCCTTTTCTCCATAAACACCCTCCTCTGTGATTTGACCCTGGCAGCAAAACCCATGAGGATGTTGAGAGCGCAGTGGCTCTGAACTGGGAACTCACATGTCCCGTCATCGGAGCATCATCTAGAGAGATGACGGGCATCACTGTGTACAGTGACCTCCCAGCCTGGCTCTATGGGATCTGACCTCTCTGTGCTTTGATTCCTGTGACTCCTGGTTCCCCCTTTTCTTCCTGACCCTTTTTTCTCCTCCACTTTGTCCTTCCTTTTCTTCCCTCTTCTCCCCCACCCTAAGCTAAACTAAGGTAACTAAGTATTCCAACTAGACCCCAACCCCAAAGCATCAGCGTCCATATGGAGATATAGCTGTAGCCTTGATGCCATAAGCTGCCAACGTCACCCAGGAAGCACAGCTCCCCAGACCAAAGGCCCTCTGCCCTGGATGACTGGAAGGAGGGGATGGTGTGTAGGCCCGGGGAGTGGCCTATGCCAAGGGGCAGTTCTCAGTGTTCCTCTCCAAGCAGAGACCCACTCCGTACAAGCCCCATATGGACCTTGTCCAGGCTGCCTGCACTTCCTCAGTGCCCCAGAGGACTATGAGAACAATAGGAGACAGAACGCTGTGAGTGTTCTGGGGTAGAGGGTGGGGTCTGAAGAAGGACTTTTCATTGCAGACTTCAACATGATCTCTGGGGAAGATTTTTTTTTTCTTTTTTTTTTTAAGTTTTTATTTATTTTTGAGACAGAGAGAGACAGAGAATGAGCAGGGGAGGGGCAGAGAGAGAGAGGGAGACACAGAATCTGAAGCAAGCTCCAGGCTCTGAACTGTCAGCACAGAGCCTGATGCGGGGCTTGAACTCACAGACTGTAAGATCATGACCTGAGCTGAAGTCGGATGCTTAACCGACTGAGCCACCCAGGCACCCCTCTGGGGAAGATTATTATCAGCTTGTGGGAGAAAAGCAGAACCCATTTCCAGAGTCCTCAATGACTAAACTATAAACTAGTGAGCACTTCAGGCCATGGATGGGGAAGACAGGCAGGTACTTTCCCGTGCCTGCATCCAGGGTCAGGGAACCACAGTAGGGGCCATCGTCCTCAAAATCAGAGGCCCCAGAGCCTGGATCCGTGGACCATATTGGGCCACACTGGGCTGATTTCATGGTGGCTCCAGTGCTATTCTGCTCAAGCTGCCATAACAGAGGACTGGGAGGCTGAAACAACAGAAATTTATTTCCTCACATTTCTGGAGACTACAAGTCCAAGATCAAGGTCTGACAGGGCCAGTTTCTGGTGAGGACTCTCTTCCTGGCTTGCAATCAGCCATTGTCTCACTATGTCCTCACATAGTTTTCCTCCATGTGTATTCTCAGAGAGAGAGAGAGAGAGAGAGAGAGAGAGAGAGAGAGAGAGGGAGAGGGAGGGGAAAGAGCTCTGCTGTCTCTTTGTAGAAGGACATTAATCCTATAGGATGAGGGCCCTGCCCTTATGACCTCATGTAACGGTACTTACCTCCTTATAGGCTGCATCTCCACATACAGTCACATGGGGGGTTAGAGAGAGCTGGACCAAGAGGACTAGGCCATGGTACATCGTATATAGCCCACTAGCCTGCCTATGAGAAGGCCAGGTATCCACTCCCCACCTCACCCATGCAGTGGGGAGAATACAGTGAATGGTGTGCACCTGCAGGGCTGTGTGGCACTTGCATGAGCTCACATATGTGAAGCCCTGAAAGGTGGAGGGACAAGCTCTCAGGAGGCACAGGCAGGAGGAGATTAATGTCACTTTTTCCTGGTGCCACTGGAAGCTAGCCCCTGAGGTGGCAGGCAGCTAGGGCTGGCTCTCTGACACTATGCCTCTCTAGTATCTCTTTCTTTTTTTTTTTAATTTTTTTTTTCAACGTTTATTCATTTTTGGGACAGAGAGAGACAGAGCATGAACGGGGGAGGGGCAAAGAGAGAGGGAGACACAGAATCGGAAACAGGCTCCAGGCTCTGAGCCACCAGCCCAGAGCCTGACGCGGGGCTCGAACTCCCGGACCGCGAGATCGTGACCTGGCTGAAGTCGGACGCTTAACCGACTGCGCCACCCAGGCGCCCCTAGTATCTCTTTCTAAACCTAGACTCTGAAAGGGCCACCACATGTCTTGTGACAAAATTAGGGACCTGCTGCCCTTGCAGCACAGTAAATTTCACTGTGTACCAGAGGTCACATGGATGCCACAGAAAAAGAAAAGCCAGAAAAATAAGGAGAGGTGGGCAGTGACAGGGCAGGCGGAACAGGTTACAACTGTGGTCAGAGAAAGGCCTCCGGGGAAGGGGACATTTGAGAAAAGAGGGAAGAGCAGAAGTGAGCCAAGTGGATATGTGCAGGAAGAGCCTTTCAACCAGAAAGAAGAGCCAGTGCAAAGGCCCTCAAGCAAATGAGTTAAGGGGAGTTCACAGCTAAGGTTTATATGGGGCCAATAAGGAAGGCTGGAAAGAGGATGGATGTCCACATAAATCAGGGGCGCCTCCATGTGAAGTTCAAGTAGTTCCCTCACCTCCTGATTCCCTGAGTCACAGGCCTTCCTAGGCTGTGAGGCTAGCACCTCCTGACGACAGACTGTATCTCACTGGGCACATGCCACTCAGTCACTAGACTTGATTCCAGATTTCTAATTTTAGTTGTTAGGACTCTTTCCCAGAGGCTCCTTGGCTCACCTTCTGTGGTGGGTGTGCTTTCCTCGTGTCTGCTTTACCTTTTGCTCCCTTGGTCATGGTTCACACTCTTCCAGGTACACCCTCCTTGGCTGCCTCCAGCCCCACCCTAGGAAGGGTCTCCTGACTCAGTCCAGCTCCTGAAATATTTTACTTCAGAATCTAGAAAACACACTCCCACCCCCAGGTTTTCCTGGACCCAGAGTCAGGGTCAGGACCAGTTAGCCCTCACAGGGCATTAGATGAAATGATTCATTAGATCTTCCTTTGATCCTAAGGGAAATCTTGAAAAATGTCATACGCTCCTGACTGCCTTAGAAGCCAGTGCATTGGACACATTTTACCCTTTCTGCGAAAGCAAAGTCATAATTACGATACCATAAAATCTTAGCACAGTTGGATTGCTCTTTGAGAGCATCTACTGCCCTCTTCTACAGAGAAGTAAGGAGATAGAAAACCCAGGAAAAGCCCCTGAAACGTACCTGTCTGTAGAAGCATGTGCTTTCAGCTTGTTTTTCGTTTTTGCTTTTGTCATTTGACGTGTTCTTACTAAAGTAGAATGA
The DNA here is from genome assembly GCF_016509475.1 of Prionailurus bengalensis. Classification (NCBI taxonomy): domain Eukaryota; kingdom Metazoa; phylum Chordata; class Mammalia; order Carnivora; family Felidae; genus Prionailurus; species Prionailurus bengalensis. Next base: position 56,671,763 of record NC_057356.1, read on the forward strand.
AGATCTCAGCTCCAACCCTTTGAGCAGCAACATCTGGCAAAATTCATTTCTGGTTGAGAGATGCTCTTTTCTCTCTGCGAGTTTCTCTCTCCCCCATAGCAACTCGTCTTCACCACCACCAAAGCCCTCTGAGGTACACTTAAATCTACACTTATGTGTCACCTGGGCTTCCTGCCTGTGCAGACTCTCCCTCTTATTAGACTGCACTCCCCGAGAGAAGGAACAGAACATCATAAACCTTGGCACCGAGGAGCTATAACATACCCGACCCTCAACAGACCTGCTCAAGCAGCTCTAAACTGCCCTTCAGCTTCCTGTCAGAATAGCCCAGATATTTCATCACTTCTAGAGGCCTGAACTCTCAGGCCCTGTGGAGAAGTGTCTTCATGTCCCACAGCCAAGTTGTACAGAGTATGGTATGCCTGGGTGGCTCAGTCAGTTAAGCATCCAACTTCGGCTCAGGTCGTGATCTCTTGCTTTATGAGTTCAAGCCCTGCATCAGGCTCTGCACTGGTGGTGTGGAGCCTGCTTGAGATTCTCTCTCTCTCCTCTCTCTCTGCCCCTTCCCCACTTGCTCTCTCCCATTCTCTCTCTCTCTTTCTCAAAATAAATAAACTTAAAAATAGTTATACAGAGTAAAATTCTTTATGTGGGATTTGTACTGACATATAGCTATGTTATAAGCAAATACCTGCAAAATCTCCATGGCTTAAAAGGACACTGTTTTATTTCTTACTCATACTCCAAGCGTGTCATGGTCAGCTGGGGACTCTGCTTTGCTCTGTGTCACTCAAGAATGCAGGCTGAAGTCTCCCCGATGGGGATCATTGCCGTTGTTGTGATGGAGTGTATTAGTTTCTTTTAAGATTTTTTTTAAGTTTATTTTTGGTGGGGGGGAGGGAGAGAGAGCGAGAGAGAGCAAGGGAGGACAGAGAGCGAGGGAGACACAGGATCCCAAGCAGGCTCCACATTCTCAGCACAGAGCCCAATGTGGGGCTGGAACCCACAGAACTGTGAGATCATGACCTGATCATGACCTAATCTAGAGTTAGACGCTGAACCAACTGAGCCACCCAGGTGCCCCAAGTTTCTTATTGCTCCTATAACAAATTACCACAAATTTAAGTGGCTTAAAACAACACAGATTTACTGTCTTAGTTATGGGTGCCAAAGTCTGAAATAGACTAAAAACAAGGTGTTGGTAGAGCTGCTTTTCTCTTGGAGGCTTTAGGTGAGAATCTATTTCCTTCCTTTTCTACCTTTTAGAGGCCACCTGCATACCTTTTTCCATCTTCCATCAGAGCAATCAGTGTAGCATTTTCAAATCTCTTTCTTTCTCTCTGTTACCTCTGCTACCATTGGCACATCTTCTCTCACTCTAACTCTTCTGCCTACCTCTTATGAGGATCCTTGTGATTACACTGGACCCACCTGGAGAAACCAGGATAATCTCTTTACCTCAAGACCTTCAACTTAATCACATCTGCAGTATGTTGTCTCTCCTATGAAGTAATATATTCACAGGTTCCAAGGATTAAGAGGTGGACATCTTTGGGGGCTATTACTCAGTTTACCACACAGAGTGACAGTGTCCAATCATACACAAGGATATATGCCCAGAAGCATTCACACTTCACACATTTCATTGGTCAATCAAGTCACATGGCCACATGTAACTTTTATGAAGCAGGAAGTATGATTTCTCGTATATAGAGAATGAAGAGAATAAGAAGAAACACCTTCAGTTCTTCTTCAGGATTAGGATGAAGAAGAATACCAAGGGCCTTCAGTACCAGGATAGCAACAAAATGAATCTAGATGAACTAAGAATCCAACACGTCTATTTGGTGAATGAGTTGTAGATACAGGGAAGCCCTGATTAACTGAATTTAGGTGGAGATTGTGAAGCCAGAGCCCCAGCTGAGGAAAGCACCTGGCCTGGTGCAGATAGGTGTAAGAGCAGGCCTGCTATAGAAGAAGGCATTGTGGGTGGGAGGCAGCCAAGCTTTAAATGACAGGGTATCATTAAACAAAAGAAAACAAACATAAACCCATAAACCCAAGAAGCTGAGCAAGCCAAAAACAGAATAGATATAAAGAAAATCACACTCAGTCACTTTGTAGTCAAAATGCTGACAACAAAGTTAAAGAAAAATCTTAAAAGAAGCAAGAGGAAAAGGACACATTATATACATACAAAATTAAAGCTGATGTCCCATCAGAAACCATGGAGGTCAGAAGAGAGTGGAACAAAACCTCTTAAGTGCCATAAGGAAAACGCTTGCAAGTTAGGATCAGTAACTTACTGATATCCTATCTTACAAAATTAAGGTAAAATGAGACTTTTTTAGGTTTAAAAAAAAGCTGAGAATCATCTCTGTAAAGTTCACACTACAAGAAATGTAAAGGGGCAACTGGGTGGCTCAATCGGTTAAGCATCCAATTCTTGATTTCAGCTCAGGTCATGATCTCGTGGTTCATGGGTTCAAACCCCACAGTGGGCTCCATACTAACAGTGTGGAACTTACTTGGGATTCTCTCCCTCTCTCTCTACCTGTCTCTTGCTCGCACTCTCTCTCTCTCAAAATAAATAAATAAACTTAAAAAAAAAAAAGAAACGTAAAGAAGGTCCTTAAAGTTGATAGAAAGTAATACCAGATCAAGTAAGTTAACAACAGAGAAAACAAAAATTTCATCAGGAATAAGAGGGGGTTTCACTAGCAATCCTGCAGGCATAAAGGGTTAATAAAAATAATGAAGAGTTTTGAACAATTTTATGCTAAAAAATACTAACAAGTTAGATAAACAAATTTCTTGAAAAAAAAACTTATCAAAACTGACATAGGAAGAAATAGAAAATCTGAAAATTTCCATGATTTTTAAAATTGAGTGTGCAACTAAAATCCTTTTATGATTGAAACCTTTTTTCAGTCACAGATGGTTACACTGGTAAATTCTATCAAACTTGCAAGGAAAAAATTATACTGATCATACACAGACTGTTTTAGAGAATAGAAGAGGAAACCATGTCCCAATTTTTAAATTTTTTGGCTACCCTAACCCTAATACCAAAAGCATACAAAGACATTACCAGAAGAGAAAACCACAGACCAATATCCCTCATGAACACAGACACAAACATCCTTAACAAAATAATAGCAAATTCAGCCTAGCATTCTTTGTAAAAAGGATAATACAACATGACCAAAATCTGGGAATTTTTCCCAGGAATGTAAGGTTGTTTTAGTTTTTTAATATCAATCACTATAATTCATCACATTCTCAGAATAAAAGAAAAATCATATGACCATCTCAATAGGTATAGAAAAAGCATTTTACAAAATTTAGTACTTCTTCATGATAAAAAGTCTCAGCATACTAGGAATAACAAAGGAACTTCCTCAACCTGATAGAGGGAACTTCAAAAAACCTACAGTTAACAGCATACATAATGATGAAATATTGGAAATTTCACCTTAAGATGAAGAGCAAGGCAAGGTTGTCTACTCTCACCACTTCTATTCAACGTTGTACTGAAGATCACTATTCACTGGAACAACAGAGCCAAAGAAAACAGGCATAAAGATTGGAAAGTAGAAATTAAAACTATTTAGAACTAATGAGTGAATTTAGCAAGGTCTAGAATACAAAATCAATACACAAATATAAAATATAAATTGTATTTCTATACACTTGCAGCAAACAAATAAAAAATTAAAAACACTATTTCATACAAAGGGTCAGAGGGAACATGTTGGGGTATTGGAATCATGTTCATGATGGTGGTAATACACAGTCTGAAAATAAAGAAAGCAATTCCATTACAAAAGCATGAAAAGAATAACATACATAGGAATAAATTTAACCAAGTAGGCCAAAGACTTGTATGCTGAAAACTACAAAACATTGCTGAAAGAAGTTAAAGTAGACCTCAGTAAGTAGAAAGACATTCCATTTTCATGGATTGTAAGACTTAATATTGTTACACTGACAGTACTATCTGAAAACAATACATAGAGTCAATGCAATCCCCATACAAATCCCAATAACATTTTTTTTTACAGAAATAGAAAAAAGCTTAAAATTTAGGTGGAATCTTAAGAGATTCCAAATTGCCAAAATAAACTTGAAAAGAACAAAATTGAAGGACACACTTCTTGATTTCAAATGAAAAGACATTTCCCCCACAAAGATATGCAAATAGCCAACAAGCACATAAAAAGATGCTTAACATCATTAGTCATCAGAGAAATGAAAATCAAAATCACAGTATCACTTCTCACCCACTAAGATAGCTATGATAATTACAAAAAGCAGCAATAGAAAATAAACTCTGTCGGAGAGTATTGAAGAAAAATTGGAATTGTCATGCATGGCTGGTGGGAATTTAAATTATGCAGCCATTGTGGAAAACAGTTTGATGGTTCCTGAAAAAGTTAAACATAGAATTACCAAATGATTCAGCAATTCTCCTTCTAGATATATACCCAAAAGAATTGGGAAAAAAGTATTCAAACAAAAACTTGTACGTGAGTGCTCATAGTTGCACTAGGTGATGAACTATAGGCCCCTCAGCTGACGAACGGAAAACAAAATGTGGTTGATCCATACATACTATGGGATATTATTCAGCCATAAAAAGACTGAAGTACTGATACTGATACTGTAGATGGATGAACCTCAAAAACATTATGCTAAGTGAAAGGAGCCAGATACAAAAGGTTACATATTACATGATTCCATTTATGGAAAACATCCAGAATAGGTAAATCCATAGATACAGAAAGTATAGTATAGTATAGTATAGTATAGTATAGTATAGTATAGTATAGTATACAGAAAGTATTGCCAGGGGCTGGGAAGAACAAGAAATAGATACTGCTAATGGATACAGTTTTAGGTAGGGAATTATGGAAATGTTCTAAAATTACATAGAGGTGATGGTTGCACAACATTGTGAGTATACTAGAAATCACTGAATGGTTCAATTTTAAAAGGTCTTTATTGTACATATATTCGATCTCAATTTTTTAAGTTCCATGCAAAATGGAATTTTTTTGCACACCAAAAAAGTGAATACTACCCCTATATTAGAATGGCCGAAATCCAGAATGCTGGCAAAGATGAGGAGTAGCAGGAATTATCATTCACTACTGGTGGGAATGCAAATTGGTACTGTTACTTTGGAAGACAGTTTAACAGTTTCTTACAAAACATGCTACATGATCCAGCAGTCATGCTCTCTGGTATTTACCCAAAGCAGTTGAAAACGTATGTCCACAAAAAACCTGCACATGGATGTTTATATCAGCTTTATTCATAATTGCCCAAACTTGAAAGCAACCAAGATGACCTTCAGTGGGTAAATAGATAAATAAACTGTGGTTCCTTCAGACAATGCAATATTATTTATTACTAAAAAGAAATGAGTGGGTTAAAAATGAGCCATGGTAAGAAATGGAAGAAACTTAAACGCATATTACTAAGTGAAAGATGCTAATCTGAAAAGGCTGTGTATAACTCCAACTATATGACATTCAGAACATGCAAAACTATGGAGACAGTAAAAAGATGAGAGGTTGCCAGGGGTTTGGGGGAGAGTAGAGATGAATGGGCAGAGCACAGAGGATTTTCAGGGCAGTGAAAATACTCTGTACCCACAGTGAAGGATACATGTCATTATATGCATTTATACGAGCCCTAACATACTCAAAATAATCAGTTCAAGATGAATAATAAATATAAATAGAGAAGGGAAACTGATGGTTCTAAAAGAGAGCATAGGAGAATATCTTCATGACCTTGAGGAAGGCAAAGGTTTCTTAGAATACAACAAACACTAATTGTACAAGAAAAATTGTGACCAAAAAAGGGCATCAAAATAAAAATTCAGCTCACCTAAAGATACCATTCAGAGAACACAAAGAATGAGCAGCCCTGATGATGACTACAGCCGCAGCAGCTTTTGCTTGCTTCCCAACGTCCCCTTCCAAAGGCTTAGACCACATAAAAGAACTTGTGACTCCTATCTATTTCTTCTCTTACTTAGATTGATAGGTTGACAGTTTGTAAAGGATGTGTCTGGCCCTGACCAGTTCAAGGGCTTTCCTGTCTAACACTGGTTTCAGGAGCACAGCGTAGTGATTCGACAAGTTTGTACATTATGCTGTGCTCACAAGTGTAGCTCCCATCTGTCATCTTGCAATGCTATCACAGTACCATTGACTACATTCCCTACGCTGTACATTTTACCCCAGTCACTTCTTCATTCCATAACTGAAAGCCTGTATCCCCCACTCCCCTCCATCCATTTTGCCCACCCCCCCCACCATCCTCCCCTCTGGCAACCATCAGTTCATTTTCTGTATTTATGGATCTATTTCTGCTACTTGTTTTGTTTTTTAGATTCCACATGTAAGTGAAATCATATGGCATTTGTCTTTCTCTCTCTCACTTATTTCACTTAACATAATACTTCTGGGTCCATCCATGTTGTCGCAAATGGCAAAATCTCATCCTTTTTCATGATTGAGTGATAGTCCATCATATATATGCCACATCTTCTTTATTCATTCATCTATGTATGGACACTTGGATAGCTTCTGTACATGGACTATTTATTGTAAATGATAGTGCAGTAAACATAGAGGTGCATATATTTTTTCAAATTAATGTTTTTATTTTCTTTGGGTAAATACCCAGTAGTGGAATTACTTGATCATATGATATTTCTATTGTTAATTTTTTGAGGACCCTCCATACTGTTTTCCACAGTGGCTGTACCAATATACATTCCCACCAGCAGTGTGTGAGGGTTCCTTTTTCTCCACTTCCTCGTCCACCCTTGTTATTTCTTGTTTTTTTGATTCTAGCTATTCTCAACCTTCTTTTTAATATTCAGTTGGTAGACAGTGTGCCTGGGTGGCTCAGTAGGTTAAGTGTCCAACTTTGGCTCCAGTCATGATCTCGCAGTCTGTGAGTTTGAGACCCACATCAGGCTCTGTGCTGATAGCTTGGAGCCTGGGGCCTGCTTGGGATTCTGTGTCTCCCTTCCTTTCTGCCCCTCCCCTGCTTGTGTTCTGTCTCTCTGTGTCTCAAAAATAAATAAACATTAAAAAAATTTTTTTTAAATATTCAATTGGTAGCCAAGTTACAGGCGCAAAAGTCCTTCTTAAGAATCACATTTTGAATATCATAATGAAACTGACAGTTCTAAAACTGCCCGCATACCTCAGCTTGCTCAAGAAGCATCTTCTGTAAAGTTTTATACTGTGACTACTAAGGCACCTCATACATGTAGCACCTCACAAAATTGATTTACATGGAATTTCACATAAGCTGCACAATATTCAGGGATTATTACCTTCATTTTCAGATGAGCACATTAAGATTTCTGAACATTCTTGGGACACCTGGGTGGCTCAGTCGGTTAAGCATCCAACTTTGGCTCAAGTCATGATCTCACAGTCCGTGAGTTCGAGTCCCACGTTGGGCTCTGGGTTGACAGCTCAGAGCCTGGAGCCTGCTTCGGATTCTGTGTCTCCCTCTCTCTCTGCCCCTCCCCTGCTCACACTCTGTATTTCTTTCTCTCTCTCTGTCCCTCAAAAATGAATAAACGTTAAAAAAAATTAAAAAATAAAAAAGATTTCTGACCATTCTTGAAACCTACCCTAGCAAGTAAAGGCCTGGAGCTTAAACCCAGATCTCAGCCTCCAAATCCAGCACTTCCCACTTCATTGTCAGGCCTGGCTATAAAATGATGTTGAAATTATTATCAGTCAGTAATTCTGCTTTGTCAGCATGGGGATGAGTCCATGTGCAGAGAATGTTTCACAGAATTTACAGCAGAGTGGCAAAAACAATCGGACATCACAGCATGACCGTGTGCAGTGTGAGTTGCCAACATGGAGCTCACAGGGGCTCTAGGAAACCTCAGATGTTGCTTTATGGGGAAAAGCAGCACTAGATGTCCAAATAGGAGCAGACCAGCCAGGCTTGCTTAAACTGTGGATCAGTAGTCACCAGGAGAGCGGAACTGAGCAAACTGTCTAAAGAGAGAATCTCCTCAGGCCACCGCTCTGGGTGGGGGGTTGCTCAGAAATGAGCTTCAAGATATTGCAGTCACTCATTTGCGCTGCAGCTTTTTGACCGGCTGATTGTTCTGAGCCTTCTAATCCTTGTTTCATTTTGAAATGCCAAAGCCATTGCTAACTAAATGAGACAGACTGTGAGGAGCGTTTGACAAAGGATGGGGCGTCCAGAGGACTCATTGAAAGTCATGCTGGCAGCCTTCCTGGTTTTCTGTCCTGACTCCTACACTGGGGAAGAGTACGTGCTGCACAGGGAAGAACAGGAAACCAGGAAGAAGCTGGCAAAGGGTAAAAAATAGGGGGACAGGACTGAGGTGTGAAGAAGCCCAGAACCAAGAGAGCTGAAGAGATAGATGCTAGTATTTCAGAGGTGGGGCAGGTACGCGTGACGGGGCTTGTGGTGTGTCTGTCAGTGTTTCAAAGGCATTTGCCAGCCTGTTTGTTTTCCATACAACAGAAAATGTTCCACAACTTAATTCCACGATGGTAGAATGATGTCTTATGTGCCACATAGGCAAATGAAGGCACTAGTATTTGAGATATTTCTACAAAGGACAACAAAAGCTTCTCCCCACTTCCCTTTGATAATCTCTCTCACCTTCTCAAATCCTACCGTTCCCCATAAAACAACAGCACAAGAAACACATGATGGATGAAATCAGAGTTAACATGTATTTACAGCCTCTATTATTTACAGTAACACAAATTACTCCAGGAAACAATGTGCCAGACTTTTCATGTACACAATAAGTTGAGGAATCTGCTTATTTGGTTTTGTTGCATCTAGCTATTCCTGGAAATTAGTGCTTCATTACCACAATTCCTACAAGGTAGAATATGGTGGAGTCGGTGAGCATTTTGGGTCCTTTCCAAAAATGCTTTGTAGGGAAGTTCTGCAAATAATATTATTACTTCAGGGAGAAACAATTTTGGCAAAAATTTCCTTTTTTCAAGTCATACCAAGTAACATATTACTCTTTGTGGTTTCTTTTTTTTAAGTGTATTTATTTTTGAGAGAGAGACAGACTGTGAGCTGGGAAGGGGCAGAGAGAGAGGGGGACACAGAATCCGAAGCAGGCTCCAGGCTCTGAGCTGTTAGCACAGAGCCCGACATGGGGCTCAAGCCCACAAGCTGTGCGATCATGGCCTGAGCCGAAGTCAGACGCTTAACCAACTGAGCCACCCAGGCACCCCAATAACATATTACTCTTTGAATTAGAAACAAATAAAACCATAATTTTTTTTCATCTGCATATTTTTTTCAAGTTAGTTAACATACATACAGTGTAGTCTTGGCTTCAGGAGTAGAACCCAGTGATTCATCTCTTACATATGACACCCAGTGCTCATCCCAACAAGTGCCCTCTTTAATGCCCATCACCCATTTAACCCACCCCCATACCCCCAGAAACGCTCAGTTTGTTCTCATGGTTTACCTCCCTCTATGTTTTTATCTTATTTTTCCTTCCCTTCCCCTGTTCATCTGTCGATTTTGTCAAATTCCACATGAGTGATATCATATGATATCTTTCTCTGGCTGACTTATTTCCTTAGCATCATACCCTCCAGTTCCATCCACATTGTTGCAAATGGCAAGATTTCATTCTTTTTCATCACCGAGTAGTATTCCATTGTATATAGAAACCACATCTTCTTTATCCATTCATCACTCGATGGAAATTTGCACTCCTTCCATAATTTGGCTCTTTCAAACCAGAATTTTTAAAGTAAATTGATCATGGATTGTATAGTACATATTTGAAACAGCAGTAAAGAAGACTGGAGTGGGTAGGTTTCACTTAGGAACTAGCTGATACTTTCTCATACCTATAGTTTGAAAGGCAGCATTGAGGATCGATGCATAAAATTGTCTTCAGTGATATGTGGTCCAGCAGCTGCTGTCCCATTGGGGGTTTTAGGATGACGTTTGTAAAAAGCTTTATTTTTAAAATAAACTTTTAATTCCAGGACAGTTTTACATGTACAGAAAATTGCAAAGATAAAGAGTAGCCACATAAACCTACATGCAGTTTCCTTGATTATTAACTTCTTATGTTAACATGGCATATTTCCTAGAATTAATGAACCAATGTTGATACATTATTTTTAATTAAAGCCCATACCTTCTTCAGATTTCCCTAGTTTTTGCTTAATACCCTTTTTCTGTTTCAGGATCCCACTTAGGATACCATGTTACATTTAGTCATCCTGTCTTCTTAGGCCCCTCTCCATTGTGATGCTTCCTCAGACTTTCCTGGTTTTTGATGACCTGGACCATTGTGAGGAGTGCTGGTAAGTTGTTTTGTAGAACATCACTCAATTGGGATTTGTCTGAGGTTTTTCTCATAAATGGACTGAGCTTGTTAGATTTTGGAAGAAAGACCACAGAGGTGAAGCACTATTCTCATCACGTCTTATCAAGAGCATGTGCCATCACTGTGATTTACCACGGTGGAAGTTAATAGGATGATGTTGCCTCACTGGGGAAGTGGAGAGCTCCCTGAAGGCTACGCCAGAACCCCAGTCCCCATGTGTGTGTAGAAGAGGTAGTTGGGGAGGGGCCTGAACTCCAGACTCCACGACAGAATTAAGAATTGGAGAAACCTGATGAGGCAGGCACCTATTACCTCCCAGGAATCCCCGGTGATTTACTCTGTTGAGTGACAAAATTTCTTCCAAGGTGGGAGCAGGTGTCTGTGCCCAGTCCCACCTGGATGCCCAGGAAGGGTTTTGACTGTGCTGCAAGGAAGCCCGGTTATTGGGAGAGGGAGGTTCAGGGGTTGGGGGTGGGGGTTGGTGGTTCAGGTGGGAGTCATTTATGAATAAGGATATTTGCTTAGCAGGCAGAGGCTATGTTTAAAATGTGAGCCCACTTAAAGGAGCATCCTAAGTAAATCAAGGCACAAGCATCAAACAGATATGCCACAAATCAGTCTGGTAGGAGAAACGTGCCTGAGGTTTGAGTCCACGGGTTGGGAGCTACAGAGCATGGAGCACCCAGGCTACCCTGAAAAGGAGTCAGCAGAGCTACGGAAGGCAGGGCTCTGGAAGGCAGGAGCTATGTAGTGAAGCTGTGTGTACAAGGCACTGGATGTAGCCATACCTCCTTCCCAATCTCCCCTGTGCCGTTGTGGTGCAGGGTTAGCATTTCCACTCCTCTCTTTGCTGACACCCAAGGACTCTGCTTGGCATGCAGGCCAGAATTCTCTCAGGCTGTGGGTTTCCACATATGCTCCTGCATGGAAAGTCCCCAGTCTGCTCCAGGATGTCCTCTGCAGTGCCCCATCCTGTCTTCCTTATCGCAGCTGCAGGCAGCCCGCGCCACATCCCGCCTGCCTGAGTCACGCTCCAGGCCACAGGCTGCCTTCCTCCAGCTTGGCCTAGGGACCAGCCACTGTCCATTCCATTTGTGGCTTGTCCCTTTATTCTTCAAAAATACTACAAATTTATTTTTACTGCCTACATGAAATGGCTATTTATTATCCAAAGAAAATTTTCCATACTTAAGTTGTCCCCTTTCCTTTTCTACCCTCCTGCTTAAGATCTAGCCTATCCCATCCCTACTGGGCCTCACTAATTACAACATTATTTTTCTTTTCTATTTAAAATTTTCTTTTTTAACATTTATTTATTTTTGAGAGACAGAATGAGACAGAGCACAAGCAGGGGAAGAGGGGCAGAGAGAGAAGGAGACACAGAATCTGAAGCAGACTCCAGGCTCTGAGCAAGTGTTCAGCACAGAGCCCGACACGGGGCTTGAACCCACGAACTGCGAGATCATGACCTGAGCCAAAGCCAGTCACCTAACCGACTGAGCCACCCAGATGCCCAATTACAACATTATTTGTATACTTCTTTTTCCCTAGTTTTCCCTGACAGTTACAACTGTCAAAAGTCTAGTGTGTCCTTTTAGGGTTGGTCCATGCACTTCCTAACCACCAATCAGTGCACTCCTAACCTACTCCTTATCAGTGTCTTACCTCCTTGGCCACCTTACTAACCCTCCTATGACAGCAGGCTTCCATTCATCACATGAATGTGTGAATGCATGAAAACGAACAAGGTTAATAATACCAAGTGTCTAAACCAGGTGATTTTTAATTTGTTGAATTGACCAGAAATTTTGAGACCAGATGGATCTTATTTATCTTAAATTATTGCCAGGCCCCTGGAATCATGTCACATTGTATTTCAAGTTTAAAATACTTATAGGACATAATCTGGGGCTGAGTTTTGTGCCAATTACTAGATTCTAGAGAAGCAAAAAGAATGCCAATGGTTTTAGAAAGTTTATGGGAGGAAAACTTAAAATTAAAAACATTCTCAAAAATCAGAAAAATATCTCATGAACTATAAAAAAATTTCCTCATGGCCATTGACATTTTACCCAGGAATGATGGTAATACTGCCTCCTCTCACCACAGCATAACTTAAGTCAATGTGGATTTATTCCAAGCACTCTTAAGAACTATTCTATAAATATGGAATGCCCATTATGCATCAGACAAGAGTACTAGTAATTTCTAGTCATTTCCCCCCGTGAAAAGGAAATAATCCCTCGTTTATTCACTTTTACTGGCCCTACCGTGGGCCAGACACTGCTCAGCGTCAGACGTCCTGCCCTTGAAGACAGCCTGGTGACTGTGCCAGGCAACAAACACAGAGCCTGTGCACTTTGGATTCTGGGGCAGGGAAGACATGGGGAAGCTTCTGGCAGAGCTAACTACTAGGCTAAGTGCTGAGGGATAAGAGAGCTCTCCAAGCAATACGAGACAGGGAATGAACTTGCCACGTTGTGGGAAATGAACGTTGTGTTCAATGCAACTTATGTGAAAGGAGACATTAGGCCAGGAGTACTTCTGGGTATGAAAAAGCCCTCCTCCACATCCAGGACGTGGCCCTGTGAAGCTAGATGCAAAGTCTCAGTCCCTTCATCAGGATCTGCTCTCCAGCAAGCGGCAAGGCTTGCTGAATGGGGATTCCAGAGAAGCCAGGCACATTCTCCTAGACACCTTTCTTCTTCCCAGCCGCCTCATGGCCAGCTTGGACCATGACACCTATGCAGCCGTGGGCACACTGTCCAACATCCTTGTGCCTTAGTTTCCTTCCTGGTTAAAGTGGGAGCATGAAGCTGCCCTATTGGAAGCTGTTTCTTTGGGTTCTTCTGCCAGCTCTTATAAAATGCAAATACTGCTGGGCAGAGCACCTAACTGAGTTAATGCTGGCCTCAGCATCATGTCTCTCTGGTAGCAAGAGAGCATTTGCCTGTACTGGTGGGGGGTGCGTGGACGGAATGGGATTGGGCCCCTCCTTATAGAAGGGACCTGCACAGCGAAAGGTGCAGGGCTCCTGGAGAGGGAGGGAGAGGCACTAGAGCCTTTCTTATGGCCCTGCCGGTCCCCATTTACTCTTATTTAAAAGACAAAACAAAAACTATAGTTTCTGGAATGATGATGGGTCACAGCCATAAATAGAAGACATCTTACCACTTATTGCTCCCACCCTCCCTCCCTTAATTTAAGCAATGACTCATAAGGCAACAAAATAAAAGTTTAAATAAAAATCACATCTGGCAAAGCCAATTGAGCATTTTTTGTCTAGCTGTTGGTTTTCACTCAAACGTTTATAAAGCATGTAAGATGAACCAGTCTCACTGCTAGGTGTGGTAATACCGACAAAAGCTAGTTTAAATTAAATGTGTCCACCCTTTAGGGAAAGTGCATTGGCCAGGATTCTCTAGAGACAGAGCCAGTAGGACGTGCGTATATATGGAGAGAAAGAGATTTATTTTAAGGAATTTGACTCACATGATTATGGGGCTGGCAAGTCTGAAATTTGAATGGCAGGCCAGCAGGCTAGAGGTCCAGGGTAGAGTTGATACTGAGTCCAAAGGCAGCCTTGAGGTAGAATTCTCTCCTCTTGGGTGGTCCTCAGCCTTTTACGGCCTTCAACTGATTAGATGAGGCCCGCTCATGTTATGAGGAATAATATACTTTATCCCAAGTCTACTGGTTTAAATAATAATGTCATCTAAAAAATACCCTCACAGCAAATCTAGACTGGTGTTTGACTGGATGCCTGGGTACGGTGGCCTAGCCAGGTTGCACATAAAATTAACCATCTCAGAATATTAATTACATGAGAATGTACATTTATGTGGTGTTCTCATGTTACATCCAGGCAGGGTCCGTGTGCTCCTTCTTGCTCTCCTCAGGTGGCTCCACACCAACCTTCTCCTGCCAGAGGAAGCAGGGGCTGAAAGGAACCCTGTGTGTGGGTGGAGGGGGCCTGTGGGAGCCTGGCTCACTGCCCTGCCTGCCTCCTAGGAGCTGTGCAGTTACGCTCCTTGAATTTCAGGTCCCTCAGGTATGAGGTGGATATGCTGCTGTACCTGCCTCGTAGGACTGCCATGGGCATTGAATGAAAATAACAGGGAGTGGGGTGTGCTCTATATTCCATTAGGTGTGGTCATTGTGCAGTCAGAAGGAGTTAGCGCATCCTGACATAGAGCAGGATGGAGAGGGTCTCGTGTCCTCATGGGTGGGGGCTCCTAAAGGACCGAGGAAGACTGGGAAGGAGGGTCCCGCCTCAGGGATGAGCCCGAGTTCCATGGGAAAGTACATACTCCCAACCCAGAGCTCCTAAATTGATTTGATAACTCTTTTAACATTACTATGTGCTCTTACCCAAAATTCCAGGATTTCAGAGTGGAAAGTATAAGGGTCCCCTTCTTCATAACTCCTACCCCAAATCCATTCCCTTCTCCAAAGGAGACTATTCACTCCTTGTCATGAATCTTTTCACATCCTTTCTTATTGGTGTTTTTGGTTACTACAAAAGTGGGGTGCATCTATGATTTTGTGATTTTTGTATTCACTTAGCAAACTACCATTTGTGGTTTTCATATCTAAATCTGACTTTTTGTATATTGTGGGTTTTTTTCTATTAGAGAAAAAAGATAAAGAAGGAAAATACATAAAAGGCTTCTTGCAGTTAAAGATGAACCTTACCATAGGCCTAGGAAATCAGCTTTCTGACAGAGAACCTCCACACTGTTCAGCCACCTTCTCTGAGAAGGGCCCTGGCCCAGGTGGTGCTACTATGAGGGCTTGGCCTTGCTGTCCCAGGCCCGTCCGTGCACCCATGAGTCCCCATGTGTACATTTCATTCCTAGAGTGTTGTCTTGCCTTTCTCTTATGCTTCTGTGACCACGTTTGCCTCTGAGGCTGAGCCAAAGCTGTTGGCCCCCTGCCACTCCAGAAGCAAAGAGACAGCGGCATCAAATTTGAGGAAAAATGGTAATGAGTGGCACAATACTTAGGTTATGTTTCTTTGCAGAACTTTCCAGACAAGCAAGCAAGGAGTTTGAGGGAATAGTGCTAATGTATACTTTTGGGACACCTCATTTTCAAGGTCTGATATTGTCTCTAAAGGGACTTTTTCTTTGAAAAGACCAGAAACTGTCATCTTTATCTCTAGTTAGCAGTTTCCTCCACAGTTGTTATTAGGGGAGATATCAGTCACCAAGTCCTTGGTAGGATCTCGGGGAAAAAAAGCCCTTGCAGTATTCCGTATCACAAAGCCCCAGGCCATGCCCTTCTGCATCCACACTGGAAAGATCCAAGGCTCTGAGGCCCCCGGGCTGGTGGAGGTGACTCATCTTTCTGACCCTGAGTGGAAGACAGTGGCGTGTTTGGTGCACACGGTGTGCCTGTCAGCAGTCAGCATCCTGTTGGCCAGGAAAACACTACCTCTTCCTGGGAAAGGCTTTGTGTGCAGCTGAGACAGAAGCACCAGTGGACAGAGGCCACTGAGTCATAGAAGAAAACCTGGCTGAATCCAGGGGTTCTGTGTTTGCCGTGGGAAGAAAGCTGCCCCATTTTCACACCCCACCCTGCCACCAAAACAAGTAGACAACTTACCCCTTTTCTGTGTTTAAGGATTTTATGGTCCATTAGTACAGGGAGACTATGGTAGCACACATGTGAATACCAAGGGAGGTGTAAAGCAGTAATTATTCTGAAGAGCCCCAGTGGGTACTTTCTGTCTGCCCCTCCTTTCCCTGTTACTCTGACGGAGCTCATTCATCAGAGTCCTCTACTATCCACCCCCATGACTCTTCTCTTCCCCTGGCCTCAGTCACAGATGGCTTATTGACTTAGCTAGCTATTTACTCAGGCCCTTGCACCATAAAAAAAATTGAGCCAGCTTATAAAAATACACAGAATAGAAGATGGAATAAATGACCAAGATAAGCAATGAAGAAGACAAGGAAACAGTTGATAGAGCCAGCAGGAATATGAGGACACAGAAGTGTCTATCATATGATGTTCAATTACTAGAAGTGGGCTGCAAATATGGATCTAAGAGTCTGAGGAGCCAAAGAAAAGAGAAAAAGTAATCAGGCAGAAGGAGTACATCGGTGAGTTAGGAAAAAATCCCCCTTTCTAAAGCAGAGCCGGGAGGGAGGTGAGTGATCACAGTTCACACATGCCAGGCACATGGGCCAGAAACTGAGTTAAATGCTCTTCTGCCATTTTCTCCTTCGATCCTGGCAACTGTGGGGTAGATACTATTGTGATGCTCATTTTACAGATTAGAACACGAAGAATTTGGGAGTAAGTTAGTAATTTGCCCAAAACCAGAGAGTTAGTCAGTTATAGAAAAGAGATTCAAACCCAGGCTGTCAGGCTCTGTGTGTAGGGGCCAAATCAGGAAGTTCACCCTTCAGGGCAGTGGGGGAGCCCCAGGGAGAGATTTCTGTATCAGATGCAGTAGCGATTTTTGTAGGGCTGTGTCTGTTTACCACTTTCAATGCAGTTCCTTAATACAGGCACAAAAACATAAGTGCAATTGAAATTCCGTGAAAGCAATTCCTTGAACCATAGCTGTCCATGTGCTTAGTTCTTTGATGATCTAATTTCTTTATCTGTGTACATGTATAAATATTATAGATTCTATTGGGAAGTAGATCAGTTGCTCTAATGCATCCCAAACCCCTCTAGTACAAATTATTTATACACCAGGAGAAACTTGAAGCTGATGTCTTTGGCCCCACTACTCCCGAGCCTACCTCAGGAGCTGCTCTTCCAGCATGCTGGGACGCCGGAGTGCACTGAAGGGCAACTTCACCTGCCTTGTGGCTCTTTCCTTCCAGCGTGTTCTTCATGGAATGCTTTAGGAATTGGGTATTCACTCTGTTCAGGACCTCATACCACTCAGGCAGCAGTTCTCAAACTTCCAATGGCCACAAGTCACGTCAAGCCAATGCAGACCACCAGTGTTAGGTAAACATTTATTTTAACTTTTAGTTTTAAAAATATCATATTCTTTTAAAAAAGCATTTTATTATAGAGAAATCCAAACACATATGAAAGCAGAATAGTATAATGAACTTCTGTGTACCCATCACTCAGCTTCAACAGTTGTTGACTCCCGGCCAGTCTTGTTTCAGCACCACCCCCATCCACTTCCTCTCTCCCATACTGTCCTGCAGCCAATCCCAGAGATCATATCACTCCATCCATAAATATTTCAGTATGTGTCTCTAAAAGATATAAATTCTTTCCTTTAACATTATAAGACCATTATTCATAAGAGTTCCCAAATATCATCAAATATCAAATTTCCAATGATCTCAAAAATGTTTTAAGTCTTTCTGTTTGAATCAGTATCTAAATAAGGCCTACACATTCCTATCCGATAGAAGAGGATTAAAAAAAATTTTTTTTTTTTACCCAAATGTAGTTATTAGGTCTATAGATTGCCATCGGCCATGTTAGTAAGTTTCAAATGATGTAAACGTAGAAACATATATTTTTAGACTTTTCTCAAAACACAGTGGTATAATCTTATATACCAATGACTGACATGTAAAGTAAAACAATCTCTTCCAGCTTCATTTAATTACAAACTATGGACTTGCTTCTTTTTAATAAAGTTAGCTTTCCAGATTTGTACTTAATGCTTTTATGTATTTAATCAATTTGATATCAAATACCCAAATATTTGGTTTGTACCTATATGGTCTTTGTTTACTATGTTCTCTATTTATTTGTTTGTTTGTTTGTTTACATGTAGTAAATTTTTTTAAAATATGAAATTGTCAAATTGGTTTCCATACAACACCCAGTGCTCATCCCAACAGGTGCCCTCCTCAATGCCCATCACCCACCCTCCCCTCCCCTCCACTCCCCCCCCCCCCCCCATCAACCCTCAGTTTGTTCTCAGTTTTTAAGAGTCTCTTATGCTTTGGCTCCCTCCCTCTCTAACCTTTTTCCTTCCCCTCCCCCATGGTCTTCTGTTAAGTTTCTCAGGATCCACATAAGAGTGAAAACATATGGTATCTGTCTTTCTCTGTATGGCTTATTTCACTTAGCATAACACTCTCCAGTTCCATCCACGTTGCTACAAAAGGCCAGATTCCATTCTTTCTCATTACCACATAGTATTCCATTGTGTATATAAACCACAATTTCTTTATCCATTCATCAGTTGATGGACATTTAGGCTGTTTCCATAATTTGGCTATTGCTGAACATTTATTTATTTTTGAGAGACAGAGAGAGAGAAAGAGAGAGTGTAAGTAGGGGAGGGACAGAGAGAAAGGGAGACACAGAATCTGAAGCAGGTTCCAGGCGCTGAGCTGTCAGCACAGAGCCCAACGGGAGGCTCAAACTCACAAACCATGAGATCATGACCTGAGCCGAAGTCGGACACCCAACCGACTGAGCCACCCAGGTGCCCACCAGTAGAAGAGTATTTTAAATAACACTCATCATCTCATGCATTTGGAAGAGGACATCATTCCCAGTCTCTTCACAAGGTTCCTGCCCTGTTTGTTCTGTCCTATTTGGTTAGGTTCTTTACTCCCTACTCCACCCATTTCTTTCTTTACCCTTTATTTTTACTAAGTTAGGCACTCCCAACTCAGTTATAGGTCACTGGAAGCAGGATCAAGAGTCTGATGTCTCTTTCCAATGGCCATGGATTCAGAAATAAGATTTCCCACCAAAAACACTTTTGGCCCAATTATAAAACAAAATTCAAAATCCAGACGGATGTATCCTTTAACTTCAGAGATGGGGGCAAAATAGGTCCCTCTCATCCACATGGGCCTTGGAGATTACTTGTCCAACATTACAAGAGGTTCTAATCTATGTGTGATAGTAGATTGTCCTCCTCCTCTTAAAGTGAAGACAAGTTATCAGACAGATATTGGGAAAGAGTCAAACTCTACTCTGAGCAGACTGGACCTCAGTTTGGTCTTATGAAAACAATCTGATTTCTCAGCTAATGTTTTTCTTTTTTCTTTTTTTTTTCTTTTTTTTTTTTTAAGGGGCTGAGTGTATCCTTTGGACATTAGAGGCCAATGACAGAATTGACAAGGTACCTGAGACAAATTGGACATGATGGGCAAAGTCAAGTTCTCATCTGAAGTTGAGGAACGGCCCTCTGCTCACAGAGGGGAAAGCAGAGGGGTGGAGATTAGACCATTGGAAAGAGAGTTGGAAGGACAGTGAAAATGTCCAGGCAGGAGATGATGTATTCCTGAAGTTGGGTAGGAAAAGGACTAGACAGAAGAGGAAGGATCAGTGTGAGCAAAGAGGGGACATGGGGACATGGGGACTGATTAAACATGAGAAGAGGGAAGAAGGAGGAATCTCCAATGTGCTGGGATGCTGCATGAAAAGGAATCCTAACCACCCCCCGCCCCCTGCCACACACACATTTCCAAACTGCCCATGGCCCTGTAATGCAAGAGGCAGCTGATCTGCGGATTTGAAAAAATACCCCGTGTGCAATATTCACTTTGTAGTTAGAGCAAAGGTTCTTGACATGGCTGCACATTAGTATCATCTGGGGAGTTTGAAATTCTTGTGCCTAGGCGCCAGCTCAGGCCAGCTGAATCAGAATCCCTGGGTATTTTCATACCTCTCCCCACCTTCCCCTGCACCAGAGGTAAGGCTAACGTGCAGCCAGGGCTGGGAGCCTCTGGGCCGGGGGACACAGCACGCAACTACCTGCCTGGACTCCTTATTGGAAGTGTCCACAGCTTGAAGCTTAGTTTGGCTCAGCTTGGACCCCTGTTGCTTGGAGTGAGAGAAATGACCTGACCTGTGGGACTCAGCCCTCTGTGCAGAGGCCGGCAGGGAAAGCCTGGAAGGGAAACAGGAAAGGAAGCCAGGTGTATGGCACACGTGCTTCCCTCTGCCTGTGGAAGGAAGCAGCTGTCACACTTCTACATGTCACGTTCACCCAGGGACATTTGTCAGATGCAGATGCCTGGGTCTCACTCTCCTTGGGTCAGGAGTCTAGGGTTCGGCCCAGGAATCTGCATCTTAATGGGTCCCAGGTGACAGTGACAGAGGGTTCACCGCACACGTGTGCACGTGCACACCCCCCAAAACCCTGCGAGGCCTGCAGGAGCAATGGTCTATGGGCCCCTGTGATGGACGCGTACAGGCAGAGATTCTCCTTCACCCTGGACCCCGGTCCAGGAGATTCTGAACAGTTGGGACTGAGGTAGTGCCCAGCAATGTAAGTGTTAGAAACGATTAGGACTTCCATTTCTAAAAATGGTTAAAATGTCCACTTGGGGGCCTTCGTGGAAAAGAGGTGGACCTTCCCGAAGTTTTCTTTGTTTACTAGAAGGTGGAAGTGAAACCGGAAGGGCCCTTGGTTCACTTACTCCTTATTCCCACCCAAAGGGAAACTGGGGGGCTTTCCGAGGCTGACGCTAGCAGCAAGCGCCAGAGGTAAAGTGGGAGCCCAAGAAGCAGCCTCCGGTCTCAGAGAACTTCAGTTTCAGCAGTGGGTCTCAGGCCGGAGGACCCCTGCCCCAGAGGCTCGGATGTTCAGTGCTTGTGGGCTTAGGAAAGGTTCCCACCTGTCCTGGCCCTCCCTTAGGCCCTCTCCGTGGGAGAGGAGAGCCACACAGCCACCTTGCCACCCTCACCACTGGTCACTGAGAAGGTGCTGGATGATGCAGGGGTTGCTGTACCCGGAGAAAAGGAAGCCAGGTTCTGGGCAGGTGCCACCTGTCCAGCAGGCTGCTCTCCCAGCTTTGTTTTTCCTTTCTCTGAGCCAGGAGAGGGTTGTGGGAGGGGTGTTCCCTCAGGAAGAAAAGGCACCTGGCCTCCTAATCCCCCAAAGCAGAGGCAGCTCAGGCCCACAGGCCCCAGGGTCTGGTTCCACTGTCCTCCCTAGAGAAATATGGGAGTGGGCTCGGAGAGGCCCAGGAGTGCTTCCGTCTCTCATAGGAAGGGGAAACAAACCCTGCTGTTCCAGAGCAGGCTTCGGTCAGAGGGGCAGCAGCCGGTACCAGGACAAAGGCCCTTTTGGAGGAGGTGTCAGTGTTCACACCCCACACCCCAGAAATGGGGCCTGGGCTGGTGTTTTCGCCAGCTAAGGCAGCTATAACAAAATGCCACAGACTGGGCGGCTTAAGCAACAGACATGTATCTCAGTTCTGGAGGCTGGGAAGAGGCTGGCCCAGTGCAACAGGGCGATTACTCAGCTCTGTCTTCTCCAGTCCCAATTCTGGACCTCCTCCATGCATTCTGATCAAAAAGAAGGACTAATCTGCTCTAAAGTGGGAGTCACCAGGAATAACCCAGCCCTGTTGTCAGGATTCATTGTAGAGCTTTAAATGTGTTATAAGACAGTTTACAACGTTGAAGCAAAATCCAGGGATGTACATGGGTTAAGTTAAAAGCACAATTTTATATTTTCTCGTCAAACAAGTTGACTTGAGGCAACAACTGAAGTATAATTTAATTCAACAGGAAACATCCCACTTGGAGGGAAAACAGAAAACCAAAACAAAAAAACAAAACAAAAAAAACCCTTAAATTAAAGCCAAACATTCTTTCCAAGGCACAGCACTGACATTTCCAGATTGACAAGCACAATGAGTTTGTTTCCATGAAACAAAATCATGAGTCCAGAGTTTGCCTTTGAAACAGCTTTCCACATCATCTCCATTTCTCAAGGCTCAGGGAACGATGCTCGTGGCCTTCCTCAGGGCCAGGTAGCCAGTGACGACATCAGATGGCAGCCTCCGGATATAGGAAAACTCTTCAATGGTGCTGAACCGCAGCTTGCTCTGGGGGTCAGTGTAGTTGGCCTGGGTGGGAAACAGGCACAGGGAAAGGCAGAAAATTGTTGTTAGTGCTGAACATTTTAAGTTCAAGCTTAAAGTTTTTTTCTATTGTACTTAAAGTAAAATATCTTCATTTTGCCTTCCTCTGTCACCATGAACGCTAAACTGCTCACTCTGGCAAAGACTGGTTAATCTTCCCAGACTTGAGAAATAATTCAGGGTATGGACGAAGGGAAGAGGAGTGACCACATCAGACACTACGATTCTTCTGGTTGGTGTCACAAAGGCTAGAAGAAACAGGTCCAAAGTGGAATTCATGAGGATCATCCCTCCCTGGTCCCTGCCTTCAAACCCCCCCTGCTTTGGGGCTCCTGGGTAGGTCAGCCGGTTAAGTGTCTGACTCTTGATTTTGGCTCATGTCATGATCTCACGGTTCGTGAGACTGAGTCCTGCATCAGCCTCTGTACTGATGGTGTGGAGCCTGCTTGGGATTCTCTTTCTCTCTCTCTCTCCCCCCGCCCCCTGCTTCAAACAGATGTTCTAGCTCCATCCCCCAAGGCAGGGAACAGGGGCTTGCCGTGCACACTCGCCCCTCCCTGTCACACCACGCCTGCCCCATGTGCACTCCACTCCTGCTCCTCCACACCGTCCCCGTGCCACTCCTGTGGCTCCCTGGGCTACACCGCAGAGCTGGAGGGGCCGCCCACACCCACCCTCCCACTGGAAGGGACCACTGCCCTACAACTGCAACCAGAGCCATCTTCACAACTTGTGCTTCTGATCATGTCATTCATTCCTCAGCAGATCTCTCAGTAGCTGCTCTCTTTTCTCAGGACAAAGGGCCACATCCTCAAGCACTGCTCCTCAGAGCCGGCAAGCCCTCCTGGGCCCTCCTCCTTCCCAAGCCTCTTCCGCAGCCACACGTCCCCACTCTGGTTCCAACTGCTCTGGCTCTCAGGCCCTCCCTGCATTCATGCCCCATTCGCCCTTTCCTGAGGAGGGGCCCCCAACTGGGCCACTTTACTCCCTAATTGCCTGCTTGTCCTTTAGGACTCGGCCCCCAGTCATCTCATCAGGGAAGCTTTATCTGCTCCCCCACTCTCCCCACATCTGTCTCTCACTCTTACACTTATTATCTGCATAACTCTTTGACTAAGGTCTAGGCTGAGAGGCTCCATGAGGCAGGAACCCTGTGCTTTGCTTATCACCGCATCTCTGCCCCTAGTGCAATACGGAGTGCACGGTGGGCCTTCAGGTGGTGTTTGCACAGCGAGTGATGACTGAATGAATGAATGAACAAATGGACTATCAGGATGATCACAGAAAACAGAACTCACTTCCCACTGACATATCAAAATTATCTTTTAGTGTGTTTTCCCCACATGCAAAGTGGAGAAAATAAATTCACTGACTGTATTACCTCAAGTCATGTGGCTTCTACAGATTTTGAAACAAAACATGAGGATGAGTCATTTGGAACTCCTTGAAAAAATTATAAAAGATGCCATTAAAGTCTAGACAGATAACGTCCAGTTACTCGAGTGTGGACTGTCTGCTCAGTGCAGATCAGCTCTGTGTGGCCCCCAGACATGCAGCAGTGCTGTTATTTCAGGGGAGAGGGAAGGCTGAAGAAGCAGGAAGCTGAAGGGAGTCAGTGGTAGGTTTCTCACACTCTATAAAAAGTCCTCAATTCAGCCACAGGGGATCTCCCGAAGCTATTTAACATCCAATGTGTCAGGAAAATGAGATTATTCCTAAAGATTCATTAAAGCTCTCCATAAAATAAAACTTCAATCCTTTGGCTTAATCTAGATCTTGCTTTCTGTACCACATTTCCTGTAATGACAGTAATATCAAGGAAGGCTTAAGTAGAGAGAGCAACAAGTCCCCTTTGAGGGCTCCTGGCCACGCAGCGGCCGGACGAACTGGCTGGCAGGGGAGGCTCTACCGCAGTTCCAAGCAGGGGTGCAGGCCTGTGCGTCTGGCTTTGATCATCTGGCCTCCATATATGAACCAGCTCTGGCCTGGCTCCACTTCTGTGGCTGCCTCACTCCTACCACCACACTGTGCTGAGCCGGCCCGCCCAAGTTCAGACCTCGGTGCCAAGAAGGCTGAGGAATAAATAACGCAGAATACAGAGATACTCTGGCACCGACAGAAAGGTTACCAACAAAAGCTCGCACAGACCAGACCTGACCTAGTATTCTGAGCAGAAGGGAGGAGGCCAAGTGACACCCCAGAGGTGAACAAGGGAAAAGCTGCACTCCTCCAGTCTGCCCTCCTCGGATTCCACGCCTTGAGCCTGAATACAACAATGACCGCCTTCCCGTGGGGCGCCAGTAAAGACCTGTAAGGCTCCCCTGGCTGCAAGGTGACCGGCAGTGTTCACTGCTCACCCAGAACCACTGTACTTCCCATCGCTTTGTAATGAGGGCTAAACACAGGTGTGACCCTGCACACCTCCCTGCCTGCCCACGCCCAGCGGACAGGTGTGCCAGTGTTAACATGAGCTGGGCTTCATTTTTAATTATGTAACTTTAATTAAAAAATAAATTTTTTTTTCAATGTTTATTTTTGAGAGACAGAGAGAGGCAGAGTGTGAGTAGGGAAGGGGCAGAGAGAGAGAGAGAGAGAGAGAGAGAGAGAGAGACAGAATTCAAAGCAGGCTCCAGGCTTTGAGCTGTCAGCACAGAGCCCGACATGGGGCTTGAACCCATGAACCGTGAGATCATGACCTGGGCCGAAGTCGGACGCCCAACCGACTGAGCCACCCAGGTGCCCCTATGTAACTTTAATTTACATAAGCAGCAAATGGACATATTCAGAGGAAAGGGAAGAGAAGGGAAAAGGAAAAGAAAGGGAAGGAAGAAAACATTATGAATAAGACTAAAGTCCTCTTTTCCAACCCTCTACCATCCAAAAACCCTTGCCTTTCCCCAAGGAAACCACTGTAAGTGGGCACGCTTCCAGACCTTGTTTGTATATACCCTTACACACATATACAAACACACCAGAGAAGTTACCCAGTATATTTTTGTGAGCGGGTGTTAGTTTCTGCATAAGTGGTACAATGCTGCTTCTACTACTTTGCACCCTCAGTAAACGATACAACTTGGAAGTTTATCCATGTTCTTGCATACACGTCGGCCTCACAGGACAGTATGAAAACACCCCCAACCCCACACCCCGGTTGACTGACCTTGATTTTGTTTCCAATATTTTGCTCACCATCACATTTTCTCATAATCACTTCTGCATGAAGCTCCTTGTACACACTGCTTCCCTAGAAGGCAGACTGCTGGGTCCCAGGCTTTAGCTTTTCTGCCGCAATAGGTATTGCCAAATGTCTTCCAAATAACCCAGACCAAAGTATTCCCACTTCAAAAGGGCCATGTGTGAGGATATCCACTTCTCTATGTTGACGTTTATAACCAAACATTTTCATTTCTTTTTTTTCTTTTTTTAATTTACATCCAAGTTATTTAGCATATAGTGCAACAATGATTTCAGGAGTAGATTCCTCAATGCCCCTCACCCATTTAGCCCCCCCCCCCAACACAACCCCTTCAGTAACCCTGTTTGTTCTCCATATTTAAGAGTCTCTTATGTCTTGTCCCTCTCCCTGTTTTTATTTTTGCTTCCCTTCCCTTATGTTCATCTGTTTTGTCTCTCAAAGTCCTCATGAATGAAGTCATATGATTTTTGTCTTTCTCTGACTAATTTCACTTAGCATAATACCCTCTAGTTCCATCCACGTAGTTGCAAATGGCAAGATTTCATTCTTTTTGATTGCCGAGTAATACTCCATTGTAGATATATATACCACATCTTCTTTATCCATTCATCCATCGATGGATATTTGGGCTCTTTCCATACTTTGGCTATTGTTGATAGCACTGCTATAAACATTGGGGTGCATGTGTCCCTTCGAAACAGCACACCTGTATCCCTTGGATAAATGCCTAGTAGTACAATTGCTGGGTCGTAGGGTAGTTCTATTTTTTATTTTTTGAGGAACCTCCATACTGTTTTCCAGAGTGGCTGCACCAGTTTGCATTCCCACCAGCAGGGCAAAGGAGATCCCCTTCCTCCGCATCCTCGCCAACATCTGTTGTTGCCTGAGTCGTTAATGTTAGCCATTCCGACAGGTGTGAGGTGGTATCTCATTGTGGTTTTGAATTGTATTTCCCTGATGATGAGCATTTTTTCATGTGTCGGTTGGCCATCTGGATGTCTTCTTTGGAGAAGTGTCTATTTATGTCTTTTGCCCATTTCTTCAAAGGATTATTTGCTTTTTGGGTGTTGAGTTTGATAAGTTCTTTATAGATTTTGGATATTAACCCTTCACCTGATATGTTGTTTGCAAATATCTTCTCCCACTCCATCAGCTGCCTTTTAGTTTTGCTGATTGTTTCCTTCGCTGTGCAGAAGCTTTTTATTTTGATGAGGTCCCAATAGTTCATTTTTGCTTTTGTTTCCCTTGCCTCTGGAGAAAACATTTTCATTTCTTCCCTACTGATGATTTTTTTTTTTAAGTTTATTTATTTGAGAGAGACAGAGACAGTGCGAGTAGGGAGGAGCAGAGAGTCAGAGGGGGAGAGAGAGAATCCCAAGCAGACCCTTGCTGTCAGCACAGAGCCCAACGTGGGGCTTGAACTCACAAAACCATGAGATCATGACCTCAGCTAAAACTAAGACTAGGACACTTACCTGCCTGAGCTACCCAGGCACCCCTCTTTTCTACTGAGGAGGCTTTTCCCTTATTATCAGTGAGACTGAATATCTACTTACTGGTCATCTGCATTTCTTCCTTGTAACTGTATTCATATCCTTTTAGCCAGCCCTTCTATGGGATTGTCTTTGAATGATTTGGTAGAGTTCTTTGTATATTCAAATTTTCTTAATTCTTACATACAGTGCGGCAAGAAGTTTTAGGTTAGGTATGACATGACAAGTCCTTGTCCATTACACAAAGGGACCTGGAACAGTGCTTCTCAAAACGATTCTCATGCCTCCTGATGTGTGCAAACCAGTGCAGTAGCCCATGAGCTGCCTAGTGGTGAGGATAAAGCTACCTGCCCATAAACCCTAGCTTCTCCAAGGAGAAATGTCCATTTGGAACCGTAAGAGAATAACTGCTGCCCGACTAGCTCTCCTGCTCTGAACAACTATTAAAAAAAAGGGTCAAATACATAAGGTGACTATTTTCAGGCAGGAGACAAATCAGCGTAGGACTACAACATTGCTCACAAGTTGAACTCCCCTCCAAGGTTAGAAGGGGATATGTACTCTGAATGGAGGGCAAAAGAATCCACCACACACACACACATACACACACACACACACACACACACACACACGCATGTGCACGCACACACACGCTGTGTTACAGCACTTCTACTCTCCCTGTTGTTTTTTTGTGATCACTGTTTAAGGGTCTATGTTAGAAAGTTTGTAGTGCACCGAGGAGTGTGTGCTTTCCGGAGGAAAAGCTATAATACACAACTGATTCAGAAAGTATAACTAATATTATTTTCAAAAATATAAAAAAAACCTCAAATCTTCCCCAATGTAAAATGTAGCCCATTAGTTCAGTCAGTTTGTTACAGATGTTTGGAGTCCTACATTTTTATAAAAATGTAAAGCATTTAAATGATGTCTATGAGTTTTGAAAAGTGAAGTGTGCCTCATTATTTCTACAGTTATGAGAAAAGGCCCATCTTCCAAACATAAGAGTGGTGAAAAGGACAGAGAAGCGGGGCTGAAGGAGATGAGGTTCTCTGAGGTTCCCAAATTCAGCAAGTTGCCCAAGTCTTACTTGTCCAACAACGTTGCTGGTGTTGGAACTGTGTTCCCCAGAAGCACTTTAGGGGTCACAGAAGTGGGGAGGACAGAGGACCAGATCCACAGGGGACCACACTCGATCAGTGGGCTCCCAGGGATTCTGTCAGAGATTTCACTTGGAAAAGCGATGCATAAAATGTTTCCAATGCTTACAAATAAGTTTGAAAATCATTGCCTTTACCATAGTGTGTCTTTAGTCTTTGGAGAAGTTTAAATTTGTTTTTTAGAGTACGATCATTTCTAAGATGCGAGAAATTTTTTAAACCTCAGCAGTTAAAAAAGAAATTATTGTTTCATTCATGTTATCTCATATATTAATGAGAAAAGGAAGGGGAAGTGAAACTCGAGTCTCCCACCTTCTGGAGCAATCTTCCCTCCAGCCTGCCCACACGGATGCCCCAGGCTGCAGCCACTCTAAGATAAGCCTGCGAGTGCTTCAGCACAAACCCATTACCTATTCAAAGTATGCAGGCTCCAGGCAGGGTCAGGGCTGGTCGATATCAACACTGTCTAAATAGTATTGTGAAATCTCCTCTTCAACTCAGTGCTAGGAGACAGAGATGTAATTATACTCACAAGAAGACCTGAAACATCAGAATACTTCTTAGCTGGTTTGAAGGATGGAGGAGCATCAATACTGAAGTCTATGGGAGGAAAAAAAGAAAAAAGGAAAGAAGATAACTAGGCTGGCTTTAAAATATTCAGATCCCTTTCCTTTTCTCTCCTAAAATGCTGTTGGATAATATTTCTGAAATTAATATTCTGCGATCAAGTGCTCCCAAAACTCTCCAGGGGGATAATGCATTACGTCACAGACCAACTGCAGGCTCTGGATGCAGCCCTGCCCTGTCCCCAGGGAGCCTGTGCTCCAGCAGAACCACCGGAAGAGCTCATCTGCCCACAAGCCACTCTCACTGTCAGAGGCTACATGGGCTGAGGGCGATGCCAAACAACCCCCTAATTGGGTCTGCGCACCCGGACACCGGAATGTCCACACCCGGACTGCTGACTAATTCACTTGTCACCCATCTGAGTCACCCCGTGAAAGATGTGCCATGGGACAGGACGCAGACAGAGATTTGACCTCTACTTTCCGATGAAGTTGAACAGAACTTACAACAGTGCTTTACACAGATTGGAAAATACTGCAGCATAAAGCATTTACTCTGAAAAACAACAGCCCAGAAAGCAAAACAGAGTTAGCCTCTAAGCTAGTTGTTAGAAACCCTCCTAAATCTTGGGCAGCCTTGGAAAATACATTTTAAGGGGAGACTCTTGAGTAAGAAGTTTGCCTGACAGAAACGCCAGTACGACCATATCAGGACCTATTCCTCCAGACGGAAATGTTAACGGTGACACCAAAAACCACACACGCATGACGACACAAACAGGTTCAACACAGATACAGTTATGAGGAAATACGTACAGTATCTCCCTATAGTGAGGCAACTATAGAATTCTTAGGCTAAAAGTCGTTTCCTACATTAATGAGGACACAGCCAAATCATGTAGGTTTGCTAGAAGTTGCTAGTCTGAACATTATAAACATGAAAGGCTCCAGACAGCTCACAGTTAGGGTCGTTCAGTTGCCACGGCAATGCCCTTTCCGAAGCGAGGATCTGTTTCAGGTTCTTCCAGGTTCTGTTCTTCTTGCCAGCTACCGCGCCACCGTGGCCAGAGTGCTTGAGTTAAAGACGTGGATCAGAAGAAACAAAACTCAGTGGAGGCTACCATTTCAGAATCTGAATCATGCTCATTCATAACTGTAACACTGCCCTCATTCTGTCAGCTCTCTTGTGCCCCAAGGGCTGTTTTTTTAATTTTTAAGTATGACACTGTACACTTTAATCTTACTTATAAAAACACAACTTTTGGATTATCAAAACCCATGAGTTAGTTGGTGATAGAATAGAAATAAAAGGTGGTTTGTTTGTTTTAACATGCTTATAGAAAATCACATCCTTTGTTAGGACTAACTTTATAGAATTCACTCATGAATTTCCCATTACTTTAAAAGAAATGCATTACAAAATTAGATTTAAACTCATGACTACATCTCTAAACTCCCTTCTGAGGGCAGGTCACTGCCTCATAAATTACTGGAGATCCTGGAAAACCCAAGTAAGCCTCCCATCATGGCATGGCAAACCTTCTGGAAATTTCTTTTTTGTTGTCATTCTATAAAAATGACAAAGTAAAGTGGAAAAGAATAACAAAGTCTGTTGCAGGCACTGGTAATATTGTATTTTCAAAACTAATTAATGAAAAACTCCTAATGATGTAATATGAGTCTCTATAATAATATAATTATTATATCCTTTAAGAATGAAAAGAAGAGTAGCCTATTTCTACTTTAGAGCAACATAAGTTAGATTTACTTATGCTAAGGAGGAGCACTCCTCCTTCAGTTAATTATTTTAAGCCTCACCTAAAACTTCTGTAAAACCAATGAAAAGGGATGGTGAAGAATCATGGAAATGACCCACCCTCAAAATAGTAGCTTTAACCAGTTCCACAAAAGACACCCAAATCCTTGGGAACCAGCACACTGGGAGATCAGTGGGAAGGGCCCTCCTTCTGCCCCCACCCGTCTCCTAGCAGCCTCCTTACCACAAAGTTTGGATCCTTAAATGGCAATGGCTTGGCAGCTTTTTCCATAGGTCCTGTACTATAATCAGAGGGCACCATTTTATTCTCACTCATGGCTTCCATGCTGATACCCTTAAAATATAATAAGGATAGTCTGAGGTCAGGTTCTTCTAGGTGAGTTCCCTAACTCGGCTCCCAGCAAGACACAAGATGATACCACAGGACATGTGAAGAAAGACAGTGTCCCAGAGCCCTAGCAGGTGGCCTGCACCAGAGAAGGCCATGCCAGACTGGGAGCAGCCCCTGTTGTGCAGAAGCCACAGCAGAGACAGCCAGGACCCCAGTTCCCGGTTCCCTCAATGTGCCAAGCATTAGAGATGGGTGTCCTACCTGAGCCAGCTCATTTAACTCGGACAACTGCTCTTATCCCCAGTTTCCAGAAGAGAAAATAGAGGCTCAGGGGTATGGCTTCAAGGCCACACAGTGATTGCCTCTGGATTCAAACCTGCTGATCTTTCTTGTCAAACTGTGTCTCAAAACATTGAGACAAAAAACGCTCCAGCCCTTGTAAGGGTGTCATCAGCCAGAAAACCCAGGCTACAGCTCTTATGCTTAAGGGGAGCAGCAGGATAGAGGCATTCGGAAGAAGGAACAGAGAGAGGGAGAGGAGGCTGAATGTCCACAGGTCAGCTGGCTAGAGCCAGAGCATCCTGACAAGCAGGCTAAATACTTTAAAACAAAAAACATTTTTATTTTTATTTTTTAACGTTTATTTATTTTTGAGAGGGAGAAAGACAGCTGTCAGCTATGTGCTGACAGCAGACAGCAGCGATGCAGGACTCGAACCCACAAACTGTGAGATCATGACCTGAGCCAAAACCCAGAGTCTGACGCCTAACGAACTGGGTTACCCAGGCATCCCAAACAAAAAACCTTTTAAGTCAACCATCACCTAGAAAAAAAAACAAGCCAAACTAAGAACCACTTCTGATTTTTAATGTGATTTCCAGACTACCATATTGGTTTTTTTTTTTTTTAATGATACATAATTTACATACAATGAAATGCACAGATCTTAAGTGTAGGTTTCAGGAGTTTTGCCAAATATTTACACTTGTTTCATCTATGTCCCTATCAAGATACAGAATATTTGTATCATCCCAGAAAGTTCCCTCAGGCCTCTTCCTAGTCAATACCTTCCACCCTCAGGTGGTATCTCCCAGAGATGGGATCTGACAGCGGGTACTCTTGTGTTGGCTTCCTTAGTTCAGCACAGAGCATTTGAGACCTGCAGTCTTGCTGCAGAGGTCAGTAATTTGTTTCCCTGTATTTGTGGCCACTGAGCAGAGGAACGCCACCACAGTTTGTTTATCTACTCTCTGCTGATGAACATTTGGGGCAGTTTTAGTCTTCGGCTATTATAAATAACGCTGCTGTGAACATTGTGTACCAACCTTTGTGCAGACCTGTGTTTTCACTTCTCTTGGGTAAATACCTAGGAGCAGAATGGTTGGGTAATAGGGAAACTGCCAACTCATTTTCCTAAATGGCTGCCCTCTTTTACACTCCCAGCAGCAGTGTAGGAGAGTGCTGGTTGTGTGTGTGTGTAAATTCCATCACCACCGCCCCCACCCCCGCAGGGACATCCATGTGGGGGCCACGGGGCCACTCGCTCTGCTGCAGTGGTTCTCTGAACAGTCTCCTCTCAAAGACCATCCCAGACTCTCTGCCAAGGTCTCTGCATGTGGGCCTGTGCCCCTCCTCTGTCCATACCACCTCTGCTGTCAGGCATGCCCCTCAACTCATTCCCCCTTCACGATCTTTCCTAACTCTTCTCTATTCCAGAGCCCAGCTCGGTGTCAACTCTGTGGGAGCTAAGAGGCCTCCAACTTCTCAACCTTTTCCCACCATCTGTAGCCACGAATGTTCTATCTCTTCTCTCTCCCTCCCTGCCCCATGAGTCCTTCCCTCGGCCCTCAGCCTGTATCTGCACCGTCCTCAGCTCTCGGCCTGAGGACGGGCCCTGTGGTGCACACCTTGCCCACTCCCTTCTCTCCAGCACAGTCAGTGACACACTCTTAAATGCAAGCCCGGTGTGAGTCCGCAATTTACAGCGGGCCAGTGGGCCCCACTGACCTTCAGATTAGAAACACACCCTGGCCTCCTCTCCTGCCTCAGCGTTCACTCCCCCATCTTCCTGTATTTTTGTATTTTCTGGTACAAAATCCATCGAGTCATTTTCTATATGGCACAAACAGTTTCCAATTTTCCTGTGCTCATTTGTGCTTTACTAAGATTATTTTCATTGGGATTACTCCATGTCAGTTTTAATTTTGTAACAAAGATTAGATTTAGCATTTTGTACATAACTTTTATTGCCCTTCTACTTTTTCCTTCATGGTCATGACATTTCTGCCAGGTACGTGTATCCTAGGAGACCCAATGTGATGAGGAAAATTTGATTTTCCCATCACATTTAATCAATAATCAATGTTACCTTGTATAGGTTTAGCCAGTTGTCAATGTCATTTTGTGTTGACTATTTGTAAGACTAATATCTATTATAAATTAGATAAATGATGGATAGTTCGTGTTTATGTCTTAGTCGATGAAAAAACAGCAGCTTTATGATATAGGGAACAACAGACCAAAAGAAGGAGAGACCAAGAGACAGGTGAGCAGATGAGAGACGAGACTCAGAGAGTGAGAAGGCAGAGCAGGGACACACCCTGCCTGCTTCACTGTATGGCTCAGTCTTCCGTCCCCTGCATCTAACCCAGTGCCTGGCACAGAGTAGGTTCCAAATAACAGCTAACTGATTACCTAGTTGGCTAGAGTTAAGAAACAAGACAGCACAGAGTAACTCAGTGCCAACATCCATATCTTAAGATGCACATGCTCAGGAGTTTATTGTAAGGAATCCTCTCTGGGGGGAATGCAGTGGCCGAACACAAGGAAACACAGGAAGGATGACTCAGAAATGACAGGGCCAGGTTACCTATGGGGCATGGGGAACCGGGTAGAAAGGACAAGGAGATGGGAAGGGCAGACAGGAGTAAAACTTCTCTGAGTACAGCTTTGTGTAGAGTTTTGACCTTCTGAACCATGTTAAAGTTTCACATACTAAAAACAAAAAGTAATAATAATAGTAATAAAACCAACAAGGATGGGCAGCAGGTAGGGAAAATGGACTACAAACGAAAACAAATCAACCTAACTGTATTTTGAATGACAAACATAACCACACTGAAGGGGAGGAAGGGAGAGAGAATTCCAGTGACCTCTGAACACAGTATTTTAGCAATATAACCTAAGGCTAAAGGCAAAAATGACCATAAACAATTGGTAGGTTTTTTTCTCACAAGGGTGCAGGTTAAGAATTCTGAAACTACTATATACATAGTCTAAGAAGGAGGAGATGAGGAATGACGGAAGGCTAGAATGAAGCCTGTGCTACGGGGCTGAAATCAGAGGTTAGCAATGTGGACTCATGGTTTTAACACAGCATAGATCGAGAAAGAGATACAGAGAGTAAGGGGGAAGAACACACACATACAGAAACACACCAATAGTTGCTAACTCTCTCCACTGAGAGGGCTGGAAAACAACAGGCACACCTGTGTTCAGATCCTGGTTTTTGAAAGTTATTCTCCTAGAACTACTGATCCTTAAAAAAATAGCTGGTTCTAGGGCTGGGGTAGAAAAGTACAAGATGAGCCTGTGGTTCGAGAAAAGTAAGAAAAGAGCTGTATCAGTTTGCTAGGGCTGCCATAACAAAATGCCACAGATTGGGTGGGTTAAACAACAGAAATTTATTTCCTCACAGTCTGGAAACTACAAGTCCAGGGCAAGATGTCTGCAGGGTTCTCCTGAGGCTGCGCTCCTTGGCTTGTAGATGGCTGTCTTCTTGCTGTGTCCTCACATGGCCTTTCCTCTGTACACTCCCCTCCCTGGTGTCTCTTCCTCCCATAGGGACAATGGTCGTAAGGGATTAGGGCTCCACCTTTATGACTTCATTTAACCTTAGTTACCTCTGTGATGTCCCTATCTCCAAATACAGTTACATTCTGAGGTGCACTAGGGTTAGAACTCCCTATAAATCTTGAAGGGAGGGGCACCTGAGTGGGTCAGTCAGTTAAGCATCTGACTTTTGATTTCAAAGAAGGTCATGATCCCACAGTTTTGTGAGTTCAAACCCCACATTGGGCTCTGCACTGACAGTACAGAGCCTACTTGAGACTATCCTCCTCTCTCTACCCCTCTCCTGCTTGTGCTGTCTCTGTCGCTCTCTCTTGAAAAAAAAAAAAAATCTTAAAGGGACATAAATTCAGTCCATAACAGCACTCAAAAACTGATGGGGGTATATTAAAGGACACAGAAGCCAATTTGAAGAGGTCCCCACTAGCTAAGGACACTTTGAGAAAAAAAAACCAAATAACACTGATCTAGAATATATAAAGAATTGTTATCACTCAACAACAAAAAGACAATTCCATTTTAAAATGGGTCAAGGATTTCAATAAACATTTCTTTGAAGAAGACCTACAAATGGTCAACATCATTGGTGATTAGGGAAATGTAAATCAAAACCACAATGAGATACCGCTTCACACTCACATGGCAACATACAGGATGGCCACAATCAAAGACATAACGTGCTGGTGAGGATGTGGAGACACCGTAGCCCTCATATGCTGCTTATGAGAATGTAAAAGGGTATGGCCACTTTGAAACATAGTTTGGTATTTCCTCAAAATGGTGAAGAGGATTATCCTATGACCCAGTAATTCAACTATTAAGTGTATACCCAAGAGAATTAAAAAAAAAAAATAAGTCT
Source organism: Prionailurus bengalensis (assembly GCF_016509475.1). Taxonomy (NCBI): domain Eukaryota; kingdom Metazoa; phylum Chordata; class Mammalia; order Carnivora; family Felidae; genus Prionailurus; species Prionailurus bengalensis. The sequence continues at coordinate 56,707,227 of NC_057356.1, forward strand.
GTGCAAAAACGTGCATGTTCATAGAAGCATTTTTCATAATAGCCAAGAAGTGCAAACAACCTACCTGTCCATCAATGGAGTGTTATTCAACCATAGAAGGGAGTGAAGTACTGATATATCCTACACCACGGATAAGCCTTGAAAATATTATGGTGACTGAAAGAAACACACACAAAAGGCTGCATATTGTATGATTCCATTTACGTGAAGGGACTAAGATCAGAGATGGTCAGGGGCTGGGAGGTTGGGGGAATGGGGAGAGACATCTAAGAGGAAGAGGGTTTCTTTTCAGGGTCATGGAAATATTCTAAAATTAGATGGTGGCACAACTCAGTGAATATCCTATAAACCACTGATGAGTACACTTAAGAGGGTGACTTTTATGGTATGTGGATTATAACTCAATAAAGCAGTTAACAAATAAACATGGATGAATGAGTAAAGCTAGTCTCAAAAAAAAAAAAAAAAAAAAAGCTAGTCTCGAAGTATCTCCCCACGGGATACCTTAATACAAACAGTGGAGAAACCCTGCAGACACCATCTGACTAAGTGCTCCAAGCTAACACTGTCAGTAACAGAACATGTGGCCATCGTGTGCCAGGATGTGATGCACTGAGAAGGGGACAGTGTCACTTCTGTACTCCTGCCAAAAATGTATTACGCATATCTAATCACGAGGAAATATCAGACAAGCCCAAACTGAGGAATATGCTATAAAATAAGTGACCAGTACGCATCAACAGTGTCAGGTCGTGAAAGATAAAGACCGAAGAACTGCTCTACATAAAAGGAGGCTAACAACATATGACAACTAAACACAATGTGTGATCCTAGACTGGACCCTGGACCAGATCAAAGACAAGCGTATGTTCTATGTATCGGTGTCAGTGTTGCTTCATTGTGAATGCCCTAAATTGGATGGCTGTACTATTGTTATGTGTCGGAGAATGCCTTTGGTTTTAGGACATCCACACTGAAATATTTAGAGCAGTAAAACAAAACAAAACAAAACAAAACAAAACAGGGGTACCTGGGTGGCTCAGTCGGTTACACATCTGACTCTTGATTTCAGCTCAGGTCATATCTCACAACTCGTGAGTTCGAGCCCTGCATGGGGCTCTGCACTGACAGCTCAGAGTCTGCTTGGAATTTTCTCTTTCCCTCTCTCTCCGCACTTCCCCCACTTGCACTGCTCAAGTGCACACACTCTCTCTCTCAAAATAAATGAATAAATATTAAAAATAATAATAATAAATAAAATTTTTAAAAACTACAGTGGCCAAGAGAGATCTCTCCCCTGGGGTACAGCCAGCTGCTAACCTGATGGCGAATGAGCCAGGGGCTCCACGGACCTCGAGAGGAAGCTATAGCTGGCATGCAGGTCAGGAAGAGTGACAGTCACCTGCTCTTTCAAAAGGCAAAGGAGGAAGCCTAGCCCACTGCTGGAAGACACATGAGATGAACAGGTCTAAGAAAACCCACTGCTGTCAGAAGAAGCAAAGGGGTACTTTTCTCAAGAAGCTTAGAACCAGGGTGGCTACGGGACTACTCCATGAGGAGCAGGCTGATGGGCATGGACTTTCAGGAGGCTGGACCTACAGGAAGGCCTAAAGTACGTGACAGACAGGAAAACAGCCCCAAAAACCATGCAGGGAGCATCACATCAAAACAGAAAAGCATACTGTTGGGGTTTTTCATTAAGAAAATGACTACTTATGTAATGTCTCCACCTGGGAGAGAATAAACAAACGGAGCTGCTAAGGCAGCAAGGAGAGATCCCAGAGGGACATGGAAAAGCAGGCCCCAAGCCCCCCCCCACCCCACCACCCCCAATGATTACAGAACCATCCACAGAACACGCTCAGCTGGCAGCCACCAGCCTCAAGTTAATAGCCGTAAGGCTTTCCTCCCCTGCAGGAACTGCAGAAAGATGGCATCTCTCCCTTTCTCTGCATGCCTCTTTCCTGATTCCTAGTGGAATCAGGTGCTGTGTGCACAGTGAAATCCTGGGAAGGAATACGGGGCGCTCTTTGATGCAGGCTGTTCCCAGGCCCCAGGGAGAAACGGGAACGCTGGCGGGCAGAGAGGCCTCGCTGAGATTGGGGAGGCCACCGAGAAAAGCAGGTACCTCAGCAAGTGTGTGCGGGTGGGAAGGTCTGGGAGCTCTGCCAGGGGAGCGGAGGCACCGTCAGACAGGTGCATCTGCTTGGGGGGGGTGGGGGGAAGGGTGGGCGAGACGGCCAGAAGTCTGCATCGCCGCCGTTCCAGGAGGCACCACAGAGAAGGGGCAACAAGGGAACGGAGGTGCTGTGCTCAGGCCCTGATTTTCAAAGCGGACCCCACCTGCTCATTTGGTCCCTCCATCCTCTGTCCTTCCCTTGTCAGCAGGGCCAGTGAGGAGCCAGGCTGAGGAAGGCACAGAGAAAGGAAGCCATCCCAGCGAGACCCGAGCCACATGGCTCCAGAGCTGCCTCCTACCTGGCAAACTCATGGCTCTCCTCCCTCTCACACCAGGCTCTAAGAGAACACCCCCACTCCGGGCCCACAACTGGGTGTTCTGCCCTTCTCTCCTCCCTCACCCCAACCTCCCCGGGACTGCGCCCTCATTCTTCCCTCCCCAGGGCTTCAGCCATGCCCAGAGCCTGGTGCCTATTAGTGATGCGATCAGAGGGAGCGGCCTGCAGTCAAAGGGAGGATCAAGTCTGTGAGGCTGGAACACAATCAAATAACATTTTGAGTGATGTGCAGTTTCCACATTACTAAACCATGTTAACACCAAGAGACTTCATGAGATGAGCCATCCCATCCCTGAGACATGAACACCCTACGAAGAAGAAAGAAGTAATGCTTAGCACTCAGGGCTGCCCCTCTGTGCAGCTCGAGAAGAGCTGACCTAAGGCCCAGGGAGGAGATACCTGGCCGTACCAAGGCAACACAGGCCTGCAGTCCGTAAGGCCTCTGCTCGCCCAATAACAGCTACATCTCTCTGGAGGGCAGCCTGCATAACTGACCCAGACTTCAGGATAACGTGGTCACAAAGAAGAGAGACAAATGCCCTTTGTCTTATCACTGAAAACCCAAATCCTCAGTTACATCCATCTAACAGTATTCTAGAATCAAATCGCTGAGCCTAAACCAAAACTATAGCGTTGTGGTAGGGTTACTGAAAATAGCTCAAGTGTGAGAAGCAAGCTAACTATTCAATCAAGTCGATTAAATAAGAGCACTCAATCCCTTGAGAAGTCTGTCAACACAGAGAGATTCATGAAATAACGCTAAGTGAAAGCAGGGTCCACAATGTCATACATCAAGGACAATGATGAAAAACTGTATCTCCACATAGAAAACACAAGCTGTCGGGGAAGAAGTGGGTGACTTTTTATGTCCACTTTAAAAATAGAAAAAAGGAACTTCTAAATCTAACATTATCATGATTTTCTTTTAAAGTCGGGGTAGAATGATTACTTTTTGGACGAACAAATCAGTCTAGCATTCTCTGGTGCCTCCAATTACAGAAGAGTCTATGATCAACTACACTCTGCATAATAATAACCTTCTCAAGGAGCAAGCAACTGCTGCTGCTTAACATATTTAGTTAGATGTTGTGTTCACTGCTTAACCATCACATATCAGTCTATTGTGTAACACTCAGGCGACAGGACAATTAGGTTTCTCTGTAGATTCTACCAACTTCAATATGCATCTGGAAAGTCTACAATGCCATATACTGATCTAATCAACCCCCCCAAAAGCATTTCTCTGTACCATGGATTTGGTTCTATCAAATATTTAATTCTATCTTCCAAGGTAGAAGAGTGATAAGAGTGATATCAAGCGAGGCAGTCAAGAAAAGAGAATGTGGACTCTGTACAATCCACCTGGGTTCCAATCCTGACTACTGTGTGTAGTTTGTGTGATCTCGGGAAAGTTACTCAATCTCTCTCTCTCTCTCTATGATCCTGTCTTTTTATCTGGAGAATAACAATTCACAGAGGTTTATTTTAAGAATTAAATGAGGTAGGGGACCTGGCTGGCTCAGGCAGTGGAGCATGCGACTCTTGACCTTGGGGTAGGAAGTTCAAGCCCCGAGTTAGGTGTACAGATAATTTAAAAAATAAAATCTTAAAAAAAGTAATAATAATTAGGGGCACTGGGTGGCTCATTCGGTTAAGCGTCCGACTCCTGATTTCGGCTTAGGTCATGATCTCGAGGTTTGTGGGTTGGAGCACTGCATGGAGCTCTACACTAACAGTGTAGAGCCTGCTTGGAATTCTCTCTCCCTCTCTCTCTCTCTCTCTCTCCCTCTCTCTCTCTCTCCCTCTCTCTCTCCCTCTCTCTCTCTCCCCCTCCCCAACTCGTGCTTGCTCTCTCTCAAAATAAATAAACTTAAATAATAATAATAATAATTAAATAAGATAGTACTTAGAAAGTGCTCAGCACACATTGCCTGGGATACAGTAAATCTCAATAGGTACTAATTATTATTATTTATAATGATTTCTTTCACTTTAGCAAGTGTATCTGCTCGCCAACCTAAGTTAACACTAATCATTTCAATGTATCATAACCAGAGTGAAAGGGAAATAGCACTTTCCAGATTATGTCATTATTGATCAACACCCGTATTTTACACGGAAAATACAAATCCAGTTGTACAATTTAGCAAGCACGAACAGTAATTTCTGCTGAATTAAAGATTCACTTTGATGAAATAATGAAATTATTTTAGTACTATTAAACTATTTAATACTATTTCCTAGGACTGACATAAAGGAATTTCTATAAATGCTTTGCTCAGAATATCAAAAATATCCTTGGGACACTTGGGTAGGTTAAGTGTCCAACTTTGGCTCAGATCATGATCTCACAGTTCACAAGTTCAAGCCCCACAGCAGGTTCTGTGCTGACAGCTCAGAGCCTAGAGCCTGCTTTGGATTCTCTCTCCCTCTCTCTCTGTCCCTCCCCCCCCCACACACTCTGTCTCTGTCTCTGTCTCTGTCTCTTTCAAAAAATAAAAATAAACAAAAACATTAAAACATATTCTGTTCAACTCCTGAAGACTTCCAAACATAAAGCCCTTTAAATTTCATCTATGTACACAATTTTACTTGAGAAACAGCATGCACATTCTAGAAAGTAAAACCCACCTTAAGAATCCACAATATCAAGTTATTTTAACCAATTTCAAAAAGCATTCTAATGTCGTATATAAATGTCCCTTGTAAAGTTTTAAATCCCATGAAAGTTTTACAGACACTGCTTTTTTGTAAGAAACAAAATAGCTGAAACTATTGAATTTAGGAAATTTAGATACTGAAAGATCTGTAAAGTCCCTTTCAACTCAAGAAATACAATTGTTTATATAAAGAGCACTCATTTCCCACTGATAAAAGCTTAAGCAATCTGATATGTGTGCACAGCTCCAGCCCTTGAAGGCGCTCCCCATTCAGACCCACCACCCCTCAGAATCCACCTCAAATCCCTCTGCCTCCCCACCTTTCCTTCTGTGACTACCGTCCCTGCATGAGTCCTCATCTTCCTGTCTCTCACCACCTTAGGGCACCAATACCATAGAATACCTATAACCAACTTTGGTACATGGTTAGAAATTACTGTATTTTCCTAATTGTTTCATAAATGTGACAGGTAGAATTGTTAAGAAGGCCCTTCAGATTCCTGGCTTCTAGTGTTCATACCCCTTCTACCAGTTATTCAAGCAAACGCTAATATAGGTATCACTGTGAAGGGGTTTTGCAGATATAATTTAGGTCTCAAGTCAGCCAACCTCACACAAAGGAGACTATCCAGGTGGGCCTGCCCCAATCATATATATCCTTCAATCTGGGTTCAGAGCTCAGTGTCAAGAGAAGTCAGAAACATCTGTATGTGACAGGGATTGGATGCAAGAGATTCTCCACAGCTGGCTTTGAAGATGGACGAGGCTGTGTGGCAAGGAATGAGACCAGCCCAGTCAACCCTTTGATTTCAGCTTTGTGATACCCTGAGCAGAGAACCAAACGTCAGTCACACTGTACCAGGACTTCTGACCTACAACGAGATACCTGTACACAGCCACCAGAATGGCTAAAATTAAAGATAGATGATGCCAAGTATTGTTGAGAGCATAGAACAACTGGAACTCTCATTCTTTACTGGCAAGAATACACAATAGTGCAACTACTTTGGGAAATGCCGTTTAACAGTTTCTGAGGTAAAAGTGTATCTAAATAGTGGATCCAGCAATTAATTCCACTATTACCCATTTACCTAAGAGAAATGAAAACCTGTATCTGCACAGACTTCTATAGGAATGTTTAGAGCAGCTTATCCATAAAAGCCAATCAAATGTAAACTCAAATGTCCATCAGTTGTGGTATGTTTACACAATGTACCAGATACTTGATACAGATAATATGAATGAATGAATGACTCTGGAAAACAGTTTCACAGAGAAACTTAAACACAAAATAGTATGTTCTATTTATTCCATTTATATTCTGTTCAAAAAGCAAAGTCAATCTATGGTAAGAGATATCAGAACACTGACCATGACCTCATTGAATCCTTTGAACAACTCCATTGGGAAAGACCAAACCCACTTTGGGACGAAGAAACAGAATCAATGTGTGGTTACCTGTGACAGGGAGGGTACTGACTGGAGAGGGTCACTGGGGAATTTTCAGGGGCTCTTGGAAATTCTCTTGATCTGGCCACATAGATATATACATATATAAAAAGTCATTGATCTGTACTCTCAAGATTTGTGCATTTTACTGCATGTCAGTCCTATCTCAATAAAGTATTTAAAAAGGGTAGGGGGGAGGACTACCATTACAGCTACAAAATGCAACGGGCACTTAACATCTCTAGAAGGTCGCTCTTGGTTCTTGGTGAATGATGCCACGCTATGTGCTGTAGAGGACAAAGGAAAACACTCTATCTTTTCCCTCTTATTGCTTTAAATAAAAAAGCAGAAGCTAAGAAAAATACTAATCTAACCAAAATACTAATCTAACCAAAACACTCCTCTGCAGAAAATCCTTTGCTGGAATTGTGGAACCTAGATTGCCCAGATACCGTGAAACCTGTGCCAGGCACTGTGCTCAGGGCTTTCCGACCATGACCTCATTGAATCCTTTCAACAACTCCACTGGGAAAGACCAAACCAAACCCACTTTGGGACGAAGAAACAGAGTCAACAAAGTACTTTTCTGAGGATGAAGGAAGTCATTCTTGGTATTCCTACATGTAGGACATTAGGGCGCTTTGCACCTCACAGACACTCGGTAAACGTCCAAAGAAAGGACGAAGGTGAGACACGTTGACTGAAAGAGCAAAGTCCTGAATCTCCATCTAAATGCGACCTCGACGATGGGATGATCAGGCTACTAAATCGGTATTAACAACCCCACCCTCCTGCTCTCAAGGACAACGCAATGCAGTTGGTGCTTGAACCGAATCCCACTTGTCCACACTAGGGAAAAAAATGCTTCATTTGCACCGCAAATGAGAGCCGCATCCACCGCAGGCAAGACAGCAAGGTCCCGCACCTTCGCCGGGCCATCAGCGCCTGGCCGCCTGCGCCCTCGCTCGGCCCCGCCCTGCGCACGCGCCTTCGCTCCGCCCCGCACGGCCCCGCGCACGCGCAAGCTAGGCGAGCCACAGCATACCTGCGTAAAGCTGGCGCCAGCCACTTTTTTCTTCTTACTGGCGCTGTAACCCCCAGCGCTGCTGCCGTTGTGGGAAGGACTAGCTGGCCTCTTCTTGCTGTTCCGGGCTATCCCCGGAGTGGAAGTGGTGGCCACAATTGGAATTTGAGCCGCCATCCCTACCGAGTCTTCCTCCACCCCCACCCCCCACCTTCTCTGTGTGGGTTTTGGAACTTCCGGCTCGCTCTTACTTCCGCCTTCATGTGTGAAAATCTGGCCTGGATTCCCAGCGCCTTCGCGGACCTCTTTCGGCCAAATCTAAAAGGCGGAGGTCGGAGCAGTCCCTTCCGTGGGGGCTGGATGGTGTCAGCCAGGCGGTGTGCTGCTACTCCGGCGCTCTGAACCGGGGCACGTGCTTGGAAATCCGCAGTGACTGAGGAACAGAAGATCTCCATCTTTTTTCAAACACTGGGTTGTTCTATTAATAACCGTGTTGCCTTTTCTCACGTCAGAAGAATAATTAATAATTGATAATAATAATAATATTAATATTTGAGAGTAGAGGTAGGGTTGTTCGGAGTGGACTGAACAGACTGAACAGTGGTGCTGGCATTCCCCTTGGTCTCTGCCTTCTCATGTGGAAGAAATTTGTGTATATTCACTGGTGTCCAAATGGACTGGAAGGGTAGAGTGGTTTTTAACCTTTTAGGACCCCAGATCCCTTTGAGAATGTAAGTCCCTTCCCTACCCCCACCAAATGTATACAGGTGTAGACAGAATTTTACGAGTGGATTTCAGGGAATTCACGGATCTGCTAAAACCTAATTATGAATTTCAATCCCCTCTCCCCCGTTATTTGCCATATACTATATGGGTTGTAAGGAGTTGGTTAAACCATGTCTTTTTTGGCTCCTACTAGAATGTAAGTTCTATGAGGTGAAGGCTAGTTATCTTTTATTCACTTACCTTACCTGGGTCATACTGCCTTGCAAGTCGTTGGTACAAATTTTGTTTTTAATGAAGTAATTCATAAATGAACAAATGCCCTGCAGTAACTAGTTGAAGCTACCGTGTTCTAAAACAGGAAATGTACATGTATGAATCTGGGTATTTGAAGGAAATAGGCTGCAGAACAAAGTAGATTTAAGAGAGAACAGTTAGGGAAACTAGCTATAATGTTACTGACATCTTTTCTCCTTTGGAGAAAGGAATGCCCTCCTGGTGTTAAAATGTTCTCTCCCGTGCCCCAGTTGTTACCCTATAGTCCTCTAAATCTAGTCTTCCTTATTCTTTATCTCGGTGACTGACCACTCCAACCAGTCACCAAAGCCAGAAACTAGGTGTTGACCCAAGGCCCCTCTCTCTACTGTCCCACCCCCTCAGCTCACTTCTTTCCTTTACTCCTACCCTGATGACTCCATCCTCCTTCATCTGGGTCCCTGCAACAGCCTCCTGATGGAAGTTTGGGCTTCCATCTTTTCCTAATCCTCCCTGACTCCAAGCCTTCCTTCACACCGGCTGCCAGAATGGGCTATCTGAATCATAACTCTAATCATGCCATTGATTTCTTGTATTCTTCAAGGCCCTTTTACCTACAGGAGGAAAGCCAAAGAATTTTTACCTTGGTATATAACTGGGCTCTGCCCCCCTTCTCTTGCTTAGTTCCAAACACTTAATTCCCTGTGCTCCATCCAGGGACTAACTCTATTTCCTAAACTGGAGGTTGTTCTAACTCATCATACTTTCGCTTTCATTTCTTCCTCTCCTAGGAATGCTTAGCTCCTTGCCTCCGTTCAGATGCTACTTCCAGCAAAAAGCTTTCTGCCATCTAGTGCCCCCTCCTTCCCCTCCTCCTCCCCTTTTCTCACCCCTGCGCACCCTTCTCTGAGGGCTTTGACCACTGCAGGCTCTGTTGGGCTCCTTCGTATAATCCCTTGGTAAATGTTTATTGAGTTCAAATACCAATCTGTACTTTTAAGGAGTCAAGCAAGTGGATGCACTGCCATCTGTCTTCCCGTGGTGAATTAGGTCCTGATCTTGGCTGAGCCCTTCTTCCTGAAGCCCTTCCCTGGGGATCTGGAACACACCAACCTTTTATTTTCCTCTTTCTTAACCACTTGTTCTCTCTCTTACAGTTATCATCCTCTACCAAATGGTTTCTATCTAGTCCTACCACCAGTTTTTCCCAGTGCAGGTCATATAGTGCTATTCCCCCAGCAGATACATATATTTAAAGTTTTCCAGGTGATTCTAATAATGAGCCACGATCTCCCTCCTCGCTCCTGAGACACTCAGTGTTCTTGATGCTTGGTCAAAGTCTCTCTGTCCTCCTCAGTCTGGACTTATCCCAGCCCTTTCTCCAACTCATCAAGCCTCAGGTACCATCCAAATATAGACCACTTTCAGCTTTGCTTCTTCTACGTAGATCTTTCTCCAAAGATGCATAGCCAGATATAAAATTCCCCACCCAGATATAAACTCAAGATGCTTATAGGATCTCACACTCAGTATAGCAAAAACAGAATTTATCATCCTCCTTGATCCTCTAAAATATGTTCTTCTTCAGTCTTTCCTATCAGTAAATGCCACATTATCTACCAGTTGTTCAAACCAAAAACCAGGTAGCCACCTTTGACTCCTCTCCTTCATCCACCTTCACACCATAACCCTACACCAACCACCATCTCTCTCTCAGACTCCCACATCACCTTATTTGTCTCCCTGCTTCCACCTTTGGTCCCTCCAAACCAGTCACCATCTGGGGTTCCAGGTGGTCTCTTTGACAATACAGATGTGCATCTTTAGATCACACCCTCTACTTGAATCCCTTCAGTGGCTTCTTATGTTTCATACAATGAAGTCCAGTGTCCATAACATGGTTTCAGAGTCCTTCAGAGACCCGCCCATCCGTGTCTCCAGCCTTGCCTCTTGCCCAGGTCTCCACATTTCCATTCAGTTTTCCCTTCTGTCCATTAAAACTGACCAGTTGGCTCCCTCCTCCCTTGGGCCTTGACATATACAGCACCTGCTTATGCTTGGAAGCAGCTTTTCTCCTAGCCATCCTCCTCTGGTCACATTTACTCCCACCCACCCTTCATATTTTTTTTTCAGCCTCCTGTATCCCTGTGGTCTGGTTAAAACATCTTGTTCCATGTTTCTACCAGTCTCGGTCATGTAGGACCTGTTGATTGTGTGTTTTATGCCAAGCCCTGAGGATGGAGACAAGGATAGAGATAGGAGAGAGACCTTAATTTTTTTTTTTAACATTTTATTATTTTTGAGACAGAGAGAGAGAGAGCATGAACAGGGGAGGGTCAGAGAAAGAGGGAGACACAGAATCTGAAACAGGCTCCAGGCTCTGAGCTGTCAGCACAGAGCCCGACGCGGGGCTCGAACTCACGGACCGCGAGATCATGACCTGAGCCGAAGTCGGATGCTCAAACGACTGAGCCACCCAGGCGCCCCATGAGAGAGACCTTATATTTGTCTTCTCAGCTGCATATAAACTCATTTGTCAGAGTCATCAAGGACTGAGCGGCAGAGCACCAACAGATAACAGCAAGGAGAGTGAGTGGAAGGTGGGAGCATGTCCACTCCAGGGAGCAGGAGCTTTGGGCTGGGGAGAAACCTCTCCTATGTCCACCTGGGCAGCACCCAGCATTGCAGTGTTGGCACATGTAGAGACTGTATGCATCTGCTGCGTGTATAACTCGTGCTCCCATGCCTACTGCTAAAGATAAATTTACACCGATGACCCATGACCTGCTAGCTTGCGTGTTGAGGCAGGGCCTTTCCCAAGTCCCCTCCCTAGTTATTCCTGAGAAGTTGCGGGGCACGTCTCATCTCTGCTGCAATATGAGCCCTCGTGTATTTCCTCTCCAGCATCCTTGCTGGGACCTGCCGTTCCTGTGTCCTTCACCAGTGCCACACTTCCTTCGGCAAAAGCTGCTGGAGCCCCCACCGGAGCGTTCATGCCCTCATTGGGGCCTGGCAGGGAAGCAGCCTCAGCCAGAGTCTTGATCCCAGTTAACACTTAATGATTAAAAATGCATAATATACTTGTTAAGCTATCCCATATCATTTGATGCACCCGTGTTACCATCTCGAAAAATCTCAAGAAACACAGTGGATATCTGGAATCACACTACTGGAAAGAAGACTCACTGCCCATCTTCTCTTGGGAACTTGTGTGAAGTGTGATAGTCACTGCTCACTGCTCCAGGTGATGCGGGGACTCCTTGGTGATGTGACAAAACCTTGAAGCTACAGTCAAGACCCTCAACTTCCCCAAGGTACAGCCACCACAACAGGCAGTAGAGTGTGCAGTGCATTTCTGAACTGTGGGGATGTGCGGCCCCAGAGAAACCCACTGCCATGAGAAGGTGCTGGAGCCCCTCGGAGGTCACTGTCGTCCTCTCCGGAGTGTGAGATCAGGGTTCACGTGGACTGGGTGGGAGGTGAACTTCTCCCTGTTGTTCCATCTATCGGGAGCCTTCTCTAATCTCTGTTTCCACTCTTTAAGCCAAGCGAGATGTCAGATAAGGAGGCATTCACAGCAACTGGTTTCCTCCATCACAGATCTTACTACACAGTGTGGTAAATGCCTGTGGGTTGTACCACATTTGGGCAGAGACAGTTTCTTCTTCGTCACTGTTTTGCAAGCACTGCAGACCCGCAGGGATGATCTGCTGAGTGCCTCATTATTTAAACAATCATTGTGTAGAAGGAGAGAGCCAGGCAATGGGGGCTGAGAGGGAGGGAGCTTTGTTCACACAGTTGTTTGCTTATTTTTCCCCTGACAGATGCATGGAAAGCAGGAAAAAATGTGATTGAAAATAAGCCCGACCCTAACCTTTGCAGGGTCCAGGGCAAGAATACACATGAAAGCCTCCATACCATATGTCTTGAGATTTAAATGTACAAATCAAGTACTATACTGTAAAACAGAATACATTCAACCCTCTATCTTGGCAAACATGCCTTCATAACTCAGAAGGCTAGAGCTGGATTTAGTATTCTCAGATCCCTTAGAGTTCTGCCCCAGACATGGTAGCCTGAGGAGAGCCTTTAACCTGCTCCTTTTCTTTTTTTTTTTTTTTTTTTTCCTGAAATTTATTGACAAATTGGTTTCCATACAACACCCAGTGCTCATCCCAAAAGGTGCCCTCCTCAATACCCATCACCCACCCTCTCCTCCCTCCCACCCCCCATCAACCCTCAGTTTGTTCTCAGTTTTTAACAGTCTCTTATGCTTTGGCTCTCTCCCATTCTAACCTCTTTTTTTTTTTTTTTTTTCCTTCCCCTCCCCCATGGGTTCCTGTTAAGTTTCTCAGGATCCACATAAGAGTGAGACCATATGGTATCTGTCTTTCTCTGTATGGCTTATTTCACTTAGCATCACACTCTCCAGTTCCATCCACGTTGCTACAAAAGGCCATATTTCATTTTTTCTCATTGCCACGTAATATTCCATTGTGTATATAAACCACAATTTCTTTATCCATTCATCAGTTGATGGACATTTAGGCTCTTTCCATAATTTGGCTATTGTTGAGAGTGCTGCTATGAACATTGGGGTACAAGTGGCCCTATGCATCAGTGCTCCTGTATCCCTTGGATAAATTCCTAGCAGTGCTATTGCTGGGTCATAGGGTAGGTCTATTTTTAATTTTCTGAGGAACCTCCACACTGCTTTCCAGAGCGGCTGCACCAATTTGCATTCCCACCAACAGTGCAAGAGGGTTCCCGTTTCTCCACATCCTCTCCAGCATCTATAGTCTCCTGATTTGTTCATTTTGGCCACTCTGACTGGCGTGAGATGATACCTGAGTGTCGTTTTGATTTGTATTTCCCTGATAAGGAGCGACGCTGAACATCTTTTCATGTGCCTGTTGGCCATCCGGATGTCTTCTTTAGAGAAGTGTCTATTCATGTTTTCTGCCCATTTCTTCACTGGGTTATTTGTTTTTCGGGTGTGGAGTTTGGTGAGCTCTTTATAGATTTTGGATACTAGCCCTTTGTCCGATATGTCATTTGCGAATATCTTTTCCCAATCCGTTGGTTGCCTTTTAGTTTTGTTGGTTGTTTCCTTTGCTGTGCAGAAGCTTTTTATCTTCATAAGGTCCCAGTAATTCACTTTTGCTTTTAATCCCCTTGCCTTTGGGGATGTGTCGAGTAAGAGATTGCTACGGCTGAGGTCAGAGAGGTCTTTTCCTGCTTTCTCCTCTAAGGTTTTGATGGTTTCCTGTCTCACATTGAGGTCCTTTATCCATTTTGAGTTTATTTTTGTGAATGGTGTGAGAAAGTGGTCTAGTTTCAACCTTCTGCATGTTGCTGTCCAGTTCTCCCAGCACCATTTGTTAAAGAGGCTGTCTTTTTTCCATTGGATGTTCTTTCCTGCTTTGTCAAAGATGAGTTGGCCATACGTTTGCGGGTCTAGTTCTGGGGTTTCTATTCTATTCCATTGGTCTATGTGTCTGTTTTGGTTAACCTGCTCCTTTTCACCCCTTGCTGCACTGGGCATTGTGAGGCAATATGTGCACACATGTGGAAACCCAAATACTCAACTTCATCTGTCTCCTGCCCTACCTCATGAACAGCTTCCTCCTTACCATGCCTCCGGCTGGGGGTCTATACTTGGACCTGGGGGAAAGGCCCACAGGGCCATCTGGACAGGAGATTCTGGGGTCCCTAGTACCCAGAGTATGTGCTACAAGAGAGGTGGCATGGACCCAGGTGGACACATATCCCTGTCTCCATAGACTCCTTGTTCAGTGCAGAAGACCTTGACCACAAGTGTGGTCTGAGGGACTCCCCTATTACTGAGGTCCTACTCCTAAGAAGGCATCAGATAATGAGCATGAGTGAGGTGAAGAGGGCTTCAGCTTCCCCTGAAGCTGAAGGGGGGAGGAACAGGGAAAGGCAGGTGAGGTAGAGATACAGTTTTGGATTAAGTAGCAGGAAGTTATTGTGATTTCCATCTCTGAGGCTGGGTTTTCTCAGTGAAGGGAAGGTAGTGTCACCTTCTAGGTGAAGTGACAACTCTTAGGAAACTTTGGAAAAGCCAGTGTTTAACAGTATCATCAGAAAGGACTGAGAAGGAACCTGCAAGAAACTTCCAGGCAGTGCCGAAGGCCTGCCACAGCTGCCCACATACACTTTCGCAGGTAGGGTACAGCCCAACTCCACGATGCACTTTTTATGTCACCCCCGTGTGAATGGCAAGCCCTCGAGTCAGGTTTGGTGCCTCTTGCACAGCCACACCTGGTGGATGGAGGCTCAAGCCATCTCCCTTGAAGTTTGACCTCAGCAGTTAATATCGCTGTGCAAAGTCTGAATGAGGGAAAATAGTTTGAACAGTGCTTATAGTGGCTGGAATTACTTCTTAAATCTACGCGTGTTATGTAAACACTAATTTAACATTACAAATATGGCCCCAAAAGGCTGACAAAGGTTTTCTTAAACAGTGGGGTGCTTACCTTTAATTCTGAGTCCCAGGATCATGCTCCCAGGATAGTATTTTCCTCATCCCTGTAACCAACCCTGGTGAACATTCCCCTCTCAGAGCTCTGGTCCCTCCCTCCTCTCTTACCAGAGGACCCACCCATTACTTAAAATGAATTATTATTTTACTCTGTGCATACCAGAGAGAAAGAAAATAATTATAATTACTATAATTCTCCCATCTCTGAGATTCCCTCCGTATTTTGCTCTCCCTAAACCTCAAATTTGCTAATCCCCATGCTGTGACAACACCTGCCTTCTTAAATTGTCTGCCTGCTTCTATCTGCAGCCCCACCCCCCACCCCCACCCCCCACCCCCGCCCCAAAAGCCCTGTAGCACATGGTTCCTAACTCTGGGCTATGTTGTTGATTTTTGTTTTTATTCACATGTGACATTTTGTTTCCACTAGCTGTACTTGCACTTTGAGAAAGTACTGGAAAAAGTCAGTCCAAAACCTCTGGGGACAGTTGCTTGTGGAATAAAACAGAGATGGTATGGAAGCTCAGAGATCTTCATTTTCTAAGCTCAGAAAGAAATCCTCATAAGACTCTGAGAAGCTGGGTCTTCCTCCAAGGCACCCTTCACTCTGCGTCCTCTGTGTCCTCACAAGACAGGGCAAGTGAATCAACCAGTCCAGCTCCTAGAGACTGCCTCAGCCCTGGGGACAGGGGGCAGGGCCAGAAGAGCCCATGGCCAGCCCAGTGAGGGAGACTTAATCTGAACAAAAGGATAGTGTCAGCCACCTTCTTCCCTGGGATATGGTTTAGTAGATACTGCAAATAATTTTTGTACATAAGCCCCCACTCCCTGCCTTGTCTGGGGAAACCAGGCTTGCTGATGAGGCTTCCACCTGCCATTGTTCCAAAGAGCAAGAAATGGAACACATGATTGTGCTCTCAGTGTTTTAGAAAACCGTTCATTCTATAAAGTCTCAAACTACTTAGGATGCACTATGACTGATCTCTGTCCTTCCTTTAACTCTCACTGGGACTTGGTCGGGTTGTGACCATGCCCAGCTGCCCTGCCCTCCATCCGGCTCTTGGAGGGCGGCCCCCCCACCCCAGCCTGGCTTCATTCCTACCTCAGCTCCTTTGAGCCCAATCCCTGGACCTGTGTACAGAGTGACTTCTGGCCTCTTGCCTCAGCAACCCCCTGAGACTCTTGTGGAGCTCTTTCTGAAATGTTCTATTTGGTTCCACCTACTTGCAGTAAGAATCTGAACTTTTCACAAGGATTGGGAATTGTCAGAGAATTAAACATCTGAACATTTGTACTTTGCTCTAACACAAGCAAGTTCTCATGAGTTATAACTGGTGGATAAGGCATTTTCCCTGTACTAAGTGGCCCCGCACCAATATGCAGTTTGAGTTCTGGCCTTCTGATTTTCATTTCTGCCATTACAAAGTTGGTTTAGACATCTCTTCCAGCACATCCATATATTTGGAAGATTTTTTTTTTTTGTTTCTAATATGTTGTGGACTAAAGTGATGGATCCCCAAAGGTATGAGAAGCATGTCTAAAATTGGGGTGCCTGGATGGCTTAGTCAGTTAAGTATTCAACTTTGGCTCGGGTTGTGAAGTCATGGTTGGTGAGTTCTAGCCCCTCCATCGGGCTCTCTGCTGAGAATCCCAAGAGTCTGCTTGCGATTCTCTTTCTCCCTCTCTCTCTGCCCTTCCCCCACTCACACTTTTTTTCCCTCTCTCTCAAAAATCAGTAAACATTTTTAAAAATCTATAAAAAAAGAAGTATGTCTAAAATCATTACAGATACCTGGGAATAAGGCCCTGGTGGGGCCAGAGTGGGCATCCATGGACCAAAGGCACATGCTTCAGTGTGTGGACTTTGGGAACTTCAGTTTGACTGATTAAGGACTTCATCTTTAAGTCTTATAACTTTTTGGCCTCAGTTTCCTTATCTGTAAAATAAATTAACTGTCCTTGTTTACCTAAGTTTTCAGAGATCTTTAAAATATTTTATTAAAGCTTAACACACATACAAGAAAGTATAAGAATCATAAGTGTACAGTCAGATGAATTTTTACAAAGTAAACATATTAATAATCCAGGTCAAAAGACAGACCATGATTGGCACTTAAAAGCCCCTGTTTTATGCCCATGGCCAACCCCTTCTACTCCCCAAAAGTTACCACTGTTGTGGCTTCTAACACCAGAGACTCATCCTGAAGTTTTTGCAAATGCAATCATGCACATTGTATTTCTGTTGTGTCTCTCTTCTTTGGTGACATTCATTTTTGTGTCCTATAGCAATGGTCCGTTTTCAATGCTGTATAGTTTCCCATTGTGAGAATGTACCACATGTATTCACTCTGCCGCTGAACATCTAGGTTGTTCCCAGGGCCTTTTGGCTCTATTGAATTAAGTTTCCATGAACATTGTACATATTGGTGCACATATGTACACATCTCTGTTGGATTATACCAGGAATGGAATTTCTGGGTCATAGGATATGATATGGCTTAGTAGATACTGCAAATAATCTTTGTAACAATTTCCTTTCCCATGAGCAGCAAATGAGAATTCTAATTATTTCAAATGATCAAGGAATTTTTTTATTGAAAACTTTTCATAGTATAACTATGTTTGTCAAATAAATGCCCTTAGCAAAGGGAGAGGCAGTGGAGCATGGTAGCAATCATACTAAGTGAAATTCAGGTGAAGCATGCAGTCATTCTGGACCTTGAAAGTCCTCATTTCTGAAGCAGTGCTGATTTTAACAGCACTTTCATCTGTAAAAGTCTTGGCTCATTTTATGAAATTCCATGAATTGAGATGGGACCTATACCATTTAAAAATGAATATATAATCTTTCATGGTGTTCATACACACGTACCCACATTGCTGTTTTTATGAGAAATGCTTCGTTCATATACTTTCTGGCATCTTCCTGTGCTAGGTCCAGTACCAACTCTGGATGGATGCTAAACAACAAACTTACACATGTGTGCCATAGACACACTGCTTCAAATGAAGGGATTGAATTGGAGCAAGGACACTGTATGATGGAGAGAAATTTGCAAGAAGAGTTCTTGCCACAGAGTGGAGTTATTCCACTCAGGTAGCAAGGCTGAGCTGGCAGACAGTCAAAATCCAGAAGGAACCAAGGACAAGGCAGTGCCTAGATCACTGCAGGCAAGCCAGCTCACTGCTCAGTAGCACACACACCTATCTCCTCTATGGCTGGGCAAGGTAGGTAGCTACTGCCTCCTCTGCCAGCCTCCTGTCTGCAATGCCCTCCTGTGTCAAAATATGGGTTGGGGCCATTGGGGGGGGATGAAGCCCGTAGTCTGTACTCAGGCCCTAGCAGCAAAGAAGACTTGGAGAATGAGGATCTGGCATTTTCAGCTAGAGAGAAGGGGGTCCCACACCCTGGAAGGGGTTCAGGTGTGGGACCACTAGGCCTATGGTTACTGATGATAACAAGAGCTAAGGCAATTACCATCTGTTCATTCTTCCTGGATTTTTAAAAAAAAATTTTATTTAAAATATAAATATAAATTTAAATTTATATAAAATTAAAAAAAAATAGTCTACGGCCATACCACCCTGAACGCGCCCGATCTCGTCTGATCTCGGAAGCTAAGCAGGGTCGGGCCTGGTTAGTACTTGGATGGGAAGAAACTGTCTGTGGCTATTTGAAAGCTCCTTGGTTGTGATTTTTTTTTTTAATTATAATCCAAGATATGTCAACAATTGCCAATCCCAATTGCTATTATTAGCATCAACATTCTCATCAGTGGGAGATAGTGTCATTATTGTTAAGCATCCCCACTAGCTTCCAGGAATAATGGAGCTGGCATCTGAATGATTCTCAGGTGGTACCTCATGGGGCTGAATTCACAAAGAGCTTCTTTCTCATGTGACCCAAATATTTCAGAAACCAATGGTTTTTGAGAATTAGTACTAACTATTCCAGACGGCTAAATGATGTTTTCAGATCCCAGACACTGACCCCTCAGCCCCCTCCCTCAGAACCCTCAGTCAGCCCTGTGCTCAGTATATTTGGTTTGTACTCCTTCCTCTGTGCCCATGGTCCCACTGCCCCCACCCCCCAAATGGCATATTCTCTCTCTTGTGGTGCTCCTATTCTCTCCATCCTTCCAGGCCTAGCTGGCATCTTTCCCAAATTCCTTGAGACCTGTCAACACCACATGGGCCTTTCTCTGAATTCTTGTCACGCCAACAGCCAGAACTACACAATTCAGTCTTTTGTTAAATCCTGCCTTGTGTTATCTTCTCATCGATTCCTCCATATTGCTCTCTAACTAGATTATAAACTACTTGTCTTATATTGCCTCAGAACACCTGATACGAGGTTGACTGATTTGAGGCTAGACATTGTAGCATATGGCATAAGAATTTCTAATTTCACAATGCCTGGTCATTCAACAACCACTCCCCTAGAAAACAAATACCAGGAAGAACATCTTCTCATATACAGTTTTCTCTCATAAATCATTGCCTGTGTTACAGTTCAGATCTACTTACCTGCTAAATGTTCCTTGGTTTTCCTGTTGGCAAGATAACTGAACTGATTTTTTAATAAAAACTCTAAATGCAATATGACAAAAGATAGTACCTCCTACACCTGAAGCATCTTTGCCTACATTTCATTACACTCTTCCATGAAGTGAAGAGAGAAAGTCTTCTGTTTACACGGTACAAGGCCCATCTTTCCAGCCCTGACACTGTCTTTCTTCATCTGTGCTTGGTCTCACTACTCACTCCTTGGGCCCCCATGATCTTGGCCTGGAAATCCACCAGGGTTCAATTCAGACACATTTTCAAGTGAATACTATTCACTTCCACTCTCAAGCAGAATTAAAGGTTTGAGGGTTATTTCTAAAACCATACTTTTATTTGCTTCATCACATTTTAAAATATTTTTTAAATGTTTATTTATTTTTGAGAGAGAGAGAGCATGAGGGGCAGAGAGAGAAGGAGACACAGAATCCAAAGCAGGCTTCAAGCTCTGAACTGTCAGCACAGAGCCCGATGTGGGGCTAGAACTCACGAACCAGGAGATCATGACCTGAGCCGAAGTCGGATGCTTAACCAACTGAGCCACCCAGGCACCCCTTATTTAAAAAAATCTTTAGAGGGGCGCCTGGGTGGCTCAGTCGGTTAGGCGGCCGACTTCGGCTCAGGTCATGATCTCCTGGTTCGTGAGTTCTAGCCCCACATCGGGCTCTGTGCTGACAGTTCAGAGCCTGAAGCCTGCTTTGGATTCTGTGTCTCCCTTTCTCTGACCCTCCCCCGTTCATGCTCTGTCTCTCTCTGTCTCAAAAATAAATAAACGTTAAAAAAAATTTAAAAAAAAATCTTTAGAATTCATTAGTAAAATGTATTTTCATTTCAAAAATAGTGAGTTGAGGGGTGCCTGGGTGGCTCAGTCGGTTAAGTGTCTGACACCTTGATTTTGAACTGTGAAATCAAACTCTCACCAACCGAGATCGAGTCCCACATTGGGCTCTGTGCTGATTGCACAGAGCCTGCTTGGGTCCCTCTCTCCTTCTCTCTCTGTCCTTCTTCTGCTCGCTCTCTCTCTCTGTCAAATAAATAAATAAGCTTAAAAAAAGTGAGTTGAAAGTCATTTCTATCATTGGAGAGTTGATCAGTATTTCAAAGGGCAGCGAGCATTTGTTCTAATGGCAAAACCCAACCTATCAGCAGTTGTTAAAATAAACACGCTTACCATCCAAACCCACAGTCTCAATATATCATCTCCCTGTTTTCCACTTCCCCATTTTTCTGGCCCCTGTTTCTCCGTGTAGATAATCTTGTTGTCTCTTTGCATCTGCTCATGGTTCTGCTTTGGCCCGGGTCTCCTGGCTATTTGGTTTCTCTTCCCTTTCCTGTTTTTTCCCTGTTACCTTCTTTACCCTTTGGTTGTAGCCATAACTTGGGCTGGCTCAGCATTAGGTCACGGGAAGTCTTGGCCAGCAGGTGTCAAAAGGGCAAAGCAAGTCTCAGAAACTTTCCTAATCACAGAGCCCCACCCTAGTGAGGCACTGAAGAAGACTCCATGTTTTCACTTCTTGCCCCCCAGAAAGCTGGCTCAACCATGTGCCTTCAAAGTTTCTCCTTCTTATCTAATATCTGCAGAACAACCATGAGCCTAAGTACTAGTACTAGTACTAGTACTGAGTACTAGTCAGCAGTTGTCTTGACCTCCCCTCATCCTGAGTGTCAGAGGCACTTAGCTCACACACAGCCCCCTGCAGTGTGTACCCAGATCATAGGGCAGCTTAACTGACATGATGATGTGGATTTTATGTGATTATATTTTTGTTTCTATTACATTAAAAACTATTTGGGGATAAAATAACACTTTAGCCTTAGAAGTCCAATGTTACATTTTTACAACTCTTCCATTTACCATACATTTGGGTTTTAATTCTTCTTTAGATGTCATTTCCTTTATATTTTACACACCTGAAGAGAGGTCATTGACTTCTCTATTCCAAAGATACCTATCTAAAATTGGAAAATCTTCCTCTCGCAAATGACCTTCCAGATCTATCTTCTGCGCTTCCTCCTGCTTTCTACCCGAGGGCTGACCCAGATGGACACACCAAATTCTCTTTCCTCCTCTGGGCTCAGGTGGGTTCAACTGATGGGGAGCCTCAGCAGGAGGTGGGTCAGGGGATTTCTTCCACTAGCTCCCTCTGGGCAAGGTCACTTTGAGTAAGCTGTATCCCTCAACCAGAGGATCCAGCTCTTCTCGAGGAAGCCATCTCTATACCTCTTCTCTTCTTCTTCCAGGTTTCCATAACAGCCCTGGGAGCCACACTCCTCCTCGTGATTTCCACACCTCTCTAAACTGTCCCTGTCTATTTCCTGCTGATAGACTTTGAAAAGTACATGAGATCCCCATTTAGAACCGATGACAGACTGAAAAACTGCCACACCACTTTTGGGTGTAGGCTCCTTGAACCAATCTCGTAACAAAGGACAGCAAGTGGGTCATCTGGGTGGCTCATTCAGTTAACTGTCCGACTCTTGGTTTCTGCTCTGATCATGATTTCATGGTTAGTGAGTTCAAGCTCTGCGCAGGGCTCTGAGCTGACAGTATGGGGCCTGCTTGGGATTCTCTCCCTCTCTCTCTGTCCCTTCCTCACTCACGCCCTCTGTCTCTCACAAAATAAACTTAAAAAAGCTAATCCCCCCCCCCAAAAAAAAGAAAAGAAAAAGAAAAAGGAGACCAACTAGCTCAAAGGAGGCACAGTTGAAAACTCCTTTGATTTCCACTCAAGGCAGTTGTATCTCAAATATATCATTTAAATTCAATGATTCCATAATTATCATAAATCAGTATACTATAACTGCAAATCCTGTATTGGAGTTGATTAAAGTATTTTTTCTGTTTCCTATTTTATTTTTTTTTATTGAGGTATAATTGCATATAACATCTTATTAGCTTTAAGCATACAAAAAAAATGACTCAATATTTGGATGTAATATGAAATGGTTACTCCAATGAGTCTAGTTAACATCTGTCACCATGTATAGTTATAAAACTTTTTTCTTGTGATAAGAACTTTTTTTTTAATGTTTTTATTTATTTTTGAGACAGAGAGAGACAGAGCATGAGTAGGGGGGGTGCAGAGAGGGAGGGAGACACAGAATCCAAAGCAGGCTCCAGGCCCTGAGCCATCAGCACAGAGCCTGACACGTAGCTGTAACTCATGGACTGTGAGATCATGACCTGAGCTGAAGTGGGGCGCTTAACCAACTGAGCCACCCAGGCGCCCCAATTGTGATAAGAACTTTTACTATCTACTCTCTTAGCAACTTGCGAACATGCAATACAGTATTATTAACTATAGTCATCATGTTGTACATTACATCCCCATGGCTTATTTTATAACTGGAACTTTGTATGTTTTGACCCCCTTTACCCATTTTGCTATCTCCCACCCTCTGCTTCTGGCAACACTCATCTGTTCTCTGAATCGTAAGCTCAGTTTTTTGGGTTTTGTTTTGTCTTGTTTTGTTTTTAGATTCAACAAGTGATATCATATGGTATTTGCTTTTCTCTGTCTGACTTATTTCACTTGGCATGATGTCTTCAAGGTCCATCCATGTTGATGAAAATGGCAGAATTTCCTTCTTTTATATGACTGAATAATATTCCTGTATGTGTGAGTGTATGTATGTGTGTGTATACACCACATTTACTTTTCCCATTAATCCATTGATAGGTGGATTGTTTCCATATGTAGACTATTGTAAATAATGCTACAATAAATATGGGGGTGCATATATCTTTTCATGACAGTGTTTTTGTTTTCTTCAGATAAATATCCAGAAGTGGAATTGCTGGATCATATGATAGTTCTATTTTTAATTTTTAATTATTTTTTTTATTTAAAGAAAAAATTTTTTATATTTATTTATTTTTTGAGAGACATAGAGAGACAGAGCACAAGTTGGGAAGGGGCAGAGAGAGAAGGAGACACAGAATCCAAAGCAGGCTCCAGGCTCCAAGCTGTCAGCACAGTGCCTGATGCAGGGCTCGAACTCACAAACTGTGAGATCATGACCTGAGCCGAAGTGGGACGCTTAACCGACTGAGCCACCCAGGCGCCGCATCTGTTTTCCATAGTGGCTGCACCAATTTATATTCCCACTAATAGTGCACAAAGGTTCCCTTTTCTCCATATGCTCCACAACATTTGTTTTTTCTTGTTTTTTGATAAGAGCCATTCTGACAGGTGTAAGCTGATGTCTCATTGTGGTTTCGATTTGAATTTCCCTGATGATTAGTGATGCTGAACACCTTTTCATATACCTATTTTCCATCTGTATGTCTTCTTTGGAAAAATGTCTATTGAGATCCTCTACCCATTTTTAATTAGATTGTATGTTACATGAGTTCTATATATTTTTTGGATATTAATCCTTTATCAGATATATGATTTACAAATATTTCCTCCCATTCTGTAGGTTACCTTTTTGTTTTGTTGATATGGGTGTGAAGGCAATCTTGCTGTGACATCTGTCGCCCCAGTGACATTGGTCACCAGGGTTAATTTGACTGATCTGGTCAGCTGCGCAGATGTTCCCTTCCTCCCTCACTACTCCATGTGTATCCCTCCTGAAGTGGACAGACTTCCTTGATAGAGGAGGGCCATTCTTGGGTCAAGGGTATATGAGTAGCTGTGCTTCTCTGCTTCCCTAGAACCTCCAAATAAGCTCTCAATGTCCATTTTGTTGATAGTTTCCTTTACTGTTCAGAAGCTTTTTAGTTTGATGTGGTCCCACTTGTTTATTTTTTTGCTTCTATTACCTTTGCTTTTGCTGTCAAATCCAGAAAATCATTGCCAAGACCAATGTCAAGGAGCATATCACCTATATTTTCTTCTAGGAGTTTGATTACTTCAGGTCTTATGCTCAAATCTTTCATTCATTTTGAGTTTATTTTGGGGTATGGTGTAAGACAGAGGTCAAATGTTATTCTTTTGCATGTGGCTACCCAGTTTTCCCAACCCCATTTGTTGAAGAGACTGTCCTTTCCCCACTGTGTATTCTTGCCTCCTATGTCATAAATTTACTCACCATATATGCATGGGTTTTTATTTCTGGGCTGTCTATTCTGTTCCATTGATCTATGGACCTGGGGAATTTTTTTGGCAATACCATGCAGTTTTGATTACTGTAGCTTTATCATAGAGTTTGAAATCAAGAAGTGTGATGCCTCCAACTTTGTTTTTTCTTTATCAAGATTGCTTTGGCTGTTCAGCGTCTTTTAATTAAAGTCTTAAGGTTGTAAAATCATTACAAAAGGAGTAAATACTGTCAAAGTCGTTTTGAAATGTCTTTTAAATTGAATCAAATTTGGAGTGGGAATTTTAAAAATCAAACTCTTTTAGTTTGAGAGTTTAAGAATCAAACTCTTTCCCTCTTTCTTCAGGAAGGGTAGGAGGAAGTTGAGTTGTAATTTTTTTTTAAACAAAGTGTTTTTTTTTAAATGTTTATTTATTTTGAGAGAGAGAGAGCAAGTGGGAGAGGGGGAGAGAGAGAAGGAAAGAGAGAATCCCAAGCAGGCTCCAAGCTGTCAGCACAGAGCCCAACTGAGGGCTCAAACTCATGAACCTCGAGATCATGACCTGAACTGAAATCAGGAGTCAGATGCTTAATTGACTGAGCCACACAGGTGCCCGGAGTTGTGATTATATGGCACCAGTATAAACAACTTCATTTCACTTTGCTCAGCCAGTTGATGTTTGGGGAAAGCCAAAGTTCAGCCTGAAAACCAAACCTACAAAAGTCCTCAGGCATTTGGGGTGCCTGGATGGCTCAGTCAGTTGAGTGCCTAGCTCTTGATTTCGTCTCAGGTCGTGATTTCACTGTTTGTGGGTTAGAGCCCCGTGTCAGGCTCCACTCTGACAGTGTAGGACAGAGCCTGAATGGCATTCTCTCTCTCTCTCTCTCTCTCTCTCTCTCTCTCTCTCTCTCTCTCTCTCCCCTCCCCCTCATGATAAATAAACGTAAAAGAAAAAGTCCTCAGGCATTCAATATCCTTAGCATATCCTACATGCCAGGACCTGTGCCCAACATGTCACATCCATTTTCATCCATCCTCTCTCCATCTTTTGGTGTCTCTCCCCCTCTCACACACACCCCTCACTGGACCTGCTATGCTTTGGGCTCCTTAATTTCATGATGTCCCTGCAGGCTACAAAGGCAAGCAGACAGCCTCTTGCTTGGAAGGGGACACGCAGGGGACACCACTAATGACTCACTCAGGCCTGCCCACAGGTCACTTCACCTGACCGAAGTCACCAAATTATGAAGCAGGACTGCCCCATGATAGCAGGCTGACTCATCGCTCTCACGGCCCATACTGTGATATGCCTTTCAGAAATCAGATGCCGTATCTGTTTCGTCTCATGGAGGGAAAAGGGTCTCTGTGAGGATGTAAGCTCCTTTCTCACTCCTCATGAGTGATGTATTGAGGGAGCAAACACAAAGTAGAATCTTACTGTTTCTCAGAGACAGAGACTCTGGGGCAGCTCCGGGGCTCCTACAGGAAATTGTGGTGATCCCACAGAAGTCCCTGTGAGGAACTGAGCTCTCTGCCCCTCCCAGGCCACCACTGGGGCAGGGTGTCAGAAATGTTAGCCCTTCCTTCAACTCAGGAATACACCCTGGGTGCATAAATCCTGGCAGTGTATAAATCCGGGCGGGTTCACCTGTTAGTTGGCTGCACAGGCTACTCAGACCACTTGATTATTCCTTGTAACCCAACCCTGTGTTTTACACTGAATTTGGGAGGGCCCCTCCCCCATAGCATTATGGCAGGTGTTATTGTGTCCAAGTGACTTATGAGTCAGGCGGTTTCAGACAGTGAACGGGGAGCAAAGTTGATGGTTCCGGCAGCCCCAGTGTTCCTTTGCCCCATCGGGTGGCAGCCTTTTGAGGCCTACAAATGCTTTCTGACCCCTCTCTCCCTGCCCTGGGTTCATGGCCCCTTGCACAGCAGATCCTCCACCAGACCTCTTGGGCAGGCAGCCCCTCTCAGCCAGGGTTTCCCACCCAGGTTCCCTGCTGTGCTTTATGGACTACAGAGTGCTCGGGCTCAGGGGCCCTCCAGGAGCACTGGGGGCTGATGTTGGCCCCTCAAGGACACCCGCTGCGTAGAGAGAAGTAATCATGTTCTCAGAAGTCACCAGGTCTAATGCCACAGAAAAAGAGAAAACGTTGCTGCTATTGGCGTGGTTCCAGACTTCACTATTGGTGTGATTCCTGTCTTCCCTCTTGGTGTGGTTCCACTGTTCACTATTGGTGTGGTCCAGTCTTCTCTATTGGCCAGAATGCCTCCACAGCTTTGCTCCAGGCTGCATTTTTGTGACACAGGACTGAGAAGCATTTAGCTCTCCACCACACACCTCTTCCCGAAGCGGGTCATCATATCTTTCACACACACACACACACACACGCGCGCACACACACACACACACACATAATGCATGCACACATACATATCCATGCACAAAATACGTGCATACCTATATCCATATATCACACATATATTCATACATATATGCACACACATTACACATAACATGCACATACTTACTCATACACCTTTGCATACATAACACAGACACATACATCCACACTCACATACCCACACACATATACAAATACACATACAATCAGCCTTTAGCAGTGTCTCTGTCTGTTGTCCAGGCAGGGTGGCTGTAGTTCTGATTCAATGCTCTCCATCCCCAATCTCCCTTTGATGGGAAGTTGGAGGTGCAGGGTTAGTGGCCACTGGACCAGTTCATCCCTATCACGGTGAGGTGCTAGTCAATAAATAACCTCTAATTCAAGAAGTGGAGTAGCCAGGATTTAGGACATGTATGCTTGTGGCCAAGGTGAGTGTGCTTCTGAGAGTCATATGTTTTCTTCCCTCCAGCTTTGGAGGCATCCAGGACAGAGAGGCTTTTTAACTTTTCATTTTTATTTTTTGATGCTTTGTTTGGTTTTGCCTTAAGTCCCTATCACAGGCAGGTGGCGGATGCCTGGTTTTAAGGAATCGATAAACAAATCCATTAGCTAAAAGCAGTGACTGTCAATAATGGTGACGACGACCACAAAAATAGATGTTTGAAAGGATGGATGAGAGATGATATGAGAAAAAAGGTAACTTGATAAACTCTTACTTTGACCTTTTAATTTTTTTCTCTCAGCAACTCAACTACTCAAAGAAAAGCCACTTGATTTTTTTTTTTTAAGCGATAAATTAATTGCTGGCTCCTAGCCCCAAATCTTCCTGGCTGGTGAAGAACATGAGCTCTCCCTGCTGGAATGTCCTCCTCCTTCCCAGCCTACAAAGCACCAGCGTATGTAAGTGGTGGGGAACCACCTCTTGTCCTCTGCCCTCAAATGGCCTCTTCGGGACTGGGCTTCTTTGCACCATCTATTCCAAGGGCGCCTCAGGGAGTGGACATGTGGGTCAAGACAGCCCGTGGTCCGGGTTTCCAAGCTGGGTCATTGACTCCAGGCATCCGGAATCCAGTGAGTGGACATGAGTGGGTCCCTCTAGGGCCAGACTCTAAAGAGCACTGGGTTGACCACGAACCAGAATGAAGTTCAAATTGTTTACAGCACCACGCTCAACAAGGCATCGGTTCTACAACCAGGTCTGGTTTGTGGCCTCCCGGTGCCAGTTCTGCCTCTCAGAGAAAGGGCTCAAACCCGGAGGAGATTGGGTACTTCTGTAATTCTCCTAAGGACATATTTAGAGCACAGCCTCATCTCCAGAGGGCGCAGGATGCCAAGCAGCTTGAAGCAAGTTTCTCTGCTTTCAGACCCCCACAGGGAGCCCTGTGTGTGTGCATCTCCCTCCTTGTCTCCCGCCTTCCTTTCCACATACTCATCCTCAGGGCATCGAACTAAGAGAAGGCTAAAGCAGCCTTACACATTCTGTCCACACCCAGATGAAAGAGGGAGAGCTCACTGAGAACTACTGCAGTGACTCCAGGGAGGTGGCCTTTCCTTGCCTCTGGGGCAGACTGGTGGGGAGGACAAGGGGGCAGAGCAAAGAAGAAAGTAGCCACACCCTTTCCTCCCTCCCTCCTTAACATGCTTCCTTTGGAGGAGGGGAGAGATTTAGGATTAAATCTGGAGAGGAGTTGACATTTTTTTAAAGTTTTATTTATTTATTTGTTTATTTCTTTCAAATTTTGTTTTAATATTTATTTATTGTTGAGAAAGAGAGAACATGAATGGGGGAGGACCAGAGAGAGAGGGAGACACAGAATCTGAAGCAGGCTCCAGGCTCTGAGCTGTCAGCACAGAGCAGGACATGGGGCTCAACCTCGTGAACCAGAAGATCATGAGCCAAAGTCAGATGCTTAACTGACTGAGCCACCCAGGCGCCCCTTATTTTTTAAGTTTTTTAAAGTTTATTTATTTATTTATTTATTTATTTAGAGAGAGAGAGAGAGAGAGAGAACAAGTGGGATAGAGGCACAGAGAGAGGGGAGAGAGAGAATCCCAAGCAGGCCCTGCACTGTCAGTGCAGAGCCCAATGTGGGGCTCGAACTCACAAACTGTTGAGATCACAACCCAAGTTGAAATCAAGAGTCAGACCTTAACCAACTAAGCCACCCAGGTGCCCCTGGGAAGGGTTTGGCATTTTAAATTAAATGGCACTGGATTCTCCCAACCCTCAAAGTAAAAGTAAGTCTGAGATGGCAAGGAGTCAGGAATGGAAATTCAACTGAGTATGTTTAAAGACAGAAGGCAAAAGAAAGCCATTTCCTGTTTGTGCCCCAGCAGGTTCAGCCTACTAAATAGGTCAACTTTCTCCAGGCCCAGGAGACCTTGTCTACCCTGGGGAAATCCTTCTTGCTTTGAGTTTGTTCCAGACTATCTGGATCTGACTTAGGAGCATAGGCTTAGGAGCATAGGAAGATAGAGTCAATCAGACTTAGAGAGACTAACTCTACTCAGCTGCCTGCTGCATCCTTCCCAGGGGAAAATGAGGACAGGGCTGACCCCAGCTCAGACAAGAAGCTGGGCAAAGGGAAGATATAAGAAAGAAAAACTATATACAGATTACTTTCAAAAAACCTTAGTCTGGACACACCAGTAAAAACAAAAACAAATAAAAACAGAGATCAGAGTGGTAAAGAAGAGGGCTGTCCAAGCAAGGAGGTATCCTTGGCTTCCCAAAGACAGGGGCATGATGACTCCTTCCACTCGCTCATACTCTCCGCCTTTAAAGCAGCCAAGGAATCTCCATCTGAGGTCTTGGTTTTCCCTGCCGTCAAAATAGACACCAGAGCTGGTGCCAGCACGAAAACTGCATAAAGCCACTGTGTACCTAAAATTTCCCCCGTCGTCAGTGTTGCCAATTACTGTGGCCCTTATGGAGACTGGTTACCTCTGTAATTCTCCTAAAGATATATTTAGGGCATTCTTGCTCTGTAACTATCTTCGGGACTTCGCAATAATACAGTATTCTGCTAATTTTAAACACGCGCGGTCCCAGCTTACAAACAAGTTGTGTTCCAAAAGTAGACACGCAGGTTGGTTAGTTGGCTCCCAGAATTCAGTTTCACATAAAAACCGTGCAAAACCAAATCCATGATAACATGTGCAAACTAGTAAAAAACAATCCTGTTGCAATATGGTAATGAGGCCAAGCAGAAAAATATATATATATTAAAATTGACCAAGTAGATAATACCCTGACTAGCTTAAATCCAGGTACTTAAAAAATTCTCCACTAATGCTTGAATGTTGCTGTTTCCTGCCTCTTGAAGCCTTGCGCCGGGTATAAAGCAGATGTAACAACGGGAGATGTGGAAAATTGTGATGGAATTTTTGGCAAGTCAGAGCAACCCACACATTTCCCCTCTTGGACTTCCCGGAGCCAGCCTCCCCAACCGTCTCTATCCACCGACCACTTCCTGGCTCCACCCCACCCTTAACACATTTCTCCGTCTTCCTCCTCCACCTTTAGCATGAAGGCCACACACAAGGTGTTAAGGTTTAGGGGAAGTGGGGCTGTCATTTCTATTTTCACATTTACTGAGATAATTGAACTGCAAAAAGAGAAAGTCACAGGTCCTCAATTGCCAGGTGCTAACGCAGCCTGATCTGACGTGGCCGATGTGCTTTGGTGGCACCACGTCCAGACTGAGGGGGCTCAGGGATCAATCCTCAGTCAGTCTCTCCCTGCATCTAGCATGGTTTTCCCATTTAGGGCTGCAGACCGTGTGCTCAGGGCAGGGAACATCATTTGTGGGGCCCAGTACTAAATAAAAATGTGGGGCCAAAAGTATTGGCTTTTTGTTCAAAAACTATTAAGAATTTAAAGACAGTGACCAGCAGAACACTATATTCAACCACAGGGCACCTATACCTTGTCACCATACGGGCTGCGTACACGCTGAACGTGGCACCAATGTGTTGGACAATCTCTACTCTCCTGGGTCATAACCATTTCCCTTCCAGATTCGCCAGTTGACTTTCTTTAGCCTCCTTCCATTGTGGGAACTGTGCAAGGAACCCCTAAGAAAGGCACCTCTAGGGGAGCCTGGGTCACTCAGCCGGTTAAGCGTCCAACTTCAGCTTACATGATCTCACGGCTCACATGATCTCACGGTTCGAGCCCTGCGTCCGGCTCTGTGCTGACAGCTCAGAGCCTGGAGCCTACTTCGGATTCTGTGTCTCCCTCTCTCTCTGCACCTCCCCCATTCGCACTCTGTCTCTCTCTCTCTCAAAAATAAATAAACATTAAAAAAAACAAAAACAAAAACAAAAAGAAACAAAAAAACCTTCCCCTAATACAGGCTTTCAAAAATAGGAACTCAGGGCTCTCCCACAAAGACAACAGACATATGGCTGCAGTGGTCTCACTGGGTCCTTCCTGTTTCAGTATCTGTTTGTTCATTGGTCCACACCTTCAGCATGCTGGCTATATCCAGGCCTTTCTTTAGTGCTGTAGCCAATACTAAACCCCAGTGTGATTGTTAATTTTATGTGTCAGCTTGACAAAGCCATGGAGATGCCCAGATATTTGGTCAAACATTATTCTGTGAGGATGTTTTTGGACGAGATTAATGTTTGACTCAGCAGACTGAGGAAAACAGATGGCTCTACCCCCATGGGGGTGGGCATCATCCAATCAGTTGAAGGCCTGAATAGAACAAAAAGGCTGACCCTCTCGTGACTAAGGGGATAAAATATCTCCAGCCTGATTGCCTTGAGCTGGGACATCAGCCTTCTGCCTTCAGACTCAAACTGAAACATTGGCTCTTCTTGGTATCCAGCCTGCTGGCTTTCAGACCTGGGACCTCCACCATCAGGTCCTCTGGGTCTCCAGCTTGCTGACTACAGATCTTGGGACTTGTCAGCTTCTCTAATCGTGTGATCCAGTTCTTTATAATATCTGTCTATCTATCTATCTATCTATCTGTCATATTTGTAAATAAATGTTTGTTTTTATATGTCAAGGGATATGCATATATGTGTATATCCTATTGGGTCTGTTTCTCTGGAGAGTCCTGACTTACACACCCAGTCTGTCCAAAAAGTGCAGTTAGGGTTGAAAGTGCTCATTACAACAAGCAAGTCACCAAAGGCCACCAGAAACACACCTGTAGTTGACTTAGTGGGTTTATTACTCATCACACTGGAGAGCATGCTCACCATGAGGAACTGGGGGCTTCTGCATAAGAGGGTATTAGAAAGAATTATGGTAGATTTGGGCTTTGGGGGTATTTGAGGAGGAGCCTGGACTGCACAAAAAAGTGAGGACAGAAAGTGAGACGATTCTGTCACTGAGTATC
Source organism: Prionailurus bengalensis (assembly GCF_016509475.1). Taxonomy (NCBI): domain Eukaryota; kingdom Metazoa; phylum Chordata; class Mammalia; order Carnivora; family Felidae; genus Prionailurus; species Prionailurus bengalensis. The sequence continues at coordinate 56,739,713 of NC_057356.1, forward strand.
TCAACGAAACTTAGCTACAGAGAGGGCTCACTAGAGTAGGTATAAAGCCATCGTTCATATTAGCCAAGAGAGGGATTTATTTATTTTTTTAAATTTTGTGGGTAGCACAGTAACTTTGTGCTTGTCTGCGCTTGGACAAAATTATGAAGTGCCCTTGTTTTTTGTTTGTCTTTTGTTTTTTTATATAAATTTAAAAAGTTTTTTAATGTTTATTTATTTTTGAGAGAGAGACAGAGCGCAAGCAGGGGAGGGGCAGAGAGGGAGGGACACACAGAATTGGAAGCAGGTTCTAGGCTCTGAGCTGTCAGCACAGAGTCTGATGTGGGGCTTGAACTCGTGAACTGTGAGGTCGTGACCTGAGCTGAAGTCAGACATTTAATCAACTGAGCCACCCAGGTGCCCCTTTTTATAATTTTTTAAAGTTTATTTATTCATCCTGAGAGAGAGAGCAAGTTTGGGAGGGACAGAGAGAGAGGGAGTGAGAGACAATTCCAAGCAGCTCAGAGCGGGGCTTGAAACCACAAACTGTGAGATCATGACCTGAGCTGAAACCAAGAATTGATGCTTAACCTACTGAGCCACCCAGGCACCCCTGAAGTGCCCTTGTTTTGTCTCACTTTATCATGGTTTCACACTGGCCTCTTCTGATGCTGGTGCTCTGTGAGATTATTTATGCCCCTGCCCATGTTCTCAGGCATTTCTACTCCCCTGGTTCTCCAAACATCTGGCCTGCCCCTCCACCCAGAGGAGAGCCGAAAGCTTTACCTGGGAGGCAGATGGGCTGGATGTCCCCTGTGCCACATGGAGGGACCCGGGAACTTCTGAGGGAGTAGCCACAACACGCAAAATCTTCTCTCTTGCTTATTGTGGCTCCTTTTCTAAAATCTCCAAAAACTAAGTGCTGTGCTGAGTCCTTTACATATATTCATGAATCCAATCCTTAACACAACCTTAAAAGGTAAGTGTAGGATTGTTCTCATATTATTGATGAGGTATCCAAGGTACACACAGAGTAAATAATGAACAGCCAAGAACTCCCCTCCACCCCCCAGTAAAAAGCCCCTCGTGGGCTTGGTCACGTGGCACGATGCTGCATTTCTGCATCATGGCAGTCACAGTAAAGTGTCATTTGGCCATTGATCAAAACAACCTGCACTGCTCCCTACTGCCTAGAGAATTAAGCCCAAATGTCCTAACAGCCAGACCCCACCCAATCTGGCTCTCAACTACTCTGTTGTCCTTTGTTCCCTCTTTGCTCCTAAGTGAACTCTCTGCTATAGCCACAGCCATACATCGCAGCCCCCTGAACACAACAAATGCGCTTCCATATCTGTGGCACTCCACTCAGCGAGAATATTCCCGTACCCCCATCCGATCGCCGTTCTGTCCCTCCTTCCCAGCTCGGGTCTAGCTTCCTCTGTATGGCTTTCCTGGCAAGTATGCTGTGCCACTCCATATTGTTACTTATGTTGTTATGCATCACCCCTGCTGTTCCAGTGACACCTGTGGTGGGGAGTTTGCAAAGTGATCACAAAAGTTACCCCCCACGGCCGTATGCGGCTCCTCCCTAGTGTGACTTCTACATTCAAGAGGCAGGGTCGATGTCTTCAGTCTCTGAAGTTTGAATTTAAATCTGACCTTTTATGGCCAGTGGAACATTAGAAAACTCTGACGCCACCATGATAGGAACCTGGGGAAGCCCGTGAAGGGGGAGAAACCACCAGGAGCAGAGATAGGTTATCCCAGCTGGTCAACCAAAGCAAAGACGAGCTGTCCTAGGACCAACCAGCCTGCCAACGGCCAAACGTAAGAGTGAAGCCATTCTAAATCGTCTAGCCTCAGTTAAGCTGACCTGGACAGAAAAGGCATCCCAGTCCACCCGTAGAAATATGGACAAAATAATAAATGGGCTTTTTTTTTTTTTGGTATGCCAGTGCATTTTAGGATGGTGTGTGTTATGCAGCAAAACATCAACACCTCAAGCTGTCCAGTCAAAGAACAAAAGGCAGTGATACCTGGTGCCCTGCCTAGGTTTAGTGACATTCTGCTTGATCACCATGGGCCTGACTGTGGCTCCCCAGAGAGATTGTAGTAATCACATACCCAATCATTCATGATTGGGTATTGAGTGCTTGTAGCTTAAGGGGTAATAATTTTAAACATTTTATCTTTTTTAATGCCCTCAGCAACCCCGTGAGACAGGAACAACTATTGTGGGTTTTTTTTTTTTTTAATGTATATTTATTTATTTTGAGAGAGAGACCGAGAGCACAAGCAGGGGAGAGGCAGAGAGACAGAAAGAGAAACAGAATCCGAAGCAGGCTCCAGGCTCTGAGCTGTCAGCACAAAGCCCAACGCAGGGCTCAAACCCATGAACTACAAGATTATGACCTGGGCTGAAGTCACATGCTTAACCGACTGAGCCACCCAGGCGCTCCTATTGGTTCTTTATAGATGAGAAAAGTGGAGCATTGAGAACTTAAGTAACTGGCCCACAGTCACATAGCCAACAACTAGCAGTTCCGTGGCTTGAACCCAAGTGTTGTTGTTTTTGTCTTTCCAAAAGCTTGCACCACTTTAGACCTGGGCTGTTAATAGGAGACTGTTCTATCTCCTTTCCTTCCCTCCTCCCTCTCCTCCTCCTCCAGAATTTCAGTGATCCTGCAGCCTGGCAGTTATTTGGGTTGTAACTGGCCTCATGCTATTTTAGCTCTTAGAGGATTGGAAGTGCTTCTTACACATCTCTTTATTTCTTGTTTACCTTTTCTGAAGCTCAAAACAAATAAGAGAGAGCATGACCTGTTCCCTCTAGACAACTCCTGAGTGAGAGCCTTCCAGAACTGTCAGCCAGCATTTAGCCAACACCAGCCCAGTTCCAGGGTAAAAGTGACTTAGAGAAGACGCTGAGAGGCTCGCTGGTGCTCCTGTCCCAGCGCCAGGCAGCAGGTCTGGCATGTCACAGATGCCACAGCAGTCACCACTGGCCGAGTGAGTGAGTCACCGGATCCAAGATGCAGGAAACAACCTCACCTGTCGATCCAGGACCAGGTTTTTCTACTTTTAGTTACAGAACATTTTTTTGTTTTTTAAAAGAAAAGTCTGGAACAATCCCTTCCTCCCTCCTGGATATGGTCCTCAGCCCCTCTCCCTCTGCCTCTCCTCCCCTTCCTTTTTCTCAGTGCTTCCTCTCCTTCCCTCCTTCCCTCCTTCTCAGCCCTGCACTTCTCTCCCTCCCTGCCTCTCCCCCTTCACACACAAGATTACCTTTCCCTTTGGTGAAGTCCAACCTATAGTAACTGCGCACAATTCAGAGCAGCAGGCCTGTGTTACCATGGCAACCCGTTGCCACTGAAGCTTTTCAGCACTCACTTCTCCCCTATATTTTAAATAGAAAATCTGCATGCTATGTCTTGTCCTTCCCTACTTGCCACTTCCAGTTTGAGCAAACCCCAGCCCCAGATTCTCCAACATCTTTAAATGTTTGTAAGCAGCCATATTTCTTTCATAAACTATTTTTTATTGTATTTTGAATAACTTCAGATGTAACGTCATCAATTGAGTTAATTCTGAATACATCAGAACACTTTTTCTCCGTGGGGTGTACCTGGCTTACTTAATGAGGGTGGACAGGTTGAATCTGTCCTTATGCAGAGGCGTTGATGGGAGCTGAATTGTCCACACTGAGCAGGACAGGGTTCCGTGGGACCCCTGGAGACTCTGAGGGAAAGCAGGAGCAAACCAAAAACCCAAGGAAATTGCCCAGCCCACTGGGAGCAGGCAGGAGCTTGTAAAAACCACAAAATCACCCAGAACTCAGCATCCCCTCCCAAGTCCTTGCTGAGCAGAAGGTCATAAATCTGTTGCCAAGGGAAGAGTATGTCCCTTGAAATCAAGCAGAATCAAGTGTTTTTCTCAACTTTGTTATTGAACTACCTGTGCTGGGTGACCTTGGCCAGGTTCCTTACCTTCTCTGCGTCAGCTCTGTAGTCTACCTTTCACAGTTATGGAGAAATAAATAGGCTAAGTATGGAAAAGGACCTAGAGTCATCCTTGTCACACTCAGTAAAGACTAATTGCCATTATTACTGTTACTATCCTGAGCAAAGTCCTCCAAAGTAGCATCGAGGTGCAAAGCCAGAGTGAGAACACAAGAAGCCAATACCAAGGTTACCGAATAATCAGGCTAGCTGCACAGCTGGTAACTAACCAGGAATCATGGTCTGAACACACCAAGGTTCAGGGTATGAGCTGTCATGAGAAGCTAAGCCACAAAATCTCCTTAGGCACTGTTACATGAGCAACATCCTAGAGTTGTCAAGAGGAGGAAGTTGACCCAGCAAAAGAACGATATAATGACTGCCTTCAAGGAATTCTTCACTTCTCCTTGGCCTCCTGCAGTTGGAATGTGTGTTAGGCAGGCTGAGGATGGAGTGTGGAACAGCGTAAGGGAGAGAACTTGCCTGTGCTCCATCTGGGAGCCAGGTCCCTGCTCAGGCCCAGAAAAGAAGGCTGAACACACACAAAATGGGCCAGTTCACCTGGGCAAGAATTGGGTTTGGTTCCAGGGCTTGACTCTTCAAGCTGAAAAGTACAGCATGCAGAAGAGTCTTAAACTGAATGCGTAACAGGATGGTAAATGAAACACTTCAAGAACACCGGGGCCAGATCAGCAATGCTGTACATTCTGAGACTATACCTAAAAAAGCAATCACTAGCCCAAGACCCCCTTCTGGGAGACGATCAGGTAAAATGAGTGGTGGCTCCTTCTGTGGAAGTTGTCTCCCAGGCGGAGGGAGCAGGAGCAGGACAGAGAATTTGGCACATGTCTGTTGGAAGGTGGTGGGCTAATGTTTTAGAAAAACCTAAGTGAGAAATTTAAAGTTTCTCCTCTTGGCAGAAGAAGAAGGGGATCCAGATCTACTTCCAGAGGCAAAGGCATGCAGGTCTCACGAGTCCGCCATGAGCTCCCCGAAAAGGAACCGATTATACAGTCACAATTCATGCATTGCTGGCTGGAATGCAAAAAGAGGTACAACCCCCCCACAGAAGGGATCGGGAAACAGGAATGTCTAGAAAAAGTACATATGCAATCACTCTTCACATAGCAACTTATCCATGGTATTACATGCCTCCTTCTCTTAAAATTTCACCTTAAGTCGCCTCCTCCAATAGACTTTCCTTGACTTCTCCTGCTAAAGGAGCCCTCCCCTCCCCTTACCCTATTCCCTCTACTCGGTCAGCCTATTCCTTCTCATCTTAAATTCGTCACAAGTCAAATTCCTACTGTTTACCTATCATGTTTACTTGTTCATTTTCTCTCTCAAAAGTCAGTTCATTCTAAAATACTAAAGGAAGGGGTGCCTGGGTGGCTCAGCTGGTTGAGTGTCCAACTCTTGATTTTGGCTAGATCATGATCTCAGGGTCATGGGATGGAGCCTCACACTGGGCTCTATGCTGAGCATGGAGTCTGCTTGGGCTTCTCTCTCTTTCCTTCTTCCCCTCTTCCCCACTCATATTCTCTCTCTCTCTCTCTCTCTCCCTCAAAATATATATATATATATATATATATATATATATATATATATATATAAATAATAATTAATTAATTAAAATACTAAAGGAAAAAGACCAATGACCCTGTAGAAAAGAAGGGCTAGATAAGAAGGCAATTCACAGAAAGAGAAATGCAAATTGTCCTTCAACATTTGGAAAGATTTTTGATCTTTATCACAATAACAGAATTATTAATTAGAACCATGATATCTTTTCTCCTGGATGACAAAAAAATCCAAAAATTGGAAAAGGTATTTTGTTGATGAGTCAATGGAAGCGCTAACATATTCATGCATTCTTGTTAGAATGTAAAAAAAAAAAAGTATAACACTCATGGGAGGGATTGGGAATATCCAGCAAGAGTACCTGTGCTATGACCCTTTGACACAGCAATCCATCTCCTAAGAGTCGTTCACACAGACATACTGACAAAAATATGCAATATCATAAGCATAAAGCTATGAATTATAGCACTGTTTGTAATAAATAGCTACAGCCTGGAAACAACCCAGTTTTCTACAGAGGGAACTGGAATGACTAAAATATGGTACATCTATGCAATGCAGCACACAATACAGCTATGCAAAGGAATGAGGAGGGTGTTTATAAACTGTTCTAGAGTGATCGCCAGGATATATCACTAAGTGAACAAAATCAAGGTGCAGAACAGTGTGCGTGTGTGCATGGTTCCAAAGTCAGAACCATAAGACAAGACACATTCTGTCAAGTCTAGTTTTACATCCCTGCTTCTCTCCATCCTGTTTTCCTCCTGTGCCCATAAGTAATCATGGCAACAGATTTTAGTTTTTACTTTGATTTAAAAATTATAAGCATATATATGTGTGTGCTATATGTATGTGTGTATGTATGTATATGTGTGTGTGTGTGTGTGTGTATATATATATATATATATATATATATATATATAGCTTATAATTTGCTATGCACACATATTTAGTTTCCTATTACTGTTGTAATAAATTGACACAAATTTAGTGGCTTAAAACATAAGTTTATTTTCTTATAGTCCTAGAAGTCCTGGAAGCCAGAAATCTGAAAGGAGTCTTGTGGGGCTAAAATCCAGGTGCTGGGATTTTGGTTCCTTCCAGAGTCTTGGAGGGGAGAATCCTTTTCCTTGCCCTTGTCAGCTCCTAGTGGCTGCCTCTATTCTGTGGCTTGTGACCCCTTCTCCCATCTTCAAAGTGCATCTCTCCAACCTCTGCTTTCATCATCACACCACCCTCTCTTCTCTGTGTATCAAGTCTCCCTCTGCCTCCCTGTTACAAAAATACTTGTGATTACACTCGGGACCACCCAGGTGATAATTTACGATTATCTCCCCATCTCAAAGACCTTAACTTAATCACATCTCCAATGTTCACCTCCCTCCCTCCGCCCATGTCCGGTAACACTCACTGTTTCCAGGGATTATGACCTTAGGATCTGGATATCTTTCAGGCCCATTTTCAGACTACACATTTTTACATAAAACCTTTAAAACAAATGATAAATTAAAATCTACTGAAAATTATTATTTATGGGAGAGGAAGGAAATAAAAAGACATGAAAACTATGTATGTATATATACATATCTATCTATCTATCTATCTATCTATCTTTAAAGTCAGCTTCACTTTTTTAAAAAAAAATTTTAATGTTTATTTATTTTTGAGAGTGAGAGACAGAGCATGAGCAAGGGAAGGGCAGAGAGGGGGAGACACAGAATCCAAAGCAGGCTCCAGGCTCTGAGCTGTCAGCACAGAGCCCCATGCAGGGCTCAAACTCATGGACCACTAGATCATGACCTAAGCCACCCAGGCGCCCTGAAAACTATATTTGACTGTATACATCTTGCTGTATGGCTTTGACTTTGCAACTATATAAATGTTTTGTGCAACTATAAAACAGAATAAAAAAACAAAAAGAAAAAAGAAAATGAAACAAATTTAACTATCCATCTGATGGATGCTTTAACCATGTAATCAACAGGTAGTAATGTGACTTTAAAACAGTAATTTTTATGGAAACCAATTTGGCAATAAATTATATTTAACATAAAAAAATAAAAATAAAAAAATAAAACAGAGGAATTTGGGGGCACCTGGGTGGCTCAGTCAGTTGAGTGCCCAACTTCGGCTCAGGTCATGATCTCACAGTTCATGAATTCGAGCCCCACATTGGGCTCGCTGCTGTCAGCTCAGAGCCTGCTTCCGATCCTCTGTCCTCCCCTCTCTTTGCCCCTCCCCTCCCCTCAAATATAAACATTAAAAAAATAAAAATAAAACACAGTAATTTGAAGGAGGTGGGGAGGTGGGTTAAATAGGTGACGGGGATTAGGGATGGCACTTGTCATAATGAGCACTGGCTGATGTGTGGAATTGTTGAATCACCATGTTGTATACCTGAAACTAATGTAATACCGTATTAGTTAGAATTAATATTAAAACTTTAAAAAATAATAAAATAAGTAAAACATAGTAATTTGTATCTCACCAGTAGGATAGATTCTGACATCAAAGAATTGTGCACACACCCACAAAATTACAAGTATTGTTAGTGTAGTTTGTAAGCTATTATGCGTACATAGTAAGATAAAGCAAACAAGCAAATGTGGTAATACTGTTAAGAATTTAGATATTTAGCACACACACAAAGAGACAAATATAAAATCAAAGAAGTTGAGTAAAATTTCTGTGAGCTTAAAGGAAATAACAATGTGAAATCATGATGATTACTCTTAAAACAATATTGCTCAATTTTGTCCAACAAAAGGTACACAAGCAGTAAGTAACTCAGTAACAATAAACACCTCTAATAGACTGGAGTCTTTAATACATCTTTTTTTTTTTTATGTTTGTTTATTTCAGAGAGAGAGAGAGAGGTAGAAAATCCCAAATGGCTCCACACTGACAGCAGTGAGCTGGATATGGGGCTCAAACTCACAAACCAGAGATCATGACCTAAGCTGAAGTCAGTCACTTAACCAACTGAGCTACCCAGGAACCCCTTCAGATTGGAGTCTTTAAAGACAATTTCTCACTAAAAGAAACTATATTAAGAAATGGGTGATTTCAGGTCTGGGATATGACACAAGATGAACCGGAAGCATCTTTCATAACAAAAAATGGCTAAAGTCATGTCAGAGGTCTCAGGAGCCAACTTAAAGGATTTCACTGGGCAAAGATGAGCAATTTGCACCTAGGTATGTATATGAGATACATAAAAATATTAAATCCCTGTGCTTTTAATTTTACTTTTGGAAAATACCCCTGAACTCCTTTGGAGGATGCTAGAGCATTAACTCATTCTAAAAATTGGTAAATAATTGGAAGGAATCATTTTCCCTGCTTTTCCTATGTGAAACGTATTTCAAAGTAATGACATAGTTAATGAAATTTCTCCTTTGTAAGAGATTCAAGCTATTAAATGTAAAATAAATGGTATATTTAGAATATTGCCATTTTGGTGCGCCTGGGTAGCTCAGTCGGTTGAGTCTCCAACTTCAGCTCAGGTCATGATCTCATGGTTCGTGAGTTCGAGCCCCGCGTCAGGCTCTGTGCTGACAGCTCAGAGCCTGGAGCCTGCTTTGGATTCTGTGTCTCCCTCTCTCTCTCTGCCCCTCTGCCACTCGTCCTCTGTCTTTCTCAAAAATAAACATTTTAAGAAAAAAAATTGTTTTAAATAGAATATTGCCATTTTGCAACCATTAATGAAATAATGTATCTGGGCAATGATCAACAATAACTGCTAAAAAATACTAGGTAACAGGCCAGCACAGAACTGTTAGGTTTTTAATATTCACCTTTATTAATTTTGTCCTGGATGTGCACATGAGGGTTTTGGTTCGGAGGCAGATTTCTCTTTATACTCACAGCAAGACAAACAGCCAGAGGAACCCTGTAGCACTATTTCCCCAGGCTCAGCAAACACCACACAGTGCCATGCCAGAGACAGCTGGAAAAAAAACAAAAACAAAAAACTCCGCACACCCCTGGTGGGCTAACTTCATAGGTGAGATACAGAGAAATATGTATTTCTTCTGTTTCTGAAGGGCAAATATCACTTTCACACACACCGCCCCCCCCCCCCATCACCTTCTGAAAGTGTCCTTGGGGATCAGATAGAAGAGATCCTTATCCTAACTCTTTGGTATGAAAATAAATCTCTGAGGGGAAAGATAAGGCCAATGTCTCTAGTTTTACAACTCCAAGAGCTCTCCAAGGCCCTGGTCCTCTTAACCACCAGAGTTAGGAAAATCTCTTAGGAATGCTCTCACTGTCTGATTAGTCACAAATTGACTTCCAAGCTGGCTCTCAGGTTGGGGGGGGGGGGGGTGGGAATCAGTAAAATTTTTCAGAAAGCCCCAAGTGTACAGAAACATATTTTCCTCTACAATCTCATAAAAACTTTATAATAAATGGATCAGGATAATATACCTGAAGCCACTGATCAATCTTATATCATCAAAAGCCCAGATAACCAGACATTACATGCTTCATGATGCGATATAATAGGAAACTCACAGTACCTCCTTTGAAGTGTTCTTGTCAAATAAGGAAACTAAACCTAATCAAGCCTCTAGACCCAACTACCAGGTTTATAAGAAATAAGGAATAGAAGAATATGTTAGATGATGCCACAGGGATGCAATCAGCCAAAACCAGAGTCTGGGAAATTCTACAGGATAAATGACTTAGTTTCTACAATATCTAAGTACCAAGCAAAAAAGGGGAAGGGGGAAATTTAGAAATTAAAAAGACTTAAAAGACCTAGCAACCAATTGGTATAGGTAGAATTTGTTTGGATCATGATTTCAACAAACCAAGTGAAAGGAAAAAAAAAAAAGCCTGTTTATGAACACTGAGAAAAGTTGAACACCGGTTATTAGATATTAATTAATTATCATTAATTTTAAAGATATGGTAATGGTATTATTGTTGTTTTAAAAAGAAATTTTATCTCTTAGATATACATTTGGAAATATTTACAGATGATAATTGAAATTTGCTTTAAAATAATGAGTGGAGGGGTGCCTGGGTGGCTCAGTCCATTAAGCATCTGACTTCAGCTCAGGTCATGATCTCACTGTTCGTGAGTTCAAGCCCTGCATTGGGCCCTGTGCTGACAGCTCAGAGCCTGGAGACTGCTTCAGATACTATGTCTCCCTCTCTCTCTTTCCCTCCTCTGCTAGCACTCTGTCACTCTCTCTCTCTCCTCTCAAAAAATAAATAAACCTTAAAAAAATTTTTTAAATAAAATAAAATAAAATAAAATAAGTGGAGAAGCACCTGGGTGGCTCAGTTGGTTTAGCATCCAACTCTTGGTTTCAGCTCAGGTCATAATCTCACAGGAAAAAGAGAGTGTGGAGGTTAGCACTTGTTGGTTATAGGCAAAAGAGAGTAACTTGGAAAAAAATGGATCTATTTTATTGCAATATAAATTAGCAGAGAATGACTTCAGGATGGTGAATGTCTTGGAAAAATGCGATCAAAGGGCATCATGCCTAAAAAAAAAAAAAAAAAAAAATTAAGGGGCACCTGGGTGGCTCAGTTGGTTAAGCATCTGACTCTTGATTTCAGCTCAGGTCCTGCTCTCATGGTTTGTGAGATCGAGTCCTGCATCGGGCTCTGTGATGACAGTGTTTGTAGCCTGCTTGGGATTCTCTCTCTCCCTCTCTCGCCCCTCCCCTGCTGGCTCACTTGTGCATGCTCTCTCTCTCTCTCTCTTTGTCAAAATAAATAAATAAACTTAAAAAATAAAATAAAATAACGGATGGAGATCCAGAGGGAATGGGTAAGTATAGATGAAAGAGATTGGCCATTTGTTGGTAATTGGTGAAGCTTGGGCATGAGTACCTTAGGGTTCATTATACCATTCTCTCTGCTTTTATATATGATGAATATGTCCATAATAAAAAGTTTTTTGTTTTGTTTTGTTTTTTCTTTTATTTATTTAAAAAAATTTTTTCTGTTTTTATTTTATTTTTGAGAGACAGAGTGTGGGTGGGGGAGGGGCAGAAAGAGAGGGGACAGAATCTGAAGCAGGCTCCAGGCTCTGAGCTGTCAGTGCAGAGCCCGATGTGGGACTTGAACTCCCGGACTGCAAGATCATGACCTGAGCTGAAGTGGGATGCCCAACAGACTGAGCCACCCAGGTGCCCTGTTTTGTTTTTTCTTTTAAAGCAAGTTCCAGGAAGGTAGGGACGTTATATCTTCCTCCTTCCATATTAGTTTCCCTAAGGGCTGGCATGACAAAGTACCACAGACTGGGGGCTTAGTCAATGGAAGTTTATTTTTTCCGTTCTGGAGGCTGACAGTCTAAGGTCAAGGTGCTGGCAGGGTTGATTTCTCCTAAGGGCCGCAAGGGAAGATGTGTTCCAGGCCTCTCCTTGGTTGGTAGTTGGGTGTCTTCTCCCAGGGTCTTCACATTATCTGCCTCTGTCGGTATATGTACCCAAATCTTCCTTTTCTTGTAGGGACACAAGTCATACTGGAATACAGCCCAACCTAATCACCTCTTTTAATTTAATTACCTTTTCAAAGTAATTTTGACTCTAAGCACAGTTAATTCTGGGGATCTGGGAGTAAGGGCTTCAACATATGAATTCTGTGGGGACACAGTGCAGCTCATAATACTCGCCTATCCCCAGAACCTGGTCCAGTGCCTGGAAAATAGAGGGGCTCAATTAACTGTTGAGTGAATCAATAACTGTTAGAAGACAGCAGCTGGGCAGCAAGACTGTGCCGCCTGAATCCTCCCTTCTCCTTGTGTCTTCTGGTTATAGTTTTTTTTTTTTGTAATGTTTTTATTTATTTTTTGAGAGCGGGGAAGGGGCAGAGAGAGAGGGAGAGAGAGGATCCAAAGCGGGCTCTGCGCTGACAGCGAAGACCCAACGCAAGGTTCGAACTCACGAATCATGAGATCATGACCTGAGCCAAAGTTGTATGCTTAACTCCACCCAGGTGACCCTAATGACAGTGGTCCTTTCCTCCAGCCTGTGGGCCTGAGCTTGTGGCTGTTGGGGGATAGTTAGCAGGAGAGCAGTGCAAGGCAGATAGATCTGCATAGGGTTGGATTTTATGGCCACTACAGGTCTGACAGTCTGCCACATGCCCTGATTTACTGGGAACATTTTAGTAAGAAGCAAGACAATCAGACAAGGCTGAATGCATGGCCCCAGGCAGGGTTCAATAAGACCTGGCAGGCTCTGCCTCCCCAACCACAATTGCCTTTCTCCAACCACAACTGCCCTCTTAACCTCTAACTAATGAGTGCTCAGAACCTACCCTCTCAAAGGTGAGGGGGAGACGTAAATTAACATTAACACACAGGAGTTCCATTGAAATGTTTAAAAGCCAATGAAGTGTCTTTAATTCAGCTTTACGCATTAATTACCAAAATGAAACAAGAGCATACCTGTAACAAAAATTGTGAATTAAAACCCTTTCAGTCTTGAATACATTTATCTACTTAACTATAGAACCATTTATTCCTTTGATTTTTGCCTGTGATATGAAAGAAAAAGAAAAAATGAAGCAATTAGAGGTTATTGAACATATAACCTATTTTAAGATTATGTTTAAAACCTCAAAATCAGGCAATTACAGCAATATTTAAAGCATTTCAGATAAATGCTGTTTTACCAGGCTATTTCTTTTCTTTCCTTTTAATTTCTGGCTTGTAAAATTCAAAAGGGCATTTTAGTTTTTTAAGATTTTTCTTCCTAATTGTAAAGGTAATACATCCTTATTAAAGAAAATTTTGGAGATAGAATAGCATAAAGAAAACATCTAATCCCACCCTCAGAGAAATTCATTGTCAGCCTTCTGGTATATTTCCCTCCAGTGGTTCGTTATAATATTTAAGGTAATGTGATCATTCTCTATAAAGTATTTTGATTCTGACTTGACCAGATCTTTTCCTTATGCTATTAGAATTCCTTGTAAACATCATTTTTTTCTATTTACTTGTTTATTGTGATATTTCTTATATTCAACAAGTACACAAATCTTAAGCATACAAATCGATGAACTTTGACATATGCGTATACCTGCATAATCACCATCCACAGTTCCACTGGGAGGCAGGGGGGGGGGGGGGGCGCCTGCATGGCTCAGTCGTTAAGGGTCTGACTTCGGCCCAGGTCATGATCTGGTGGTTCGTGAGTTCGAGCTCTATGTTGGGCTCTCTGCTGTCAGCTCAGAGCCCACTTCAGATCCTCATCTCCCTCTCTCCCTCTGCCCCTTCCCTGCTCGTGTTTTCTCTCTCAAGAATAAATAAACACGAAAAATAAAAAAACAAACATTTCCACTAATTCACAAAGCTCCTTTTTGCCTCCTCCAATCTTGCCTATTTTTGAGCTTGATTTAAGTGGAGCTAAATTGCAGGTTATCTTTTGTAGCTTAACCAACTGAATCACCCTGGTGCCCCTCACCAGACCCCTTTGTAAAGTGATATACTGATTACCCTCCCACCAGCACCAGGTGAGAGCTCCAGTTATTCCTATTCTCACCAACACTTGACACTGTTAGGGTTTTTTCCCCCATATTGTCAGTCTTTTCAATTTTAGTCATTCTCCTGGGTATGTTGTGGTTTCTCATTGTGATTTTAATTTGCATTTCCCGCATCACTAAAGGCATTGGGCACCTTCTCTTTATGTCCTGTTTAAAAAATCTTTGCCTATGCAGCACCTGGGTAGCTTAGTCTGTTAAGTGTCCAACTCTTGGTTTCAGCTCAGGTCATGATCTTACAGTTTATGAGTTTGAGCCCCGGATAGGGTTCTGTGCTGACATCTTGGAGCCTGCTTGGGATTCTCTCTCTCTCTGTCTCTCTCTCTGTCTCTGTCTCTCTCTCTCTCTCTCTCTCTCTCTCCCTCTGTCTCTCTCTCTCTCTGTCTCTCTCGTGAACTTCTCCTGCTTGCCCTCTATTTCTCTGTCTCAAAAATAAATAAACATTAGGGGTGCCTGGGTGGCTCAGTCGGTTAAGTGTCTGACTAGCGATTTCAGCTCAGGTCATGATCTCAGGGTTTGTGAGATTGAGCCCTGAGTTGGGCTCTGAGCTGACAGTGTGGAGCCTGCTTGGGATTCTCGATCTCTCTTTCTCTCTCTATCTCTCTCTATCTCTCTCTCTCCCCCTCTCTCTCTCTGCCCTTTCCCTCTTGTGGTCTCTCTCTCTCTCTTAAAAATAAATAAATAAAAACTTTAAAAAAGCAATAAAATAAATAAAAATTTTAAAAAGCCAAATCTTAAAAAAAAATCTTTGCCTACAACAGGCTGTGAATTTTCCTAAAACATCATTTTTAATGATTACATAATATTTCATTCTGTAAATTTACCATTTTCCTATTTTGAGATACTTAGGTTGAACCCTATTTCCCACCAGTGTAAGTAAAAGTGTTAGTGCTTATTGTCTTATGTGGGCCAGGTTCTGTGTTAAGTTTTTACATACATGCTTAAAAGAATTATCCAGCAAGTACTGTTTTCATGCCCATCTTATAAAGGGATAAAGAAAGGCTGGGAAAAGCTGGTAACTTACCCAAAGTCATATGACTAGTGACGGAACTGAAATTTCAGTCTAGATGGCTGTGCCTGTAGATCCAGGATGATGAACTGTCTTGCCATTTACTTTTCAAATGGTTATTTCCTCGTGATAAATACCTAGAAGTGGAATTTACTGGGCTGAAAGGTAGGAGCATGTGAATATTCCTGGCAAACACTCCACCAGTCTCTCCCATTTTAATCTCACCATTCATTCACATTGTAGGATTCCCCGTCTCTTGGGCTTCTTTACAGGGAGAGATTAAGAGTTTTACACACTAACAATTATGCTTAGAACAATGATTACGGTAAAAAAAAAAAATTTTTTTAAGTTCTTAAAAAAAACTTCGCATACATACTTTATCTTATTTAAAACCCACAATCATCCTGCAAGGAAGGCAGTGCATTTAGTATTTATAAATGCGCAACCAGGATCAGAGAGAGAAAAGAGTTTGCCCAAAGGCATGTGATTCCTCAGAAGCACTGAGGACTCAAAACATCTAATTTCTGTGCTTTCCAGCTACCACCTGCCACTTTGGCACGTACAATAGACAGTTCTACTGGCTTCGGTTCCCAGCCTGCCCCACCCTGTTTCCACGATGTGTGCCCCAGGAGGCAGCCTATGTCGGCTCTCTGGGGAGAGGCCAGCAGATTAGTGGGAGGAAGGAAGGGAGTGAATTCTAGGTATTCCCACTGACCCCCCACCCCCAAGGTCCCTTTCTATGGGTTGCCTCATCTGCCTGCATCCCCAGACAAGAGCTCTCTACACACCGCGCCCCTTCCATCCCCTGGTTCTAATGACAGCACCCTCCTTCCCTGCAGTGGAGTGACTGCATCTGCTGTTTCTAGCCTCAGAGTTCTAGATACTTCTTTGTGGTTTAACTGGTTTTTTTTTTTCTTCTTGAGACCTTGAAGGAAAGAATCACCTGAATGACAGCAAGCTTCAACACTGTCCCACCAACACACTTGGGCCTTCATCAACCCATCAACTGTTGCAGCTGAACTCTTTTTACAGGCGTGTCCCCTAGTCAGATCCATCCCAGGTAAGGGAGCAGCCCAGCCTCCCTCGCCCCGAGGGTGCTGGTCTCTCCTTCGAGGTGGGGCTGTTGGGACGTTGTGCAACCTCAGCTCTCCAATGCCTTCAAAAACATTGTTGGAAGTTAGTCTGCCTCATTTTGTGTGTAGTGATGCTACTTCCAGCTCTCTACATCCTGAGTAGAATAAACTGATTGTTTTTTAAAAAAACTTTTCTTGGGGCCATAACTTCAAATTTTCAGAAATGTTGCAGATATATGATGCAGAACACTCTTTTTATAGCTGAATTCTCTCAATTTTAACATTTTGCCACGTTTGTTTTGTTATTCTCTCTCTCTCTATCTCTCTATCCTGAATCAGTTGAGAGTTGGCTGAATGCCCCATGCGCCTTCACCTACTAAGACTTGGGTATAGATTTCCCAAGAACAAGGTTATTTTCTTTCATAGCTCTACTGCAGTCCTCAACTTCAGGCTATTTAAAATTGGCGTAACACTTTTATCTAATCTACAGTACATATCGTCTCTCTCTCTCTCTCTCTCTCTCTCTCTCTCATTAACCCAGTAATGTCCTTTACAATGGCCCTATGGGAGAGGCAAAAAATTTGCCTTAGATTCTTTCCCCTTCAATCTTTCAAATCAATCTTTCAAATGGAATAAAAGCCTTAATCTGTGCATGACCATGCTCTCAGTAGGGGGTAGGGGTGGGTGGGGAGGAAAACCAGCCCAGCTTCCTTAGGCCATTGGTGAAAACTCACTGTAGCCAGGAACAGGGTAAAAACAAAACTGTACCGTGGGATAGGCAGGATTGTGCCCACGACCGCAGCTGGAAGACGGGCAGGAGAACCAAGAAAGCCCCTCCACCCCCTAAAACCAGGGACAGAGGGCATACCTACATCTGAGGCTCAATCAGACCAACATAGGAAATACAGCACCACTCCCTCGATGCCCCCTGATTGCTAAACGAGCACATTTTAAATAATAAGTAACAGCAGAATCTTGGGAGAGAGACAGGATAGCAACCAAATGTTCAAACAGATGCTCTTAGATGTGTGGTGCAAAGGGAAGACCTCAAGTTCAGACTTGAACAGGTATTGTTCTGATAAAGCAAGCCCCGTCCTAAACACGAAGGGTCCCTACTGGAATTTGCAGCTTGTGGCACACAGACGGTAACCGCAGCCACGGTTCGTGGCAAACCCAGTCTGATGCCTGTCTGCATTACTTCAAGCCCCCATACTAACGGTCTTACTGAAGGAAAGACATGTCAATTGCCAGGCATAAAAATGATGACCTTAGTCTTTTTGTCCTCCACAAGATGTCCAATTCCAATAAAACATTATGAGGCGTACAAAGAGGTGTGAAAAAACATACTCCCAAGAGACAAAGCAATGATCAGAACCAGACTCAGATATGACACAGACATTGGAACTGACAGGACATTTAAAATAACTCTGATTAATAGGTGATTAATGGAAAAGGTTGACAACATGCAAGATGAGATGACTAATTTCAGCAAAGAGATGAAAACTGTAATAAACTATAATAAATAATCAGACAGAAATTCCAGAAAGGAAAAGCACAGTAGTTACTGGCTCATCAGTAGACTCAACACCACTGAGGAAATAATAAGGATGTTTGAAGGCAGGTTAATAGAAATTCCTCCAACTGAAATACAGATAGAAAAGAAGAGTGTATATGTTGGGTCGGGGGAGGGGAAAGAGAGCATTCAAGGAGTTGAAGGGACAATATCAAGCAGTCTAACATATGCATAATTGGAATTCCAGAATGAGAAGAGAGAGATGGGGGCGCCTGTGTTGCTCAGCTGGTTAAGCTCTTGGTTAAGGGCTTGGTTTCGGCTCAGGTCCTGGTCTCGGGTTCCGTGAGTTCCAGCCTGACCATGGGCTTTGTACTGACAGCAAGAAACCTGCTTGGGATTCTCTGTCTCCCTCTCTCTCTGCCCCTCCCCACTTGTGCTGTCTCTGTCTCTCTCAAAATAAATAAATAAACTTAATTTTTTTAATTTTTAAATTAAATTTAATTTTTAATTTTTTAATGTTTTAGTTATTTTTGAGTGAGAGAGCGTGAGTGAGGGAGGGGCAGAGAGAGAGGGGAACAGAGGAGATCCAAAGTGGGTTCCATGCTGACAGCAGAGAGGCCGATGAGGGGCTCGAATCCACAAACTGCAAGACCATGACCTGAGCTGAAGTCAGATACTTACCAACTGAGCCACCCAGATGACCCTAAAAAAAAAATTTTATTTTAAATTTAAAAAAAAGAAAGAGAGAAAAGAGAGAGGGAGAAAGGGGCACAGGAAATATATGAATAAATAATGGCTGAGAATTTTCCAAAATTAATGACTAGCAACACTAAATCACAGACTCAAGAAGCTTTGGATGAATACCAAAGCAAAACACACACACACAGGCATATCGTATTCAAAGTACTGAAAACAAACACAAAGAGAAAACCTTGAAGTCAGCTAGAGTGCAGAAACATTACATACCAGAGGAACAAAGATAAGAGTTGACAACAGATTCCTTATAAGAAAATAAGGTCCCCTGGCTGGCTCAGTCAGTGGAGCGTGCAACTCTTGATCTCAGGGCTGTGAGTTCGAACCCCCCACTGGGTGTAGAGATTACTTAAAAATAAGACCTTTTAAAAAAAGAAAAGAAGAAGACAATGGCATGACATCTTTAAAGGGCTGAAAGAAAAAGCTTTCAACCCAGAATATCCTATACTCAGCAAGAATGTCTTTGAAGAAAAAAAGAAAAAAAAAGGAAAAATAAATACTTTCTCACACAAACACACACTGAGGAAATTCACTGCCAGCAGAACTACTCTACAAGAAATAGTAAAAGAGGGGCGCCTGGGTGGCTCAGTCGGTTGAGCATCCGACTTCAGCTCAGGTCACAATCTCTCGGTCAGTGAGTTCCAGCCCCGCGTCGGGCTCTGGGCTGATGGCTCAGAGCTTGGAGCCTGCTTCCATTCTGTGTCTCCCCCTCTCTCTGCCCCTCCCCCGTTCATGCTCTGTCTCTCTCTGTCTCAAAAATAAATAAAACGTTAAAAAAAATTTTTTTTTAAAAAAGAAATAGTAAAAGGAAGTTCTTCAGGCCAAAAAAATATATATCAGACTGAAAACCTAGATCTACACCAATAAGTGAGGGGAACTAGAAATTGAATAAATTAAAGTAAAATATAATTCTTTTTTTCCTTATTTTTAATTACTCTAGGACATAACTTACTGCCTAAAGCAAAATAGTAGTAATGTATTACATGTTGTAAGTAAATGTAAAAGTAAAAAAGTGTGACAATAGCACAAAGAATGAGAGAAAGAAATTGAGAACATTGTTGGAAAGCCATTACACTAAATGTGAAGTGCTATAGTATTATTTCAAGATAGATTCTGATCAGTTTAAAAAACTGTATTGTAAATCCTAGGGAAATCACTGAATTTTAAAAAATATTTTTATTTATTTTTGAGAGGACGGGAGAGAGAGAGAGAGCAGGAGACAGAGGATCTGAAGCAGGCTCTGTGCTGACAGCACTCTGATGTGGGGCTTAAACTCATGAACCACGAGATCATGACCTGAGCCAAAGTCGGTCGCTTAACTGACTGAGCCACTCAGGCGCTCCACTAAAAATCTTTTTAGAGAGGTGTACATCATAATTATAGAGGAGAGAAAACGGAATCATAAAGAGTGTTCAAATTACCTGAGAGAAGCCCAAAAAAGAGGAAAAAGAGAAAAGCCCGGCTAGCAGAATGATAGGATTTAACCCAATCATATCTATCACATCAATAATACATTGAATGTGCTTAGGTAGGGAGAGATAAAACATGTAAACAGGAAGCAAAAGGAAGCTGCAGTGGCTGTATTAACATCAGATAAAAGAGATTACAGAGCAAGGAATGTTATTAGGGACTAAGAGGTATTACATCAGAAAAAGGAGTAGATTCTCCAAGAATATGTAGCAATCCTAAACGGGCATACACCTAGCAACAGACGTCCAGCCTCTGTGAAATACAAAGTGTTGGAAGTGAAAGGAGAAACCGTCAAATTCACAACTGCGGCAGAGACTTCCTCTTTCACCTTTCTCGGTCATTGACAGAACAACGAGGCAGCAGATCCACGAAGATAAAAAAGACGTGAACATCACAACCAACCATATCATGTTTCCTCAGCCTCCGGGGTTGGCCTTTCTAAACTCCAATTCTTATTTTTCTCATTTTTCCCGTGTGATTTCCCTCCTCCCCCCATCCCAACATGGAAGCATTTAGGATCTCCTCTTTATCCCTCATATTCTGAGATGTCACGATAATGTTCCTCGGTGTGAGTCTTTCCTTCTGTTTGACTGGGCATTTATTTGGTCGGCTGATGTAATCTAGAGATACTGTGTTCTCAGATCATTTCTTCCCTCGTGTTTCCTTGTTCTGTTTTCTGGAACTCCTATTAGCAGATGTTGGATTTTTAAAGTTTATTTATTTATCTTGAGAGAGAGAGACAGCGCACACATGCGAGTGAGTGGGGAAGAGGAAGAGGGGGAGGAGAGAGAGAATCCTATTCAGGCTCCGCACTGTCAGCGCAGAGCCCGGTGCTGGTTTCGAACTCATGAACTGTGAGATCATGACCTGAGCCCAGGTCAGCCACTTAACCGACTGAGCCACCCAGGCGCACCAAATGTTGGATTTTTATATTAAGTCTCCAATGTTCTCAAATTATCCCTCCTACCTTCCTGATTTCTATATCTTTGCCTTTTAAACCTACCTTCTTGGAGATTTTTTCTTTTTTTTTTTCCTTTTTAAAAATTTTTTATTTTATTTATTTATTTATTTTGAAATTTATTGTCAAATTGGTTTGGTTTCCATACGACACCCAGTGCTCATCCCAACAGGCGCCCTCCTCAATACCCATCACCCACTCTCCCCTCCCTCCCACCCCCCATCAGCCCTCAGTTTGTTCTCATGGAGATTTTTTTCAACATCATCTTCTATGCATTCTATTACATTCATATATTACAGTTATATTTTTAAACTCCAAATGATCTTTCTTGTTCTTTAATCATTCCTCTTTTTCATAGACTCCTATTTTTATTTCAGAGTGAAATGTCCTTTTTTAAAATGTTTTTGAGGATGGTATTTACAGTGTTTTCTTTAAATTATCTACTGCTTTCTTCATTGTCTCTTTTCTCCAGGTTCCTTTGCTTCCCTTCAATTTGTTTTGCAATCTGACTCATTTTGAAGCCTCACTTAAATGTCTGATAGTCTTGATTGGAAGGGACTACCATTATTTAAAATCTAACTAAAACTTCAAAGTGCATGGAACAATAGACTTTATTATGGAGTGATAGGGGCCTTTCTGTGTTACCCTCAGGTTTCTAGAAGCTTCTAGAAGCCTTTTTTTTTTTTTTTTTTTTTTTTTGCCATTCCAACTCTCCAAAAAAGAGTGAAGGAGGAGTTGTGGTGACAGACTCAGCCAGAAAATGTATGAAAGAAATGAGGGAAAATGGGCAGTAAGGGGACTATTGGAATAAAAGAACATAGTGAAATAAATACTGGGTTAGGAATTCCTTCAATCCAAATACGGCAATGAAAGTTGGGAAAAGTTAGGATAAAAACTTGGGGGACACTTGGGTGGCTCAGTCGGTTAAGCGTCCAGCTTCAGCTCAGGTCATGATCTCATGGTTCGTCAGCACAGAGCTTCCTTGGGATCCTCTGTCCCACTTCCCTCCTTCATGCGTGCGCGCACGCATGCGTGCTCTCTCAAATAAAATAAAATAAAATAAAATAAAATTAAATTAAATTAATAAAAATAAATTTCTTTTAAAAATACAAAAATACTTTTCTAAAAATTCGGGATATGCCGAGGTATTCAATGTGTGGTTACCTGTGTTGTGAAGACGGGACAGTAGAGAGGGTGATGTTCGGTATTTGCTGTTCACGTGATTTTACCTGTTGCCAGGCCTGCACGTGACCTCCAGCCTGCACTGACCACAGCCAGGCCTGCACTACTCCCTTGCATCCCTATGTGTGAGCCTCAGCATTTCACAAGCCCAACTACATAATTTGTGGGGTCCAGCACAAACTGAAAATGCAGAACTCCTTATTCAAAAATTATTAAGAATTTCATGGGGGAAATGGGGAGATACTGGTCAAAGGGTACAAAAGGTACAACTTAGTGGAAGTTTAGGGGAAACAGTTAAGTGCATGAGATTGGTCTGCTATTTATGACTTCAAAGAGGTATGCATAGGGGTGCCTGGATGGCTCAGCTGGTTGACTGACTTCAGCTCAGGTCATGATCTCGGGGTTCAAGTGCCATGTCGGGCTCTTTGCTAACAGCTCAGAGTCTGGAGCCTGCTTTGGATTCTGTGTCTCCCTCTCTCTCTCTGCCCCTCCCCCATTTGCAATCTCTCTCTCTTTCTCTCTCTGTCTCTCGTTCTCAAAAATAAACATAAAAAAAAAAGGTATCCATAAAGAAGTAAAGGTTATGAGAGACCCTGGGTCAACAGCAAGTTCACATGGACTCTTGGTCAGGTATTGAATGTACATTTCTCTGCTGGGCCAGCTCTAGAGCCAGACTGCCAGGGCTCCTATCCCAGCTTTCCCACTGAGCAGACACAGGACCTGGACATGTGTCACTGCTTCTCTTTACCCCTTAGTCTTCTTACCTCTACAGCAGGTATAATAATAGTAGCTATCTCATGGTTGTTATACAATAAAATGAGTCAGTGCCTGAGAACCCAAAAACATTGACCTTTGAGGTGGAGACAGGTGGGTGAATCTCTGATGGCTGAGGGTAACAGCACCTCTGTGGGATGCTTCCTCTCCAAACAGGAATGGTTAATGGGCTCTGAACAGAACAGTGGCTGGTCTGCTTAAAGCTGGAGGACAGTTCTCATTTTGCCTTCCATAGGTGATGATCACTTGGTTTACCAGGTTGACCTTGGCCTGGAGTCTGGAGGAACAAGCCACTATCTCCATATCTGAACTATTGGTTGAGATGCCGTCTTTCCTCTCTTCTCTTCCATTTCAGTTTCGAAGTCCAAGCCTGTAGGTCTGGAGGGTCCAAATCTGACCCCGCCTTCCCCAAATCCAGTTACTGATGAGGGCTGTCATTGGCTGGGATCCCACTGGCAAGTGGGGCACACGCCTGCTGCCCAAGGCGTTTTTTGGATGCTAGTGGCAAAAGCACAGATAGTGTAAGATTAAATAAGAAAGTTTGGGCTACAGTAAATAATCTATGACAAGGCAGGATAGAACAGGCCTCAGAGACAACAGCAATGCGTTCTTTCCCTTCATGTGCCATCTTCTGCCCGTACGTGGCTATCATTCTCTCACACTAGTGCATATGCTTTGTGAGGCTATCTAAGATATTGTCAACAAACCTAGAGGAATATATGGTGCATGGTGGATAGTGTTTCATTGTGAAAGATAAAGGCTGACTCTGTAACACATCTGAGAGTTCTCATCTCCTTGGACCCTGAGTGACGATAGGCAAAAAGCAAATGACTTCAGAAGGGAAAGCCAGAGTAGAACTGAACACTGCCTGGAGGGACCTTTGATCTCTGTCCGCCCAGGCTAGCTTTGAAATGAGCTGTATAACTCCTGAGCATTGGAAATGTTCTGGAGCAGAGGCCAGTTACTGTACTGCACCTGAATAAACAAAGAGTCACGGGACTGCCTCCTCACTTCCCCTTCATCAAAAGCAATTCCCTTCTTAAAGGGATACTTATGTTTCTGCATTCATAATTTCCCTGCCAAAAGAACGAGTTAATGTTATTCTGATGCCACTTGAGAGAAGAGGTATAATTCCTAGATCCCCTGGAAGAAATAATATACACTCCAGAAAGAAGGAAGCTAGGAAATGTAAGATTCAGAGGAAGTGAATAGAAATAAAACTTGAATCAAAATATTGTTGACTAGGGGCACCTGGTTCGCTCAGTCAGTACAGCATGCAGCTCTTGATCTCGGGGTTGTGAGTTGGAGCCCCAAGTTGTGTGTAGAGATTACTTAAAAATAAAATCTTAAAAATATTTA
Organism: Prionailurus bengalensis; assembly: GCF_016509475.1. Classification (NCBI taxonomy): domain Eukaryota; kingdom Metazoa; phylum Chordata; class Mammalia; order Carnivora; family Felidae; genus Prionailurus; species Prionailurus bengalensis. The sequence continues at coordinate 56,763,867 of NC_057356.1, forward strand.
TATTGTTGACTAGAAAGAAAAGGTAGCAGAGAAGTGCACCTGAGTGGTTCTGTCAGTTGAGCATCAGACTTTTTTTTTAATTAATTAATTTTTTTGAGAGAGACAGAGACAGTGCGAGCACAGGAGGGGCAGAGAGAGAGGAAGAGAGAAAGTCCCAAGGAGGTTCCATGCTGCAGAGGCAGGGCTCGAATCCACAAACCGTGAGATCATGACCTGAGCTGAAAACAAGAGTTGGACACTTAATCGACTGAGCCACCCAGGTGCCCCAAATGTCAGACTCTTGATTTCAGCTCAGGTCATGGCCTTGGGGTTGTGAAATCAAGCCCCATGTCAGGCTCCATGCTGAGTGTGGAGCCTGATTAAGATTCTCTCTCTCTGCCCCTCTGCCCCTCTTCCTGGCTTGCCTCTCTCTCTCTCTTTAAAAAAAATAAAAATGTATCAGAGAAGAAAGAAAAAGTGAACAACCATTGTAATGCTAGAGAAGCCCAATTGAGTGAGAATCTGTAAAACCTTCTGGAAAAGCAACATGGGATGGATGAATGAATAGGAAATAGATAGATAGATGATAGATAGATAGATAGATAGATAGATACACAGATGATAAACAGTTTTCCTGGTTACTGGTGATGTTAAGGACCTATTCATAAGCTTCTTGGCCATTTTTATACATTCTTTCATGAATTGTCTGAATGGCTTTTTTTTCAATGCCAAGATCAGCAAAAGGGACTATAAATAACTTCAGAAACAAGAGAAGGGAGAATGTATAATAGATGCAATGTAACAGATCAGAAGGATAATGCAGACTCTTCAACACCTATTTTGCTTTAGTCCTCTATTTCATGAAGCAAAATCTCCAGGCTAAAAGGAAGAAAGGCAACCCCATGTATAGGAAGGAATGGTGGATCCATAAGACAAATTGGGGAGTAAGGAAGAGATCTAGTGGTCCACTGATAACTATTTTCCTCTTCTTTCTTGAGAACTTCCACATTTTAGCTAGATATGGGATAACCAACTTTCCCGTTTGCCCAGGATTGAGAGGTTTCCCAGGAGGCAGGACATTCAGTGCTAGAATTTGTGAGAAGTAAGGGAGATGATTCATTTTCAGAAATACTAAATACAAGCTGTGCTGTCTAATTAACAATAGGTTTACAGCCTATTGGAAATATGTATGAACCAACCCCGCCTGCCCTGCAATGGAGTCCCAAACCCTTGGGCACTTCACTTTCTGGTCTTCTTCCCCTCTCCTTTTCTTGGGCTTATTTTCATAGGTTTTGCAATGAGCGTGCACCAAGGAACAAAGGGACAGGTACTGAAAGTCTCTGCATCACCTCTGGGAATGTACATTTCTTCCAATCAGACAACTTTTTGCCTTACGTGGGCATAGGTGACTTCCGGGTAAGGCTGTAACCTCTGTAGTACTCAGCCAGTGAGGAATCAGAGGAGGGACTTGCACGCTAGGAGATAAATTGCCTGTTCTAATGGCCTGTCTGTCAGACACCTGCTCTTCAAGAACGTTGATTAAAGCCTCACTTCACTGTGTTCTGAGTCTCCGCGTCCCTCCTTTGATTGGGTCAATGGGCTTATTTCTAACAACCTGGAAAAGGCCCAGGGAAACCATGATCACCTAGGTAGGTCCTCGGCGACTCAGGACGAAAATGATTATTTCCCAGCCTCTTTTCCAGCTACATGTGGCTATGGGATTAAGCTAGGACCATGAAATAAAAGAAAAGGTGATGTCTGTACTTTCCGAGGTTTTCACATTAAAAGAAAGAGCCCTTCCCTTCCTTTCTGTCTTCCCACAGGCTCAAAAGGGGAAGAGAGAAGGAGCACGTAAAGCCATCTTAAACTATGAGATCGAATCCACCTGTTAAGAATGCAAGAGCAGCAGGAGAGGAGGATGCAGACTCCCTGGTTATTAGGAAGCTGCTGTAACAACTAGAGATCCTTACCTAGCTTTTCTGGGAGAGAAAATAAACTTCTATTTTGCTTAAGCCCCTGTACTTTAGGCCTCCGTTTATAGCTGCCTGCATAATATAAGAGCTTAACCAGGTAAGCTAAATGATTTCAATGGATTTAAACAGGTGTTTTTGAACTTCAGACAAAGGAAGACTGCATGGCCCATAAACCTTAAAGTGATGAGTTTGAAGACAATCTTGGGTCATTTTCCAGAGTAGATTAATAAAAGGATGTTGATGAGTCACTTTAAAAGGCAGCTGAAATTGCTAGGCTCTAAAATGGTGGCACCAAGAGCAAGCCTTGTTAAGCTTGTCTTGGTTTCATTCTTTTGAGACGGTTCCTATGCTTGTAGGTCAGCAGAGCATATACTTGTGACGAGGCTACTGAACAAGAACATGCGTGACATCCATGCAGACTTGTTCTGGGTACACATACAACTAGGTGGAGTAATAACTGGTTGAACAATCATACCCAAAGGGTATTGAGTAATACATCAACGTCAACTTGGAAGGACATTTCAAGATATAAGCCTGGATCTAGCTAAATATTTTATCAGTGATTTGGACTGATAGTGAAGTGCGCATCGAATTGGCAAATGACGAGGAAAGTAATAAATACTGGTGAAGATAGAATCAGGACTAAAAGTTCTTGTTGGCTAGAGTGGCAGGATGAAACTAACAACGTGAGGTGATAACTGTGTGTTCGTGCACTCAGATTTTTTTTCCGAAAAAACACACGTCTAATAAGAGAAGAAATGGGGAAGATATGAATGAGTGTTGTTTGTGGGAAAGAATTGGAATGTTTTAGCTGATGGTTCAAAATGAGTCGATGGGCAGAGCTCGAGCAGCGCTGGCTGACTGCAATAATGGAGTGACATGGTCTTCCATGGGGGGGGGGGGGTCTGGCCCTGTTAGCAACATTTAAAGTGGCAGTTCTCATACTACCATGTGAAAGGTATAGAGGCACAGCTTAGAGAAGTGGAGGAAACATGAAACTGACCTCAAATATATGGAGGGCTATCCTGGGGCACTCTACACAGCCATGACCCTGGTCCCTCTCTCTGATGTTCACCTTTTCCTCCTCTGTTTTATCTGACTATCCACCTGAGGTTTTATCTGACTATCCACCTGCTCCTGAGGTTCAGCTTGGCACTCTGTTCCTGCCTCTTATCTTCACTTATCATTCATCCCGCTGCTTTCTGTGAGAAATAAGCCCACTGACCCAGTCGGAGGAGGGACACAGAGACTCACACAGGGAGGTGAGGCTTTAATCAACGTTCTTGCAAGACAGGGTGTCTGATGGACAGGCACACACGGGGCAGTTAAAACAAGCAATTTATCTCCTAGCGTGCAAGTCCCTCCCCTGATTCCTCATTGGCTGTGTACGACAGGGGTTACAGCCTTACCTGGATGTCGCCTATGCCCATGTAAGACAAAAAATAGTCTGATTGGAACAAATGTACATTCCTTGAGGTGCTGCAGAGACGTTGCTTCTTTGGCACACGCTCATTGCCAAGCCTGTGAAAAATAAGCCAGTGAAATGGGGAGAGGGGAAGAACAGCTAGGAAATGAAGTGTCTATGGGTCTGGGACTCCACTGTGTGTGTGTGTGTGTGTGTGTGTGTGTGTGTGTGTGGAGGGGGGGTGGTTCGTACAAATTTTTCAATGGGTTGTAAAACCTATTGTTAACTAGGCAGCACAGCTTTTCTTTGGTATTTGTGAAAATGAATCATCTCACTTCTCACATCTCTGCTTTGGGAATACTCTCTTTCCAACCCAAGACACTGATGTCAAGGAGATTGAATGGACACAAGAGTGGAGGAGCTAAGGGTGAGCAGTGGGAATGGTTATGCCCCCAAGCACTTCCTCTTAAGAAGGTGTTTTTTCAAATTATGAGATGCATGAAAAAGGTAGTCAAGGGGAACACGTCTTTATGATTACAGGGTCATGAGTTCGAGCGGCAGATTGGGGTAGATTGGGCGTGGAGCCCGCTTGAAAAATAAAATTTAAAAAAGTAGTCAAGGGGCATCTGGATGGCTCAGTCGGTTAAGCATCTGATTCTTGGTTTCGGCTCAGGTCATGATCTCATGGCTTCGTGGGTTTGAGTCCCACATTGGGCTCTTCACTGGCACTGCAGAGCCTGCTTGGGATTCTCTCTCTCTCTCTCTCTCTCTCTCCTTCTGCCCTTTCCCCACTTGCACTGTCTCTCTCAAAATAAATAAACTTAAAAAATAATAAAATAAAGTACCCTCACCCTCATTTTTTAAAAAAATAGTAGTCAAAAGAAGCAACTTTTTAATATGTTCTTTTCTTTGAATTATAGAAGTTCTCTATGCTTCTGAGGACTAATTGGTAATATAGGGCAGTATGATGAACTATATACCTTAAATAGCCCTCCCAAGAAATAACTAAAACTGCTGAATAAAAATTTTAAAAACATGTATTTATAAATGCATCACTGAAATTGCACTAAAAAAGCTTCCCAAGCCAAAAATGAAATGAAAATTGAAATCCAGATAGGAAAAACGGCCCTGAGGTTGGCTTTCACCTTGAGGCCATCTGCCCAACTCTAGTGACCTTGAGCTTTCCTTACAAACCCCTTCAGGGCACAAAACTCAGAAGCTAAACTCCAAGGCCTTCCTAAACTGCAACATCTAGAATGATACCCTGCATAAAGCTGGGAACCCCAAAGACTACAGCACCAATATAATGAACTACAAATAAATTTGCTCTGATGAAAAACACAAACTTGCTATATTGACTTTTTAACATTGGATCTGCTCTAGTAATGTGTAATCCTCAGGAGAACTCATGACTCATATGAGTTTTGGCCTCAATTACAACTACCTATGAGGTTTTAAAAACATCAGTCTAAAAGGTTAAAATAACCTTGGGCACCCAGAGAAGCAAGCCAAATATCTTATGAAAGAACATACCTGAAAGTCAAGTCTTAAAGAATTTTCACAGCTTAAGTTCCAGAGAACAGGAGTTCTCTGGCAAGTATTACATAGTATGCAAGAAACAAGGCAACATACATGAGTGAGAGCAGACAAGAGATTCAATCTATAAAAACTTGCATTAATTGGAATTGTCAGATACTGATATAAAGTAAATTTGCTTAATTTATACATAGAAATAAAAAAGGGAGGCACACTATGCTTAGAGAGAAGAGCTAGTTGAAAATAACCAAGCATATGGGGGCACTTGGCTGGCTCAGTCAGTGGAGCACGTGATTCTGGATCTTGGGGTCATGAGTTCAAACCCCACGTTGCCTATAGAGATTATTTTTTTAATCTTAAAAAAAAGAAAAAAAATAACTAAGCACAATTTTAATGGCCAAAATGTAAATGACACTACAAACCAACTAGACCCAATAGTATGTACAGAACATTCCATCCAGTAACAGCAGAATGTACCTTCTTCTCAAGTGCACATGGGATCTTCTCCAAATAGAACATATGCTAGGGCATAAAACAAGCCCCAGTAAATTTAGAAATCAGAGGCACCTGGGTGTCTCAAACAGTTGAGCGTCTGACTTTGGCTCAGGTCACCATCTCTCGGTTCACGAGTTTGAGCCCCACTTCAGCTGGCTACTGTCAGACTGTCAGCGCACAGCCTGCTTCCAATCCTCTGTTCCCCTCTCTCTGGCCCTCCCCACATGCCCTCCCCCTCCAAATTAAGAAATCAGTATTAAAATCACACTATTTTTCTATATTATATATATTAATATACATATTAATATATAGATATATAGATTAACATCATATATAGATATATATCATAATAGATATATATAGATTAAAATCATACTACACATATACTGTATGTATCTACATACTTTATGTGTAGAGTAAAATCATACTATATATTTATCATACTATAGACATCTGACCACTATGAAACAAAATTAGAAATCAATAACAGAAAAAAGGAGGATATTCACAAATATAGTATATGGAAATTAAATAATATACTCCTAAATAACCAAAGGGTCAAAGAAGAAATCACAAGGGAAATTAGAAAAATACTTTGACATGAATCAAAATGAAGCACAACACACCAAGCCTTATGGGATACAGCAAAAGCAGGACTTCAAATGAAATTTATGCTTGCAAATGCCTATATTTATAAAGAAGTGGCACACCTGGGTGGCTCAGTCAGTTAAGTATCTGACTCTTGATTTCGGCTCAGGTCATGATCTCAGGGTCGTGAGACTGAGTCCTCTGTTGGGTTCCTCACTGAGTGTGGTACCTGCTTAAGATGCTTTCTCTCTCTCTCTCTCTGCCCCTCTCCCTGACTTGGGCATACATGCAAGCTCTCTCTGAAAAAAAAAGAAAGATCTCAAATCAAGAGGGTAAACTTCTACCTTAAGAAACTAGCAAAAACAAACAAACAAAACAAAACAAAAAAACTGTGCAAGCTAAACCCAAAGCAAGTGAAGGAACAAAATCATAAAGACTAGCAAGGAAATAAATAACACAGAGAATAAAAAGAAAACAATAGATAAAATTAACAAAACTGAAAGTTTCGCTGGTCTGAAAAGATATACAAAAGTGACAAAATTTTAGCTAGACTGACAAAGAAAAAAAGAGAGATTCCAAATGGTAAAATCAAGAATGAAAGCGGGGGTGGGGGTGGGGGGGGGTGTGCCTGGCTGGCTCAGCTGGTGGAGCATGCAACTCTTGATCTTAGGGTCGTGAGTTAAAGCCCCATGTTGAGTACAGAGATTCCTTAATTAAAAAAAAAAAAAAGAATGGAAGAGAGATATCACTTTTAACCTCTCAGAAATAAAAAGGAGTATAGGGAAATACTATGTATGCCAATAAGTCACATAAACTAAATGAAGAACAAAATACTAGAAAGACACAAATTACCAAGAGTCACACACACACACACACACACGCACACGCACACACACACACACACACACACAGAGAGAGAGAGAGAGAGAGAGAGAGAGAAAATCTGAATAGAGCTATAAGAAATAAAGAGGTTAAATGATTAAAAAAAAACTTTTTATGAAGCAAAACTCAAGTCCACATGGCTTCACTAGTGAATTCTACCAAACTTTAAGGAAGAATAAACACCAATCCTTTACAAACTCTTCCCAAAAATAGAACAGGTGGATCTACTTCCCAACTCATTCTATGAGGCCAGTATTACCCTGATACAATTAGACAAAGACATAAGAAAACTACAGACCAAAATACTTTATGAAAACAGACTCAAAATACCATCATCAAAATACTACCAAATTGAATCAAGCAGCATATGAAAAAGATTGTACACCATGACCCCATGACCAAGTGGGGTTTATCATAAGAATGCAAAGTTGTCTTATGAAACCGTGAAGACCAACAAATGTAATAGACTCTATTAATAGAATAAGAGACAAAAACCACTTGATCATCTCAACAGAGGTAGAAAAGCAGTTGATAAAACCCAATAGCAGGTAATGAAAAAGTACTCAATAAACTAGAGATAGAAGAAAAATTCTTCACTTTGTTAAAGGCCATCTGTAAAAAGTACACAACCAACTACATACTTGATGATGAAATACTGGATGTCTAAGATCAGGAAAAAAGTCACTTCTATTCAACATTGTACTGGAGGTTATATAGCCAGGGCAATTAAGCAGAAGAAAGAAGTGCAAGGCATCCAAATTGGAAGGAAGAAGCACAACTATCTCTATTCATAGATGACATGATCTTATGTAGAGAAAATCCTAAGACATTCCTACAGACAAACACAAGTATTAAAACTAATAAACACTTCCATCAAGATTGCAAGATACAGTGTGAATATATAAAAGTCAATTAAATTTTTATACATAAGCAAAAAATATCTGAAAATTAAATTTAACAAAATTATGTATATAATAGCATCAAAAAGAATAAAGCGCTTAGAAATAAATTTAACAAAAGAAGTGCAAGAGCACCTGGGTGGCTCAGTTGGTTAAGCATCTGACTTCGGCTCAGGTTCATGGGTTTGAGCCTCCAGTGGGGCTCAGCACTGATGATGTGGATCCTGCTTGGGATTTTCTCTCTCTCTGTCTCTCTCTCTCTCTGCCCCTCTCCTACCTGTGCGCGCTCTCTCTCTCTCAAAATAAATAAACTTCAAAAAACAAAAAAATAAAAAAACAAAAGAAATGCAAGACTTATACACTAAAAATGACAGAATGTTATTGAAAGAAGTTAAAGGAGACCTACATAAATGGAAATACATCCCTTGATCTTCACATCGGAGGTTAGGATTTCAACATATGAATCGGAGGGGTGGCACAAACATTCAGTCTATAACAGGCACCAATAGGACAAAGAATAATCTCTTTGGAAAATGATTCTGGGACAACTGGATGTGCACATGCAAAAGAATGAAATTGGACTCACCTCATACCATGTACTCACCTCATACCATGAACTCAGAATGGATCTAAGACCTAAATGTAAGAGTTACATAAAGTTCTTAGGGGCACCGGAGTGGCTCAGTTGGTTGAGCATCTGACTCTTGATTTCAGCTCAGATCATGGTCTCATGGTTGTGAGACTCACATTGGGCTCTGTGCTGAGTGTGGGGCCTGCTTAAGATTCTCTCTTTATCTCTCGCTCTGCCCCCACCCCCAGCTTGCACATGCTCTACCTCTCTCTCAAAATAAATGAATAAACATTTAAAAAAAAAAAACTTAGAAGAAAATATAAGAGCAAGTCTTTACAACTTTGGATTAAGCAATGTTTTTTTAAAATTTTTTAATGTTTATTTATTTTTGAGGGAGAGAGAGAGAGAGAGAGCAGGGGAAGGGCAGAGAGAGAGGGAGACACAGAATCCGAAACAGGCTCAAGGCTCTGAGCTGTCAGCACACAGCCCAACGCAGGGCTTGGACCTAAGCCAAAGTCAGACGCTTAACCGACTGAGCCACCCAGGCGCCCAGCAATGGTTTCTTAGATATGGCATGAAAATCACAAGCGACAACAGAATAAGTAGATGAATTGGATTTTATCAAAACTAAAAAATGTGCTTCAATGGATACCATCAAGAAAGTGAAAAGACAACCCATAGAAAGGGAGAAATATTGTAAATCATATATCTGAAAAGGGTCTATTATCCAGGGATGCCTGGCTGGCTCAGTTGGTAGAGAGCATGTGAATCTTGATCTCAGGGTTATGCATTTGAGCCCCATGTTGGGTGTAGAGATTGCTTGAAAGATAAAATCTTTTTTTAAAAAGGTGGGGGGAGTCTTGTATCCAGAATATATAAAATCTCTTACAACTCCATAATAAAAAGGCAGATAACCCAATTTTTAAAAATGGACATGAGATTTGACTAAAGACGTCTCCAAAGAGAAATACATCAATAAAATTACCAGTGAGTCTAAATATTGTTAACCTTTATGGAACAAATAGAAATAGTGTGTATTTAATCTCCAAACTACCAGATGGGTAAAAATTGTGAAAGGGAAAAAGCAGAATGGATGTTTTAAAAGGCAAAAAAGGACACAAGAAACAAAACAAAAAGATAAGACAAGTAGAAAGTAAAAATAATAATTTAAAAAAGAAAGTAGGGGGACGCCTGGGTGGCTCAGTCAGTTCAGTGTCTGACTCTGGCTCAAGTCATGATCTCACGGTTTGTGGGTCCAACCCCTGCGTCGGGCTCTGTGCTGACAGCTCAGAGCCTGGAGCCTGCTTTGGATTCTGTGTCTTCCTCTCTCTCTGCCCCTCCCCTGCTTGCACTCTGTCTCTGTCTCTCTCAAAAATAAACATTAAAAAAAGATTTTTAAAAGAAAGTAGAAAATAAATAGGAGAAACAAATTCAAATATGATTCTAAATAGAATATACTCAGTTTTAAAGACAAAGTTAGGGGCGCCTGGGTGGCTTAGTTGAGCGTCCGACTTCGGCTCAGGTCATGATCTCATGGTTCATGGGTTTGAGCCCCACGTCAGGCTCTGTGCTGACAGCTCAGAGCCTGGAGCCTGCTTCAGATTCTGTCTCCTCTCTCTCTACCCCCTGCCCCCCCCCCCCACTCACACTCTCTCTTTCAAAATAAATTAACATTAAAAAAAATAAAGACAAAGTTGCATGGATTTTAAAAATCTAGTTATATGTCATTTTCAAAAGACATACCTAAAACATAAGGCACAGAGAGTTGTGAATGACAAGATAGGAAAAAAGTACCAAGACAGAAAGATAGGTGGTCTAACTATATTAACATCAGAAAAAAAAGATGCGAAGGTGAAATTAAAAGAAGAGGGTTTCTTGTCAATGTAAAGAAGAAATGTCTAAGGGAGTCAAACAAAAGTGAAACAAATGACCTCTGGAGTCACTAAATTCCCCATCCCTTGAGAAATTCAAATCTGAGGTGATGACTATTTGGTCAGTGTGTCAGGGGGACATTAAACCACCACAGAAAGGATGGGACTTAATGACCACATAGTTCCTCTCTATCGGGGGACATCCTAATATTTTATCTCATTTTCCCATCGTCTTTCAAATTGTTTCATTCTCTCATGGCTAGAAGATTTCCTGATTAGTCATGCATCAGCAGGAAACTTCTGACGTTCCCACCTCATTATGAAGCCTCATCTTTAAGGTAAAAAGTCTTGTGCACATGTGTGTATAGGTACGAGGGTGATTTATGTGTGCATTAGACTGTATGTGTACCCACATGTCCACTGTTAGGACATCAATTTCCTCCACTTGAAGACTTGTCTTCTAACTATTTGTCTGAGAAAGCCTCCCAAAGGGAGATTGTAATGTCATTCATCATCTAAGTCAACAACAGTTAGTAGCCTGAGTTACTAACAGATAAGCAAAGCAAGATAAGCATTGCAAGGCCTTCAGAACAGGGCAACATCGTTTGAGGGTGGGGTGGGTGGCAACTACTTGGCAATAGTATTCAGCTGTTCTTTTGCAATACAGGTCCTGGGGTTTTTAACTACCAGCTCACAATGTGTCAAAAAAAAAAATCTCAAAGAATTTTCGGGAAGGTCTCCGGGGCTGGGAGTGGATAAGAGCCAGCTCTACCTGCTCCACGATATTCCAAGGGTGGGGCTCGGAGAAGTGGTTTCCTAAGCATCTCCAGAGGATTCTGAATCACACGAAGGACTGAGAAACATGAATTTAAGGTATCTCAGGGCCTTGGCATAAAAGAAGTAAGCTCTTTTCCCATGCTTTTAAGTACCAATGTCTCTAGAATATTCCTTGATTGTTTTCTTTTACAGGAGACACAGAGATTATAAAGACATTAGGAGGTGGTATTCTCACTTTATTCATTTTGGGGGGAAAATCATTTCAGGTCTTTATTTTCAGTCATATTTTACTTATTTATCCACTTTGAAAGGAGATCATGTCATTGCTCAATGTGATGGTCTAAGTGGTCTTGGAATGTACCCACAAGAAAAAGACAAAATGCTTGTGGTTTTATTTTCTTTGCTGGTATAGAAACCTAGGTTAGGGAATGTGAGTACTATGACCCTGAAAGAAAGTATAGTAACAGTCTCAAGAGGACAAACCAAGCCAGCAAACGCTCATTATAGATGTGATCAAGTTGCAGGACAAGCCAAAAAGAGAAAATGAAAATAATTGCAACTTCTATAGTCACTTGCTAACTAAATGGTCTATAATAATATGATTTGAAGTGTTTATTTTAAATTATTATTTTTAAATGTCTATTTATTTATTAAAAAAATTTTTAGGGGCGCCTGTGTGGCTCAGTCGGTTAAGCTACCAACTTCGACTCAGGTCACGATCTCTCTCCCAGTTTGTGGGTTCAAGCCCCGAGTTGGGCTCTGTGCTGACAGCTCAAAGCCTGGAGCCTGCTTCAATTCTGTGACTCGCTCCCTCTCTGCCCCTTCCTTGCTTATGCTCTGTCTCTTTCTCTCTCAAAAATAAATAAACGTTAAAAAAATTATTTTAACGTTTGCTTATTTTTGAGAGAACGAGAGAAAGACAAAGCACAAGCAGGGGAGGGGCAGAGACAAAATCCAAAGCAGGCTCCAGCTTCTGAGCACAGAGCCTGATGCGCGGCTCAAACCCACTAGCAGTGAGATCATGACCCAAGAGGAAGTCAATCGCCCAACCAACTGGGCCACCAGGTGCCCCTTAATATTTACTTCTGAGAGAGAGAGAGCGAGAGCCCGAGCATGAATGGGGGTGGGGGTAGAGGGAGGGAGACAGAGGATCCCAAGCAGGCTCCAAGCTGTCTGTGCAGAGCCCAATGTGGGGCTCAGATTCACAAACTGTGAGATGACCTAAGCTGAAGTCGGACATTTAACCGGCTGAGCCACCCAGGTGCCCTTAAATTATTTTTTAATGACAGTAATGGGGAAGGATTCATAGAAAAGGTAACTGTTTTATTTAAAAAAAAGAGGCAATAGAGCAAAGGAACAGCTGACTTTGTTCCCTCCTCACAAAGTCACAGAATTTAATATTTTTTCCAGAAGGTACAAACATGAATAGACTTTAGTAAACACAATCTCATCAGACACAAAATATGTCTGAATTCAATTTGGCTCATTATGAATTCATTATGTAAGAGCCATTTAAGAATTCAATCTCCAGCTAAACTGCACGTGTTCTCCTATAGATTAAAGCTCTCTGAGAAATAATTGTGTTCCTCATATATGTACCCCGTATGTCTTCACCACTGCTGACCATGTAATAGGATATCAAAAATGCCTGTTGGTTAAATAATTGAATGCTTTTCAAAAAGCATTCATTGTGAACTTGCAAATCCTAATGAAATTTCAGTACACTCAGTTAAAGAAAAAATACTTAAATGCTTCCTGAGAGCAAAAACACCTCATTCGCAGAGAGGGGAATCATATTGGCTTTCAGATTCTCCAGCTTTAGGCTGGAATACAATGGAACGATGCCTTCAAATGCAAACAGAAAGTGGCTTGGAACATAGAATTCCAAACCTAGCCACTTTATCAGTCTGCAAGTTGGACTGAAAGAACTCAATATTTATCTGGGGGAAAAAATCACTTGAGTATATGCTCTAAGAAAATGAAAATAGAAATCAAAAAAGGTGAAGCTATGAAATCCAAGAAATAACGGCCACATCTCAGAATAGCAATAAAAAGAATCCCTAGGCTGTTGGCTGGGCAGCAGGTATAAAAGCAGTTGGTTCAAAGTAAAATACATAGAAGACTTGCGGACAAATGTGTTTGATAAGAAAATGGATTCACTTCAACAAATAATGTGATTTAAGAGTTGTATGAACTTAGAGACAAAGTGAAGGTGATTGTCAATGAGGAAAAAGTAAGGCAAACAGAAACTCCCTCAAAAATGAAAATCATGGCTCGTATAAAACAAATCACATGTAGCATGATTCTGGATAGCATATAGAATATCATGAGTGAGAAAATATTAGCTCTTGGTATTGGAAATATTCATTTTGGAGCTATCCGTACTGAGGAAAAGACTCATTTCCTTCTTACAAGTCCAACTACATTTCTTGAGTCTACAGAATATCTACCACAATGAGAGTATTTTAAGGCTCCTTACTGGATTTTAGTTTAGTTTTTTTTTTTTTTTTGAATCAGCTTGTATGTAACACATAGAAGACTTAATTATAGTTCCAAAATAGAAAGGAAATGTAATAAACTTTCACAATATATGAGTTAGAAAGGGATAGAAAGGGAAGAGAGAATACGGAAGTATAAAGGTACACATATTTTCATTTTTTTATTATGAAGACTTGAAGATACTATCTAAATTTGGGTACTTTAGGCACTGTCTGAAGTTGAAGGATCAAGAAAGTATTTTTTTCTATAAAGTTATAAAGTAGAACTACTTATAATACAACTAACACAATTTTGAGAAAAGGAGGGAGACACAGGTGGTGTTAATAAGCTCAATTCCTCATCTTTGACAAGTGGGAATCAATAGAAACTTATGTGGGGTAGACTGGATCATTGTTCCCAACTTTCTACTCCCTCTTTGCAATAGATTATACATCCATACTCTTTGTCATACGATTTTTGCTGTGCCTCCTGGTATGGCATATACCTACCCATTGACTCTGGGCTTAGTCATATGAATTATTTGGAATAATGAGATGTGCTTTAACTATGGCCCTCTGCCTGGGAAGAGCACACGCCAAGTGATAGACACTCCTTTAGCCCAAGTCCCCAAACTAGAAGACACTTAGAGCCAAGTCTAGCCAAGTCCAGGATAGTGGCAGCCAATGACTCCTAAGCTTGTATAGTGTTTATTATAAGCCACGATTTGGGGATTGTTTATACGACAGCAGCAACTGATAAGCACATTGTCTAAGGTTAATAAATCAAGAATTAGTACTATAAGTATACTATTTAGAGTTAGGAGAGGTATTCATCAGGGGAGGTAGGGATGACAACCACCAAACAAAATAAAGGTTGTTACCTCTGGGGATGCTGTTGGGGAGAGAATTTGTTTTTGCTTCATATCTTCCTGTCCTATTCGAATTTTGTATCATATGTATTACTTTATATTCAAAATGTGCAAAGTACAGGGGCGCCTGGGTGGCTCAGTTGGTTGAACGGCCTACTCTTAGTTTCAGTTCAGGTCATGATCTCATGGTTTGTGGGATTGAGCCCCGTGTCTGGTTCCATGCTGTTAGCATGGAGCCTGCTAGGGATTCTGTCTCTCTTTCTTCTCACTCTCTCTCAAAATAAATAAATAAACGTTTTTAAAAAACGTACAAAGCACAGTGCAAACCATCCAGGAGGTGATAGGAGCCTTAAACACATAAAATGTTATAGCAACAATATGATGAGGCAGCTAATTTGTGTTGGGGGGAAAATATGCTACAGATGATGAAGTCATAGGAATTCAGGAGAAAGAAAAGATCAATCCGATTGAAGAGGTTGTCAAATAATCCTGAGGGATTAAGATTGGTGGAGGAAAGTAGTCAAGGCAGCAAATAGTGAAACATGTGGGGAGTCAGGAAGAGTGAGGTAGGTGGTGTGACGGGAGCAGAGAAGTCTTATGAGTGAGCTGAGGGCAAGACGGCCTGTGGCAGGTGGAAATAGGGCCAGACTGTGCAGAGCCTGGAATCCCTGACTGACTTGTATAGACAGAGAGCAGCTTTGTGAATGAGGTGTTTTAGGAAAACTAGTATAGCAGGGCTGTGTAGGATGGGTGGCCATCAGAATCCTCAGAGCTAGTGGAAACCATCCGAGGGGTCATTTAGACACATGGTATGGCATAGGTGAAGGCATGGTTATTAGTCATGTAGCTTCTGTTACCATATTCCTTGGGCCTAAATTTATAAAATGGTAGGGATATGTAGAATATTATGCAGATAGACTGATGTCCTGCAGGACCAAAAAGCTATGACTTGAGGCAAGAAGAGGCCAAGAAAATGTATTTTATAGATCTCTAAAAGCCACTTTGGGCTGGTAAAATTCTGCAGTCTTCTCCCCAACCCTGTGCTATTCAACATGTTCTTTTTTTTTTTTTTTTTTTTTTTTTCCCATTGAGTCTTCCTAAAGCCATCTAACCATACCATGAATTCCTATGCATTCCCAGTTAAAATTGTGGTCATTTAACTCCATAGTACCTTTCTGAGCCCCAAACCCATCAGCTCTTCCATTTATCTTCATTTCAGGTTCATGCCATTTGATTTCTTTTTAAATAATGACGACCCAAATCTGCTGCCAATTAAGACTTGCTTCTATTGTCCTTGATTTTTGCCCCCAAATTAGGTTTTCCTTATATCCTGACTCCTGGTTTCCTTAAAAATTTAAAAACTTTATGTTGATCACTTTTTCTTTTTATTTATTTTTAAAAATTTTTTATTTAAAAAAAGTTTTAATGCTTATTTATTTTTGAGAGAGAGAGAGAGCAAGTGGGAGAAGGGACAGAGAGAGAGACACACAGAATCTGAAGCAGGCTCCAGGTTCCGAGCTGTCAGCACAGAGCCCGTTGCAAGGCTTGAGCCCAGGAGCCGTGAGATCGTGACCTGAGCTGAAGTCAAACGCTTAACCAACTGAGCCACCCAGGCGCCCCATGACTCTTTTTAAACTTTATTTACTTAAATAATTTCTACATCCAACATGGGGCTCGAACTCATGACCCGGAGATCAAGAGTCACATGCTCTTCTGCCCAAACACCTCTGACTCTTTTATCTTCAGTTTCTTAGGTTCGTTTTCATTTTCAGCTCCTTAGTTCTTTCTCCGACATCATTGGCCATGTGTCCAAATGGTGTGTCCTGAGCCTTATCAGTGCCTGGCCTGTTCCACCTGAGCCTCTGGCTCTGGCTATCTCAACCTTCTCATTCTGCCATACTTACTGACCTCAGGTTCTGCTGAGTCTCTGATCTAGCAGTTTCCGGCATCCCCCACCCCCCGGACCCCCCCCCCCCGCATTGGTTTCCATATAGTAAACATTGTGGCCCATGCAAATGTCCTGAGTGTTATGTGTGGGATTCCCAATAAACCTGCAGTAAATCTTCCCTTCCTTCTGACTCAAGAAAGCCTATTGGAACACAAGAAACTGGACGTGACATTTTTATAGGAATAATCTGCAATCTGCTCTATTTTATGCTTTAAATTTGTTTTTTCAACGTTTATTTATTTTTGGGACAGAGAGAGACAGAGCATGAACGGGGGAGGGGCAGAGAGAGAAGGAGACACAGAATCGGAAACAGGCTCCAGGCTCTGAGCCATCAGCCCAGAGCCTGACGCAGGGCTCGAACTCGTGGACCGCGAGATCGTGACCTGGCTGAAGTCGGGCGTTTAACCGACTGCGCCACCCAGGCGCCCCTCTATTTTATGTTTTAAAACTTTATTCTCAACTTCTGTTTCCAGAACAACATGGACTCGTGAAGGAGTACACTTCCCACTAAGAGCAGCTAAAAGCCCCGAATGTTGTATATAAAACAAACATGAGAAAACTCTGAAAGGTAGGGAGAAGGATCCAATTTACTAAGGACCGTGGGATCTGAGGAATGACAGGGAAATGAGTTCTCTGAGTTTTCTTTTACTTCATATACCCCGGTCTGAGTGCTGGAGAAGCTGGCAACCTGGAAATACTGTGGGGACAGATTTAAAAAAACAAAACAAAGCAAAGCAAAACAAAACCCAAGAAATGCCTGCTCCCGCTAGCTAAAGAACCAGGAAAGGGGCAACCTAGAAAATGTTTACACAGTAACTACCCAATTCTAGCCAACTGCAGGAAAAAATGCAACCTCACCCCATCCCAGTCAGGGAAGGCTGAATGGACAGTCTACACTCCCACCTTCACCCTATTGTTACATGACAGGCAGGGCAGCCATGGTGACTCCTCTAACCTCGGCTGGATGGTGTCAGAGAAGACCAAGTGGGGAGCCAGGCCCAGCTGACAGAGTGATTAGCACAAAACAAAATGACCCAAGTGCACGCAAGGGCATTATGCAGAGTAAAAAAGAAAAGGCCAGTCTCAAAAAGGTCACATCCTATATGATTCCATTTATGTAACATTCTTGAAATGACAAAACTATAGACATGGAGAGCCGTGGTTGCCAGGGGTTAGAGATAGTGGGGCAGGGAGGGGTAGGTATGACTATGAGGGGCTAGAGTGAGGAAGATCTTTATGGTGATGGAATAATTTTGTAGCTTGCTTCTGGAAGTTGTTACAGGAACCTGTACAAGTGATAAAATGGCACAGAACTCTACACTCCCGTTGTACTCGTCGATTTCCTGGTTTTGATTTTATGCTATAGTTAAAAGTTTATAGTCCGTTTTACGTTACAGATGTAACTGAAGGGGGACACCTGGCTGGCTCGGTCGGTAGAGCATGCGACTCTTGATCTCAGGGTGGTGAGTTCGAGGCCCAGGTTGCATGTAGAGGTTACTTAAAAAAAAAAGATGTAAAAGGGGAAAAATGGATGAAGGGTACAAAGGACCTCTCTGTACAACTTTTACATGTTCCTATGAATCTATAATTATTTCAAAATTAAAAGTTTAAAGAAAGTGTTATCCTCCGATTTTCATACTTCTGATAGTTATTAAAATTATAATCCAAATTTTCGCAGCTCTCTGCTTTCTGGGGACAATGCCGAAATTGATTGTATTTTACCGCTCCTTTAGAAGTTAGATGTGGCAGGGGGTTTGATTTGGCCTTTGAAACACAAGCATAAAAGAGACACTTGGGGAGGAAGTATAGAGACCATGTGTGGAGAGGAGAACGGGCAGCCATGGTCTTAAGGCTTCAGCCACAAGGCTCTGGTTGGAAAAGCAAAACAAGGAATAAAAAATCATAAAATGATAGCATTTACACATTCTGCATAACTACCACCTTCTTCATGTCATTTGACTCCTGTGTGGGCTTGTGTTTGCCTATCCCTCTTTCAATGTCACCTTCTTCAGTTCTTCCCCACCCTGTCAGGACATCTGACACCCAGTTCTGTAACAGATCCCCTCCCCCTCCTCCTGCTGCCCACCACAGGGCCCAGTTATCCTTGGGCAGTTTACCCTGCTTTGGGCAATCTCCCACATCTCCCCATTACCATGAGTCCATCTCTTTCCAGCTAATTGGGAACAAACAACTTGTCCTTATTCACAAAAAGAATATTAGCATTGTTATTATTGGAAACAAGGAGAGCCAGATAGGAACAATGCACTGAGTTAATCATTCACTCAATAGAGCAGCTCCCCTGGTATGCTTCTGAGGCGCCTCAGTGAGAAAAAGTCAGGGCAGGTAAACTAGTTCTTGTAGGTTCGTCCACTGTCAGGGTCGCCACAAATTAAAGGCTAATTTCTTCCATGGTAAAATCATGAAAAAATCCTCAGTCATACCATTATCCAGCCCAAAGACAGTGCTCCCTCTGAGCACAACAATGTGGAGTTCATCTCCACAACTGGAAGGACCTGGTGAGTCTGGGGCACAGGACTGAGGGGGAAACAAGAATAAAATCGGAAAGAATATGTCAATGTCCTCTTTGGATTCCCAGACTGAGCCCTTCACACCCTGCTCTTTGTTGTAAGATATTTAGTTCTTTCTTGCTCTCAAGAATGTTTACTCTTTTCTACCTCATTTCCAATTCTTTCAGTGGGTAAAAAGGAGGATATATTTTGAATGAATAGGAGTAGGTACATTGAGGGTGTTGAAAGTTATGGTGCTTGGTTACACAATCAGTTGTAAAAAGTGCATTTTATTACCTTGTACTGTGCAAACAGCACATAATTTTCCATGTTTTATTTTATACTTTTTTAAAAGTTTATTTTTGAGAGAGCACGCACGTGCAAATGGGGGAGGAACAGAGAAAGAGGGGGACACAGGATCTAAAGCAGGCTCTGCTGACAGCAGCAACCCCGACGTGGGGGGCTCCAACTGACAAACCATGAGATCATGACCTGAGCCGACGTCCTACTTTCGACTGACTTTCAACCGACGTTCAACCGACTGAGCCACCCGGGTGCCCCTACAATTTTCCATTTGTTTTAAAAGTTTCTTTTACTGCTAAGAACTTGCTACAACTAGATAAGGTGCTATTATCTTGGGCTACTTCTTGGCACACAGATTTTTCCCACTGTTTTATTGAGGTAATATTTACATACCATAAAATTCATTAGTTTCAAATGCACAATTCAATGACTTTTAGTAAATCTATAGAGTTGTGCAAGCATTACCACAACTTGATTTTAGAGTATTTCCATCACTCCAAAAAGGATCCCTTGTTTCCCTTTGCACTCACTTCTTATTCCCACCCCCAGACCTAGGCAACCAATACACTGTGTAGATTTGTCTTTCCTAGAGGTTTCACCGAAATGGATTTATACAGTATGTGCTTCTTTGCATCTGTCCTCACATAGTTTAATGTTTCTACGTGTATCTTCTATGAATATTTCATTCTGTTTTATTGCTGAATAGCATTCCGTTGTATGGATATACCCCCTTTCGTTTATCCATTCACCAGTTGCTGGGCATTTGGACTGTTTCCACTTTTTGGGGATTATGAATAATGCTGCTGGTGAATACTTCTGTACAACTTGCCATATGGGCATGTTTTAAATTTTCTTGGGTATGTACCCAGGAAATGGAACTGTTGGGTCATATGGTACTTTTTACGTGTAACTTTTTGAGAAACTAACAAACTTTTCCAAAGTGACTGTACCACTTCACGTTCCCATCTGTAGTGTATGAGGGTTCTAATTTCTCTGTCTCCTTACCAACACTTATTATTGTCAGGCTTTCCCCCCCCCCCCCCCCCCCCCCAGCATCGAAGTGGGTGTGAAGAGCCTTCTCACTGTATATAGTTTTGATTTGCCTCTCTGTAGAGACTAATGATGTTTTACATCTCTTCATGCTATTGTTGATCATTGAAATCTTTTCTTTGGTTGAGATGTCTTCCCAATTCTTTTGCCCATTTTAAATTGGATTATTAGCTTTATTGAGTTGTAAGAGTTCTTTATATATATATATAAAGAGTTCTTTATATATATATATATGTGTATATATATATATATATATTCTAAATACAAGTCCTTATCAAATCGATGATTTGCAGGCCTTTCCCCCCTAGATACAGTATTTTATTTTCTTGATACAATATTTTAAAAAGAGATACAAACTTCAAACTGAAGTTTCCTTGTAGTCCCCACAGGCCAATCACGATTCACTTAATTTCAAAATATTATAGATGTACCTTTAAAGAGCAACTTTTATTTTAGAATCCTTGAAAAATGTAGATAAACACAAAACAGGGTAGTTCCAAAGATAACCTTCGGTAACATCTTTTTGCTTACAGCCTTCTGGTTCTTTCTGTGAACATACACAGCGTTTCTTAAAAGAGTAAAACTGGGGCCATTAAAATAATAGTATCAACATTAGTCCCTAATCATTCCAGCTCTTGGATGGCAAGCAAGGCACACAGACCTCTGGATGACTTCAAAGGACAAAATTAATTTATTAGAGAACGGTTGGTTATGTGTGAGTGACAGAGGACCAGGGTTGTGTCCTCCCTTCGGAGGAAGGTACCGCTGGGGAATGGACTTAGTGCCAAAGCGTAGCTTTTCCCCAGAGGGTAGAGTGGAAGGGCCCCTCTCAGAGCACTACGCAGGAGACTCTGCCCCAAACAATCCCCCTTCTGCAGGGGGCCGGGGCTGTTTTCGTCCCCCGAGGCCTGGCTGCCTCTTCCGGCGGTGCCGGTCGGTGGCCTCGCCTCTCACCGCCCACCCTGGCCCCCGGACCTCCTGCATCCCGGTCGCCTGGCGCAGGGCTCAGCAGGGCCGCGCGAAGGTGCCGCCGGCGGTCTTCCAGCTCCTAGTGCACCTCGGCCGCTCCCGGGCGACCCCGCCCGGGTCCGGAGCAGCCTTGGGCTCGGCCCGGGGTCGACCCAGAACCTCCACGGCGCGGTGAGGGCACCTCCGTTTCCTCTCACCCTGTGGTCTGCTCGACGTGAAACGGCCCGAGTTTTATTTTACTTGCTGCGGCGGCCTCTTTGTCCGTACACAGGTTTAGGTGGAGGCCATCGGCCCGGACGGCACGGCCCCAGCCCGTCGCGGACGGAGCCTCCCCCGCCCTCGGCTACGGCCGGCCGCGCGGCGCCTCGGCTCCGCGCCGCCCCGCGGGTCGGGCAGGCAGGGGCGGGGGCGCCGAGACGCCGGAACCTCCCCCCCGCCCGCGCCGCGGCCCCGAGGGAAGCGCCGCGGCCCCGAGGTGGGCTCGCCGCAGGGGCGGGGGACGGCGCATCCGGGTGAGCGCGCGGCGCCCCCGCCTCCCCCGCGCAGCCGCACGGGCCGCCGCCGCCGCCGCCGCCGAGCACGCCGCGCGCCGAGAGCCCTGCGCCCCAGCGGCCTGCGCGGGCGGCCTTGCGGCCCGGCCCGCCGCGTGAGGCGGCCCTGAGCGAGCGGCAGCGGCGGCGGCATGCGGGGCGACCGGGCGTAGCGCGCCGAGCCCG
This sequence comes from Prionailurus bengalensis, assembly GCF_016509475.1. NCBI lineage: Eukaryota > Metazoa > Chordata > Mammalia > Carnivora > Felidae > Prionailurus > Prionailurus bengalensis. Next base: position 56,785,682 of record NC_057356.1, read on the forward strand.
CGAGGCCCGGCGCGGAGGCGGGGGCGGGCGCGGCGGAGGCGGGGCCCGCGCCGGGCCCGCCCGCCCGCCGGGGGAGCCGCCGGCAGTGGCCGAGGAGGCGGCGCGGCGGACGGCGGCCCGAGAGTAGCGCCCGCGCTGCGGCCCGCGGGACCGCGCCGCGACCGCCCGGGCCGGCCCCGAGGAGCGCCCGCCGCCGCCGCCGCCGCCGCGCGCGGACCGAGGTGAGTGTCCGCCCGCGCCCGGGCCGTCCCGGAGCTGCGGCCGCTCGCGCGGGGCGGGAGGAGGAGGGGGAGGCCCGGCCGCGGCCGCGTCTCCCCGTCCTTTGTGGCCGGCGCTGCCGTGGCCGGGGCGCGGGCGCGCTCGGCGCGGGGTCCGAGTCCGGGACTCCGGGGCTGCCGGACACGCGGCGCCTCTGCTTGGCAACTGCGGCGAGCAGCGAGTTTCCGTCCTAGTTTGTCATTGAGTTAGAACCGTTCTTCTTTGGGAGACGGAAGTTTCTTTTATTGACCAGAAATACAGCTAAATATGGCTCCTGGGTTCGGCCCGGCGGCGTGGTACTTGGAGCCGTGGTGCCGGGCTGACCCTCGCCGGGCCGGCGCGACGGGGGAGGGGAGGACACGCGGGCAGCCCGGGGCGGGGGCTTCCCGGCGCACTGCCCGCGGAGGGGACCTGAATTCGCAAAGGTCTGTGGCTGGGAAGTAGCGGGCTTTAGGTAATGTGGCAGCTCTTCCTGGAAGATCGAATGAATGAAATGTCTTTTACTCATCCACAGTCAACACAGTGCCCATTTAAAGATTTGCCAGGAATTGTGTTGATGTGCATTGTCATTGCCTCTCTTACCTGATCAGCCTTGCTGAGTGAGGGTCCTCCCTCCTCCAAACTTGTGACCTTGGCCTCATTGTCAAAGCCACTGAGCTAACTAACCAGTCCTTCAAGCCAAGGCGCTTGGCATTTTCTGGCGAGTGTGGGCAATAGGCAAAGTAGTCTTTGTGATTGTGAACTGTTTCTGGAGGGCAGAGAATGTTACCTTAATCGTACCTTATGCTTACTACATTAATTTATAATAATTTCTGAGAAGGGTGTGTGTGTGTGTGTGTGTGTGTGTTGGAGGCAGGGGGGTCTTGTCCTCACTTTTCGGAGGAAGGAGTTGAGGCCTGAAGAAGTTGTAACTTCACAGGTCACAAGCTAAAGCAGCAGAGCTGGGGTTCAATTCTAGGCCTTATCAATCCAGTGCTCTTTACATCACATCCTTGTCCAGACTTGCATTGTCCCTTGTGGTAGCTACTAACCACATTTGACTTTAAATTAATTAAAATTAAGTTTAAAAACATTCAGCTCGTCAGTTGCACTAGCTACATGCCCAGTGTTCAGTGTCCAGATGTGACCAATGACTACTGTTGAACAGTGCTTATCGGGACCATACATCCATTTACTGCGAAAATGAATGTTTATTGAGTGCTGTCTATCAGGCATAGTTTTAAGTCTTGTGTGTACTGTGGTGAATAAGAGAGACGCAGTGTCCTTGCCTTTTTGGAGCCTGCTTTTTGCATGATAGTTTGAGGGATGTTTCCATGGTAGTTCAGAACCTTGCTGAATCAAAGTGTGGTTCGTGAACCAGCAGCAGCATCCTTGTCTTCTGGAAGTTGGGAAGAAATCCAAAATCTCAGGTCCTAAACCACATCAACCGAAAAAGTATCTGTTAAAGTGAGTTAACAGATCTCAGGTGATTCGTTCACATCGAAGGCCTTATTGAGAACATCAGTGATACCCAACTTGAACCAATACCTGATGGATTGTTTGGTAGGGTTTTTTAAAAGCAGGCTCTAAAACTCTTGGGAACACTCACATTTATGCAAATACTTTTTAAATGCCTGGTTTCTCCAGGCATAAGGACATAAGCTTTATGAAAGCAGAGATTGTGCCTTTCTTTTTTTAGCCTTGTATCTCCAAAGACTTCATAGTGCCTGGTAGGCAGCAGGCACTTAATAAATGCTTGCTGAGTGTATGAATGAGCTTGCTAGGAAGTCAGAACTGGTTGTTGGTCTCCAGCGATTGCAAGCAAGTTAGTTTTCATGGCATCAGGTAAGAGCATGGGACAAGAGTCCAAATGAAGGTATAACTATGTGTAGTTTTTCAACTGTAAGCCCCACCTGAGGCCTGAGTTTCACTCTTGGCTAACTTGCATGCCCTCTTTTTCTCTCTCTCTTTTTTTAAATTTTTTAAAATGTTTATTTATTTATTTATTTGAAAGAGAGAGAGAGAGAGTGCGAGTGGGGAAGGGGCAGAGAGAGAGGGAGGCACAGAATCTGAAGCAGGCCCCAGGCTCTGAGCGGTCAGCACAGAGCCCTTCGTGGGGCTCGAACTCCCGAACCACGAGATCATGACCTGAGCCAAAGTTGGACGTTTAACCAACTGAGCCACCCAGGCGCCACACTCTCTTTCTCTTTTTAATGATATAAAATAATATCAACAAGTTTAAATCTCAATCATGTTAATCCTATATATATATGTGTGTGTGTGTGTAAATTATATTTTTTAAATTGAATTCCAGACTTTATTTGGATTTCACTAGTTTTTCCATTAATATTCTCTTTATGTTCTAGGATCCAGTCCAGGGGACCACATTGCATTTAGTAATTATGTCTCCTTAGTCTTTGGTCTGTAGCAGTTTCTTTCTTTATTATTTTTCGTAACTTTGTAGCCTTGAGGAGTACTGCCCTGGCTCTCTCCAGACAGCTTTCCTATACCAGATAGGATCATCCAGTTCTGGGGAAAGACTTTCATATTCAGGACAGTAAGGCTGTGAAAGGAATAACTTCCTCTGCTCTTGTTCGTTTACACAATACATATATTAGGCTTATGTAACAACATACAACTTTAGTACTTTTTATTCAGTAACAGATTTCTTGGGATACAGTTCTTGATTGGTTGAGATTCAGAAGAGTATTACAGTATTGCCACTGTGATGCACTATTTTAAAAAATATTGAGTTTTTATTTTTGTGATGGGTTTTATTTTTGTGATGGGTTTTATTTTTGTGATGGTTTTAAGCTGGGCCGAGGTGGAGGAGCAGGGGAAAAGATTGGCTGAAAGAGGCAGCAGGTGAGAGAGGGACCAAGGTGAACGGAGTGATGGGTAGTGGAGGAACAGTCGAGAAGAGAAGTAGGAGTGAATACTTACTGTGTGTTCACTTGTTCAATTAATACTCATTGAGTGCTTATTGTGTGCCAGACCCAGTACTAGATAGTTGAGATATCTGAAAGTGGGACAGCATTAAGCAAATAAACATGCAAATAAGTATGTAATAATTACAACTTGTGATGAGTGCTGTAAAGAAACAGTAAAGGATGCTGGAGAGACTGTGGGTGGGGGCAGCTGCTGCTTTTGGTTGTCTGGGTTGATGAGGAAAGGATTCTTTGAGTAAGTGAAATTTGACCTCTCTGTGACTTTTGAGGACCTTCCATGATTACACCACACTGTTTTTTCCACATCACAACATGTACATGCCTCTTTCTCCATAGGAACTGTGCTGATTTCTAGCTCCGTGTCTTTGTACATGATTTCTTCTCAATAAATCATTGATTGCTCAAATCCCATCTCCTTTATGAAATCTTTCAGTGTTGATTAATGCCTCTGTCATTCTACTCGAGTGTATGGTGTTTGAGGGTAGGGATAGTATTTTACATTTATATCTGTGTGTCTTCATTTAGTCCAGCACAAAGCCAGGATTAATAAGTAGTTCTTAAGAGGCTAGAGCCATTCTGAAGTGTTAATATTTGGATGATGAACCTTAGAGCAGTGAGTGAAGATCCAATTTGTTTTTTTAAATTAAACTTTTTGTGGCATAACTGTAGATCCACATGCGGTTATAAGAATTTAGAAAGACCCTGTGTGCCCTTTACCCGTTTGCCCTCAGTGGTGTCATTTTGTAAAACTATAGTATAGTATCAGACCCATGACCGTGTCACTGGATAGTCAAGATACAGAACATTTCCACTACAAGGTTTCTGCATGTTCTGTAGCCACACCCACTTGCTTCCTACTTTCCTATGTGCTCCTTAAGCCCTGGCAATAACTAATCTGTTCTCTATTTCTATCATTATGTCATTCCAAAAATGTTTTATAAATGGAATCATACAGTGAGTCCCTTTTGGAATTCGCTTTTTTTTTCACTCAGTATAATTTCTGGAGATTCATCTAGGTTGTTGCATGTATCAATAATTGATTCTTTTGTGTTGGTGAGTAGTACTTTATAGTGTGGGTATACTTTTATGGTTCTTTCAACCATTTATCTGTTTAAGGACATCTGGTTGTTTATAGTTTTTGCTGTTACAGCATTATTTGTTGAAAAGGCAACATCTTTCCTTCATCAAATTGGTTGTGTCTTTGTAAAAAAAAAAAAAAAATCAGTTGGGTATATTTGCATGAATCCATTCCTGGGTTCTCTGTTCTATTCCATCGGTCTGTGTGTCTGTCCCTCCACCGCTGTCACAGTTTTGGTTACTGCGCTGTATGGTAAGACATAAGTTGGTGTAGACTGATTCCTCCCAGTTCTCCTTTTTCAGGATTGTTTTAACTATTCTTGTTCCTTTGCCTGTTCATATAAATTATGGAATAATCTTGTTTATATTTATACAAAACTCTTGCTGGCATTTTGATAGGAATTGTAGTAGATCTGTGTATCAGTCTGGGGAGGATTGACATTTTACTAAGTTGTGTCTCCCAGTCCGTAAACATGGTATGTCTTTCCATTTATTTATATCTTTGATTTCTTTCCTTAGTATTGTGTGGTTTTATCATAAAAATCTTTGTTTTGTTAATTTTTTTGTGTGTTTTGTTACATTTACATGTCAGTATTTTTATTTCAAGCAGTTGAAAATGATACATATTTTAAACTTTGGTGTCCATGTGTTAATTGCTAACGTAGAGAAACATTAAATTTCTTGTGTTGATCTTGTTCCTGTAGTCTTGCTGAATCCATTTATTACTTCTAGTAGTTTTTCTGTAGATTCCTTGTGACTTTCTAAATAGATAAGTATGTCATGTATACATAGGGGCAGTTTTATTTCTTTTCAATCAACTTGACTTTAATTTCCTCTTCTTGCCTTCTTGCACTGGCTAAAATTCCAATCCTATGTTGAATGAGAATACTGACAGAGGACATCTTTGCCTTGTTACTGATTTTAGGGGGAAAGCATTTAGTTTTTCATCATGTTTGGGCCAGTCTCAGTTTATCCATAGTGACACTGTTGATTAGAAATGTCTGGAGCTCTCACCGTTCGTAGACTTTTCCCTTTTGCAGCCAGTGTTGTGGACTGGCTCTTGAAGTTCTTATTATGATTGCAAGACACACCTCAGCAACAATCTTTGGTGAACTTTGACAAGATGATAAGGTTTCTTACACACAGGTCCTTGAGGGTACACCCCACGTCTGGGGCGCACAGCAGATAGAGCATGCACACCTGGGGTTCTGCTTTTAATGGTGTAGATGGTGAGGTGTCTAGGGTTTTGCAGGTTCACTCTTTACTGGTTAATTTAAAACATAAGAGTGGGAATTAGGGCATGGGAAGGGAAAAGAAAGCTATCCAATGGTTAGTTACTTAAGTGTAATAGCATTTCCTAAAAAAGAGTGGGTGGGGGGACTTCATGGGTGGGGCAGCCTGGTTCTTTATCTAATTGTGTAGCAGGCTGTTCTGTTTATTCAAGATGGGATGATGTCTTTGAAGTGGATGCCTGGGCAATGAAAAGCTTAATGTCAGGCATTCATACTACAGTTGAAAAAATGAATTGCCAGGCACTGATACTGTGCACTATTACGTGTATTATTACCTGTAAATTTTTTGTAGATGCTCTTTATCAAGTTGAGGAAGTTGCCCACTATGCCTGTCTTTCTGAGAGTTTTTATCATGAGTGGGTGTTGAATTTTGTCAAGTGCTTTTTGTGCATTAGTATGGTCATGTGATTTTCCTTCTTTAGCATGTTGATAGTGATGGATTATTTTGGTTGACTTTTGAGTTGATCCAGCATTGCATCCCTCGAATAAACCCCACTTGGTCATGGTGTGTAACTGTGTATATTGCTGAATTCTATTTGCTAGTAATTGTTGAGAATTTTTTGCATTTATATTCATGAGGGCATTTAGCACTATAAATTTCCATCTCAACATTGTTTCAGCTGTATCCTACAAATTGTGATAGGTTTTGTTTTTTGCCAACTTTTGCTTTCGGCTCAGGTTGTGATCCCAGGGTTGTGGGCTCCAGCCCCGTGTTGGGTTACACGCTGAGCATACATAGAGCCTGCTTAAGATTCTGTCTTTCCCTCTGCTCCCGCTCACACTCTCTCTTTCAAAAATAAAAACATAAACAAAAAAGAGTAAGTTGTTTAGTTTCCAAGTGTTTGGAGATTTTCTTGTTATCTTTCTGTTTTTGATTTCTAGTTTGATGCTGTTGTAATTGGAGAACACACCGAATCATGTTGTGATTTCAGTTGTTTTAAATTTGTTGAGGCTTATTTTATGGCTCAATATATGGTCCTTCTTGGTGTATGTTCTGTGAATGTTTGAATAGAATGTGTTTTCTGCTGTTGAGTGAATTGTTCAGTTAGATCCTGTTCGTTGGTTGTGGTGTTGAGTTCTTCTATACTTGTTGGTTTTCTGTCTGGATATTGTGTCAGATCTTGAGAGGGATGTTGAAGCCTCCAAGTATATTTGTGCATTTGGCTGTCTTTCCTTTTAGGTTATGGCAGTTTGTAGTTACGTATTTTGCTGCTCTCTGGTGCATACACATCTAGGGTTGCTTTTTTTTCTTGATGGATTAACCCTTTCTGTCATTATATGATGTCCTTCTTTGTGTCTAGTGATTTTCTTTGCTCTGAATTCTACTTTATCTGATATTAATATTGCCACTACTTTTTCTTTTGCTTGTTTTTAACTGGGGAATATATCTTTTTTTTTATTGTTTTACTTTTAACCTGTATTGTTACTTTTGAAATGTTTCTTGTAGACAGCATGTAGTTGGATCATGTCTTTTAATGCATTCTGCCAATTCCTGTCTTTTCACTGATGCATGTAGGCCATTTACATGTAATGTAATTATTTTTTTGTTAGGACTTAAGTCTGCCATTTTATTTTTTGTTTTTTGATTGTGCCTTCTGTTTTTTGTTTCTCTGGATATCCTTTCCTTCCTGTGGATTATTTGAACATTTGTTTTTGGAAATCATGTTGATTTATCTATATTGTTTTTGAATGTTTTTTAAATTTAATTTAAACAATTTAAATTTTATTTCTGTTTATTTAAAAAATTTTCAAATTTTTTATTAAAGAGGGAGAGGGAGACATAGAATTTGAAGAAGGCTTCAGGCTCTGAGCTGTCAGCACAGAGTCTGACGTGGGGCTTGAACTCATGAACCATGAGATCATGACCTGAGCCAAAGTCAAACGTTTAACTGACTGAGCCACCCAGGCACCCCAAACAAATTAATTTTAATTTAACAAATTAAAATTGTTTGTTTACTCATTGCTTTAGCTGTTACATTTTATATACATAACTATCATTGTGTATTGGTATCATCATTTTACCTGTTCAGGTGAAGTATAGGAACCTTATTTCCTTTTATATCCCTTTACCTTCCCCAATTTTATTTATTTTAAAATTAATTTTGGCGGGGGATGGTCAGGGAGAGAGAGAAAATCATAAGCAGGCTCCAGTGTAGAGCCCGACAGGACTCTGTCTTCATAAACTGTGAAATCACGACGTGAACTGAAATCAAAAGTTGGACACTTAACCGACTGAGCCACCCAGGCACCCCTTGCCTTGATTTCTTCCTCATTCCTGAAGGATATTTTCTTTGGTCATAGATTCCATCTTGTTCTTTTCTTTCAGCACTTGAAAAATGTACTACTTTTTTCTGGCCTCTGTAGTTTCTGATTGGAGATCTGTTGTCATCCAGTTATCCCTCTGTGGTTAAGGGGTCATTTTTTCTCACTGTTGTCAGGAGTTTTCTTTTAGTTCAGTTTTCAGAAATTTAATTACGATACATCTTGGTGTGGATCTCTTTGGGTTTATACTGTTTGGGGTTCACTCACATTCCTGAATCTGTAGGTTTATGTCTTTTACATAGGTGGGACATTTTTCACCATTATTTCTTTGAGTACTTTTTCAGTCCTTGTTCTTTCTCCTTTCTTTTCAAGACTGATGACTTGAATGGTAGATCTTTTATTATGGTCCCACAGGTCCCTACTGTCTGTTTTTCTTTATTTTTCTCTGTTCAGCTTAATTTCAGTTGCTATGTTTTTCATTTTATTTTTTCTATTCCTTCCATTCTGCTATTGAGTCCATCCACTTAGCTTTTTATTTTGATATTTTTCAGCTCTAAAATTTCTGTTTTGATTCTTCTTTATATCTTCTATTTCTTTTCTAAGGTTATTTGTTTCAAGCATGTTTGAAATCTGTTCAAGCATTTCTGTCACAGCTGTGTTATAATCATTGGCAGATAATTCTGATAAGTCATTTTAGTTTTGGTGTCTACTGATGTGTTTTTCATTGAGTTTGAATTTATCCTAACTTTTGGTATGATGGGTGATTTTTAAAATTAAAACCTGGAAATTTTCACATTCTATGAAATATTGGATCTTATTTAAGCCCTTGTTTTAGCTGGCTTCTTTTTGACACCACTCCAGTAGAGGCAGGGGGCAGCATGTGGTGCTGTTTTGTTATTGCTTAGAGGAATTAGATGTGCAGGCTCCCCACTTGGGCTTCCTTGACCCAGAAGTAGAGTGTTTTGTTTACGAGGTGGGGTAGAGGTCCAGGGTTTCTGAGGGTGGTGGTGTGGAAGGGTGCCTTGATGCCAGCTGACGTGGATGAAAGCCTGGGCTCCCTGTTTGGCCTTGTCAGTGTCACTGTACTGTGGAGGGGCTTGAGTGCCTTGTTACAGCCTGGTGAGAACATGGAAGTCTAAGCTACTCACCTAACCTTTGCTGGCCTAGGTTAGACCACAGTTTTTTCTGTATTATTTGTCTGGAGTAGAGGGTTTTGTTTTGGTTTTGTTTTTTTTCCCTGTAAGAGTCTTCTGTCTTGGTAGGATGTCCCATTTCTGGTCCTCCGGCTAGAGAAAACAGGCTTTTGTTGGGATTTATTTTGTCTCTGCCCGTTGGCATTCCCAGGTTGCCAGCTTATTCAGCTCCAAGTCTGGGATGTATGAGGCAAAAATAAAACCCAGGAAACACACCATTGTGTTGCTCCTCAGGGCCTGAGGTCTAGTCTGCCTTCTTTGCACATCTGAGAGTCTTATGTTTGTTTTATATGCAGTTCAAATTTTTTATAGTTAATGGGAGGAATAGGAAAAAGTACATCTACTCCATCTTCCCAGAAGCAAACATTCCTGAAGGACCAGTTTTTAACACCCCTCCTTTGTCATGCGTTATGTAACTCCCAGATTTTTAAAATCATTAGGTTTAATAGATATAAAATTTCTGTCAAATTGCAGTCAGAATTTATAAATGCTTACTCTCAATCTCTGTATGTACCTTTTCATGGAGTAGGTATAAGCAATTTGCTCTCTAAGGACTACACTTTGGTTAGTCCTGCCTAGATCTTAACGACTTAATTCTTTTTGAAGTTATAAATGAACGATTAACAGTTCAGCTTAGTTTCTGCTCTACTGTTTTCCTTGTACTTTTGTCTTTAGAGATGTTCTCAGTGTGAAACCCCTTTAGTCCTTAAGGAGAAGGAATGTTTAGGATTGTTTAGGGCAGCTGTAGTAATACTGATGAGTGTTGAGAGTGCATCTCTGGTTTATGGACCCATTTCTCCTCTAATTTTTAGAATTCCTTTAAATTGTTGTAAATCATAAAATAAACTCTTGTAAGTGTTTATAAGAATATTTTACAGTCATGGCAGGTTATGATTTCGGAGGTTACAGAGAGCATATGATTCTTTTTGGTTCTGTAAAGACCTCTTTAGGCTTCGGTATATTTCTTTTTTAGTTGACAACCTCAGCTGTAAGACCTAAGAGACACTAGGTAAAGCCTTCTGGAGTGCCATAAGGTGATTTAAAGACTTTTTAAGATGTCATGGTTTTTGCTATATTTTAGTGTCTTTGGTAGTTATGACTTCCTTCTCATTAAAAAAAAATGTTTATTTCAAGTATCAGTTCAGTTATTAAAAGGAGCAGAATTTGCATTGCATTGAGAAGGCCATATGTTAAGTTACTGGGTTGTTCTTCGGAAATTACACATTACATTTTATGATTTATTATTTTCCTTAAGGTTAAGTTTTCTGGTAATAACTCTTATTTTTCCATCCCTAGGAATGAGCAGGGTTATTAATACACAGTTTACTATTATTCCCAAGTTCCTGTGCATAGCAAGGACTTTAGAGGGTTAGAGGGCAGCACTGTCATGATGGTGAGGGCTGGCTGCTTCAGGTATTGAAGTCCATCCATATTCTTCTCATAATAACATTGCAGAACTTAATTTTAATTAAAGTGTTTCCATGCAAAGGGAACACTATCTGATATAATAGAAGTGTTGCAGGGATGTAGTAGTCATGAAAGTTTCAACTTTTACCCAGATTAGGGACACAGGAGAACTAAAACACTTTTGCCACGGGGCATGGAAAATGGTGGTAGGATTGCCTTTGATCTGAAATTTAGGAGAGAATTGAGAAAGTAGAGGGAAGAAGAGGATGGTTAATTGTAGACTAACAGTCTTTGAACAGGGCTGGAAATCTTTTGATGAGCAACCTCTGGAGAATTTCAGTGCTTGAGATATAAAGGACACTCCTGGAGAGAAAGGCGCTTTGTGGTGGAAGCTATTGACGGGAAATGCCCTTCAAGAGGGGTGGAATACTGGCAGCTTAACGGCTGGTGCTTATCAGCTGTGGGCTTTTACCTTGGAAGGGAAAGTGAAAAACTTTAAGGAAGAGTGACTTGGTTCAGATAGACTGGGATGTAGGCTATTGATAATTGGAGATGGGGTGGTAAAACACAATGTATATGGCACTGACCTGCGCCAAGAACTATTCTAAGGGTTCTCCTTATCACTTAAGTCTTTATAACAACACTTGGAGGTAAATGCTTTTTTAAAAAGTTTATTTATTTTGAGAGAGAGTGCACATGGTGGGACAGAGAGAGAAAGTGAGGGGAAGAGAGAGAGAGAATCCCAAGCAGGCTCTGCCCTGTCAGTGTGACCTGAGCCGAAATCAAGAGTCAGATGCTTAACTGACTGAGCCACCCAGGCACCTCAGAGGTAAATACTTTTTATCATTATCCCCATTGTACAGATGAAGGAACAGTAGTACAGAGGGATCTGCATCTGTCCTTGTTTCTGTGTGTTTAGCATGGCAGTCTGGCTACAGAGTTTTTGGTCCTAACCACCAAATTAGACTGCCTTGTGAGAATAGTGTGGACAAGATTGATAGGAGCTTTGAATAGTATGAACTTTGAAGGCAGCAAGGAGCCATTGAAGGATTTTGATGGGAGTATTGGTAGACATCAGAATTTAGCTTTAATGTGCCCATATTTTAAAAGATTAGAGGCAGGAAAATGAGGCTAATGCACTAGGTCAATTACTTGTGTGTATAGGAACATACAGGTGCATTTTTAGAGATGGAAGCAGTTGTTCTTGTCAATGAGTTAAAGAAAGAGAGAAGTCAGTCACTCAGCCTGTAAGAGGATGTCAACGTCAACAGCAACAGGAAAATAAATTTTGTTTGAGGATAGTTAATGAATGTGTCTTGAGACGTGTCCAATTGCAAGTATCAGAATGGGACTCCAGGTGGAATTATCCTGCAGGCATCATAGTAACAATACTTGATCTTGGGAGGCCAGGTCAGGTCTGGACAGGACAGATAAGCATGATTAGCATTGGGGTGCTAAAAATAGGGAGTGGTAGAGATGATTGAGAAATGAACCTGAGGGGATGCTTACATTAGGACTCTAGAAGAGGAGTCCTTTATGTCCTCATCAAGCAAATATTGGTAGCGTGTTGCATGCCAGACACTGTGAATACAAAGTGAATAAAACAGACTTGGTTTTGTTTTGATCACACAATGTAATGGGGCAGACAGAAATAGAAACAAGTAAACAGGGGAAATGACATTTCAGTTGAGACCCAGGGTTCAAAATGGTTTTCATACAGAGTGGTGGCAAGAGGATTCCAGGGGAAAAGAATGGTGTATGCAGAGACTGTGTCACTGAGGAGAACTCATTCTGTTTAAGGAACTGCAAAATCCGTGTGGCTGAGGGGTCGCTGGTGCCACAGAAGGTGCCACAGAAGGTGGGGTGAGATGAGAGAGAAAAATCCGCATGGGGCAGATGTGGCAGGACCGTATTTGCAGTGCTGTTGAGAGGTTTTGGGCAGGAGAGAGCTCTGTTTTGAATTTTAAGCAGACCACCCCTGCTGCAGTGTGGAGAATGGATTTGGGAGAGAATTTAGGATGACTAAAAAGGGGGTCTGGTGGCCAGTTGGGAGAATTGCAGGGGGCCTGGACTAAAATGGTGACAGTGGATCTGTTGATGCCGAGGGCAGCTCCAGTGTTTCTCTCAGCAAGCTGCTCTGGCCCTCCCTGGACTTCTCTTTTGTGCTTCTTTTTTTCCCCCTTCTTATCATATCAAGTATTATGTCGACACTGTCATTGTATCCATCTGTGTCCATTCTAGACTGAATTCCTAAGCAAGGGCAGGGACCTTGTTTTACCGGTCTCTTAAGCACCAGTCCCTACCAGCTGACAAGTGATCAGTATGTGTTTAGTAAATCAGTGTGCTTACCTTCAGAGGTGTGAGACTGTGGTCAGTTTTAGACTGAGTCTTTTTCCTGTTGTTTTTGTCCTTGGGGAAACTCTGAAAGCTGGGTTTGCTGGTGGCAGTGTTACAGGGACAGCGTATGCTGACGGGGGGGGTCCGTGTGTCGTTCAGAGTTGTCGCTAGGTCTCTAACCACGGAAGGTCTATGTGATTTCTGTAGCAGGAGAAAAGCCCAGGTGGAAGACCTTCTGAAGGATGACAGGCACCTATGTCCAGTGCTGTTGAGCAGGCAGAAATGTGAAAAGCGTTCTTCCACTTCCTTGCTTTCTCTGCTCTCTTCAGTTTCGGCAGAGAGGTAACAGTGGAAATCACATTACAGGGGGTGTAGGAGTGAGTGCATAGTGCTAAGTGGGACAGTGAGTGTGGACCCTTCCTTGAAGGAAATATTGTGGGGAGGGGGAAGGGGGGGTGTAGCTTGAATTGGGATAGTTGAGGGAAATGTCTTTTAGAACTGGAAGGAGCAGAGCCTGTTAATTGCAAGCAGTGGGCTGGTGTGGTGGTGGCCGTCTGTGAGACTGGGAGGTAAGGAGCATGCGAGTCTTTTGACCAGGGACGAAGAAAGAGTAATGTGGTGCATTGGAGATGGCAAATACCCATTGAAAGGGGGCCACCAGTAATCAGCTCCTGGGATTTTGCGATTTGGGTGTGCTCATTCAGTGGTGGCAGAGGATTCTAGTTTACCAGAGAAGCCAGGAATCTTGATTTTTCCAGTGAAGTGTCCTGACTTGTAAATGTTGACAGTTCAGTTTTTAAGAGTATTTTTTTCGTGGAGACGGGAGGGACAAAACCCTTCAGGCGCAGTTTGCCTAAAAGTTACCTCGGGAGAGAGGCTAGTGAAGTTGACTGGTGAGTGTGAAAGAAGAGAGGAGTGTTGTGGAACCAGGCTTCTGAGGCTGAAGAGGATGCAGTCAAGTGTACAAGTGAGGCGAGCATGATCCTTGAAAAGGAGGAAGGACTCAGAGGGGAGCAAAGGGAGTGTGAGGTGAAAGTGAGGTGGAGGGGACTTGAGTGTGAGGAGGTGACACTGTAGAGTCAGAGGCCAGGATCCTGTGGGGTGGTCCATGAGGGTGCGCACATGGGAGGGGGTGGTGAGGGGCATCCAAGAGAGGGTTTGTAAAGAGCGGTGAGGGCCCCTCCATCTGGCTACTTAGCATGGCTGGACCGTGGACTCAGAACTTTGTCTGTGATGTTAATATCCTGGAAGTTGGAGCAGAACAAGTGGGCAGTGGGACTCGTCTAGGGTTAGGGATGGACAGGCTGAAGATGTCCAAAAGGTGAGGGATTTTTTGTATGTGTCCAAAATGGCGTAATCACAAAGGTTGTGTGACTTCTAGGTCGGTAGCGAAGCACGTGAAACTAGAAGCCTTGTGGTTAGGAGAACGGGAGGGGACTAGGAAGCAGATGAAGAAGAGCAGGTTTGGCAGGGTGAGGGAATCTAAGCGCCAGGGGGTCAGGAGATGGTGGTTGGGTCGTGGTTTGCATCTGGATTTGGTTTTGGCCGAAGTGTCAGTTTACAGGTTGATAGGCAGGTAGGTTGGTGTTTGGCTCCGTGACCAGGATGGTGGCTGCTGAGGATGACAGTGTTTGAAGTCAGCTTGCATGTTGGAGCCCATAGGATCGGGGGAGGTTTGGTGTGGGGAGGAAGATGGTGGATTCAGTGCTGACTGACATCAGCTCACTGGGGAAGTTGGACGGTGCCTTGAAGATCAGTCTCCTAACAGAAGGATAAATCTTTTTTGGGGGGCAGGGGTGCTAAATGAAGTAGCAGATTTTGACTAGTCTACAATTCAGATTTAACTATTATGATATGCTATTATAATATTATGTAAAATACTCACATAAAAAATAATATATATTTATTTAAGGCCTTTATTAACAGGTGCTTGCTGTTTGTTGACTTTTTTTGGGAAAAAAAATCAAGGTGTAAACTTTTATTACAAATTAAAATGAGGCTCTTAAAAGTCTCAACTTGACCAGATATGAAACAATTTAAAAATCTTTAAAGGTGTATTGGAGGGGGGAAAAAAGTTTTTTTTTTTGGTTTTAAGAAAAACCAGGCTTTTTTTTTTTTTTTAAACACATTTGTCATCACCAAAAAGTGATGTCTTTAGGTGAAAATAAAAACCCCATGCTGCATAGACAATGCAGATCTGTTTATCTGGTCAGTGGGGAAAAAGCAAGCATTTACCGTCTTCAGCTCCAATCTTTTGCTCATTTCTTTGTTGGATGACTAAACCAGATGCTTGTAGCGATGGTAAGCTGGCATTTACTCAGCCCCATCCTGCTCAGCCTTGCTAGCGGACGAATTCTCCACTGGTGGATCGGCTGCCTGTGTCTCTTTGCCATCTTGTGGTTGAGGGTTTTCTGGGTGTCTGCTTCTCCGTAATTGGAAGTTGCGGCGGTACCAAAGCTGAGCTGGCTGCTGACCTTGGGTCTCATCTCCTCGCTCTTCCTTCTCTTCTTCATTGCCATCCTCTCTAGGCTGCCTTTAGCAAGGAGGACCCCTGCAGAATCTTTGTCTGTAACCTCGGTACTTAGTATGTCTCACTGGTCTACCTTGTTCTCCTGCATCCTGCTTGTCAGCACCTTCCATCACTTCCCCTGCACAGGAGGCGCCGAGGACTGTGGTCTGCATCCACGAGGTCTCTGCTGGTACTGAAGTGGGAACCTCCGCCTGTGCCAGGGCCAGTGCTATGGGGCCCGGCCTTCAGGAGCACTCTCCCATCCCTCTTTTTTTTCTCCCACTTTCACTGTTGTAATTCTGCTGGGAATTGCGCCCCTGCCACATGGAGAGTGTCTGTAATGGTTACGGCCCGCTGCATATTGACTGCCCTGTGCTGGAACTCCACCGGGGCCTGTCACGTTTGCTGCCTCGGCTCCCTTTCTCCTCCCACGACATCAGACCCCAGTCTCCCCTACTGCCTACACTGTGAAGGTATTTCCTGGGATTCTTCTTTATGGCAGTCTGGTGTACAAATACATCTTCCTCTGTGTCATTCCTGTTGATGAAACCACATCCGTTTCTTCCATTGAACCATTTGACTCTGTTGCCATGGGCTGGCTTCTTGTCCCCAGCGGGCAAGGTGCAGCCGATAGGAGGCCTCGTTCCCTGTGCCGCTGCCTGTGGTGCCGGGGTTGGTGCGTGCAGCGCTGCAGGCTGTGGTGATGGTGACCGGGTCCTGATGGTGACCTGGCCGGCAGCTGTGGCTCCGCGCAGGGTGTGAGGGTAACTAGGCCAGCTGCGGCGGGCTGCTCAGGGCTCTCTGGTGTCTGCTCTCTGCTTCCGCTACCGCTCAAACTCTAAAATAACATATGAGGGGCGCCTGGGTGGCGCAGTCGGTTGAGCGTCCGACTTCAGCCAGGTCACGATCTCACGGTCCGGGAGTTCGAGCCCCGCGTCGGGCTCTGGGCTGATGGCTCAGAGCCTGGAGCCTGCTTCCGATTCTGTGTCTCCCTCTCTCTCTGCCCCTCCCCCGTTCATGCTCTGTCTCTCTCTGTCCCAAAAATAAATAAAAACGTTGAAGAAAAAAAATTAAAAATAAAATAAAATAACATATGAAAAGATTTGGACTGAACTGTTTTGCTTAGGCTGGCAGGGTGGAGTGTACCAGGGGTTAACTTGACCCACACCTACAGAGATGCTCGATTGCCGGCCCTGACCCGTTCTGTTCTGATTTGCCAGCCACTCCCAGACTTGTGAGAAGTGGCAGTGACTAACCTGGTCATTCCATCACCGGGAACCTGAAAGTACTTACTTGCAGCATCACTTCCTCAGGGGTCAGACACTTATAAAAGGTCTTCAGATTTCTCCTAAACTTTCATCAGTGTCAGACCATCAGTTTGTTTAACAGTCAGACCTTAAATCAGTGATAACCAGCTCCTGCTTGTCCACTTGCCAACCTCCACAAACAAAAACAAAAAATGAATTTAGAGATGCTTTCTTCTCCTCATCTAATGTCCACATATTTCTTTTTAAAAATTTTAAATGTTTTTATTTATTTTGAGAGAGAGAGAGAAGGCGTGTGCAAATAGGGGAGGGGCAGAGGGACAGGGAGAGAGAGAATCCCAAGCTGACATGCAAGCCCCAACTCACAAACTGCGAGATCGTGACCTGAGCTGAAGTCAAGAGTCGGATGCTTAACTTATGAGCCACCCAGGTAGGTGCCTTAATGTCCACATATTTCTGCATACAGATACTACTGGGAAAGTAACAGTAAGGTAAAAAAAAATTTTGCGTTATTAAGTAATTGGAATTTTTCTTACTAGGAAAACAATAACATGTTTGTGTGGTGAAATATCGTTACGGTACCAAAAGATATACAATGAAAAGGAATTTTTCCATCTTGTCTTTTTCTTTTTGTAAACTTATAAATGCAACTCAGAGATATTTCTGGGCCAGATGAGAGTTGGTTCAAAAACTTTTGTGTGAATTAGAATATTATGAGGGAATATGATAATTAAGCTAGGAAAGAAACCCACCAATTGGATGTGATTTGCTAGTAAGCAGTTTTTAAAAGTTCAGTTTGGGGTGCATTTTGAGAATTGGAAGAAAGTAGGGAATATGTATTTTGGAAAGGGAAGATTCTGTGGAGACCAGGGAAACAGGACGGACTTTAGGGAGAACTTGGGACACTGAGCATTGGATATAGAGGTTAGGGTAGGGTAGCTTATGTCAGAGCAGAGAGAAGTGCACAGTCACTAAGCAGGAGTTTATTTGAGTCCTGAACTGGGCCAAACTTGTTTTCTCCAGAGATGCAACATGAAAGCTAAAAACAGTAGCTTGATTCAGATTGGGCAGAAAGATGGAAATAGGTAGTAAAGTCAAAGCAGACTTGGATTTAGTGACTTAGACTAGGGTAGTAAAAATAGAATTCCTGGAAAATATTGTTGAGGACTTTAAACCTAAACCTAGCCCACTGGATAACTTTTACACTGTTCTCCTACCTTTGAATATTCTCTGCCCTTAAATGCTCTTGAGCTGTAATAAAGTTCCATTTATGGACTTGACCCTTCTGTATGCCAGAGTATGCTGACCTAGGGAAAAAGGATTTCCACCAGAGAGAGAGAGTAAGAGAGGGAAGGTCTTCCCACTTTCTGTTCTGGTACAGATGGCACCAGTGAACCCGAGGTTATGCTTTTTTATCATGTAACTCTTTAGAAGAGGCCTCATAAAAATACTTGGCCTAGAATTTCACCAGGCAGAAATTCTCATTGGGAAGTAGTTGGTCTCTCTTCTTCCTATGTAACTTACCTCTCACATGGTGGGTGGACCAGATCTCTGGGGGCAGTCCTTCACACCCCTACACTGGAATAAACTTTATCCTGTTGCTTAACAACTTAGCCTTCTGGCTTCTCCCTGTACTTCCAGAGAAGCATCTTTCTAAGACTTGCCTTTTTCATTCTCACAGAGTCCCCATTCCACTCTTGAATCTTAGCACAGTACTTTCATGCTGTACTCCAGTGACCAATCTTAGTCCATTTCTCAGTTGAGATCTTTAGCTACAGGTGTAGAATTTAGCTCTACTAATGTAAGCAAGTAGTAGTTAATCAGAAGGGAATTGGAAACTTAAAGAACTGATAGGACTGCTAGAGAACCAAGGTTAGAAACAGGCAGAAGCTGGGGGGAGTGGTAGGAGGCTGCGGGGAGGGCTGCAAACTGCATTACAGGAATGATCTGGTCCGGATGTTTCCACTGGGATGATGAACTCCACCTCCTTATTTGAACTTTGGAGGTAACTTGCTCAAGATTTCAGGCCCCTGGAGAACACATCTGATTGGTTGAGCCTATGCCATGCTAGGTATACCAGTGGCAAGAGGAGGAATTTAGTTGCAGGAACCCTCCAGAATCCCTGTGGCCTCCATAGTGGGAAGATAGGCACGTGGATTTACAATCTCGGCAAGACTATAAGGCAGAGGAAAGGAATTCTCCAAAAGGAAATTAGGAAGGGGAAACAGATGGGTGCTGGGCAGCTGAAAAGAAGTATCTTCTACACACCCATTTTCAACATTAAAAAAAGTCATAATTTTCCACATCATAGTAGTTCACTTGTATGAGACAAATAATAGCAGGAATGTATTTAGTACTTTGCTAAATACAATTTACACTCTGATCCCAGCCCTTTACTTGCTGCCCCTTTAATGTTCACAACAATATTGTGATGTGGGTAATCACTTGTGTGGACTTACCTGATAGCAGGTGTGAGAGCCAGGTGCAAACCCAAGTAGTCTGGTGCGGCACTGCCTCTATGCTATTTTAAAAATTACCATGAGTTAATACTTTTAGGTGAATATGGATTTTATTTTAGAGTATCTGTATATATTTTTAATCAGTGTTTCTCTCTCTCTCTCTCAGTACACATGCATGTTATATAATTTACTCAGAGTCAGGCAGTTTTTCAACTTCCCAAGGCTTCTTGGGCTGTACATTAGGAGTCACTGGCTGTCCTTGTAGTTAAATATGGCTCTTTCCCCACCATGGCTTCTAGTCTTCCCTACTGTGTGGCGGTTGGTGATGGACCTTGAATAATCTAAGGCAATCATGGAAGTCTTATTCCCTTTGCTAGGGATTGATTCAGAAATGGCATATTACCATTTTAGGCTGAAGGAAGTTTGCAGAAGCTTCTAAAAAAGACTTTTTCCTTGTCCTGTGCATGGGAAGACACTACCTCTCCATATGTGAATGTGAGGCTCTGAGCTGCTACAGCAGTCTTGTTATCAAACCCAAGGAGGAAACTAGCTCAAGAAGGTGGCAGAACTGAGGGAGTTGAAGAGGGGTGGAGCTAAAACTGCTAGGTTAAGCTGTCCCTGGATTTCATCCTATCCCTGGACTATCAGTTATGTGAGCCAGTAAGTTTCCTTACTTTTAAGCAGTTCGAGGTGTAATTTCTGTTCATTTAACAGCTTAAGTTATCCCAACTGATGTCATGATGCAGAATTACAATGAGAAGAGATAACAAGATCTTTCTGCTGGATGTTCAAAGTAAAATTATTAAGATACTATTAAATAGGCTAGTACCCTAACCTGGCAAGGTAGAGACTAATGTGAATCAGAGTTGAAAGGACCTGGACTTTAGTTTCTATTTTGCCATTAACTGTGTCACCAGATTTAAATTTCATTATCAGTAATGACAAGGAGGTTGCCCTGGATACATTGTAATGCACTTTCCATCTCAAATATTCTCTAATTTTGGAACCCATGAAAAATATCTGGTTAAACTTAATTATGAATTAAGAAGATGTTTTTTGAAAGGCAGTGAGCCGTCTTAGATTTTTACTATGATCTAGTAGTGCCAAGACACTCAATTTCTACAACTTGTCTATAAGTAGCACTGGTGAAGTCTTTTAACAGTGTTATTAAAACCTTTTTCATTCTGAGGGCTTAAAACCAGAATGCTTTTTTTTTTCTTTTGGTTTAAGATTCTTCAGATTGTTCATATTCTCTCTCTCTCTCTTTAATTTTTTTTTTTTTTATTGTGGAATATATGTAGAAGTAGAATAGTATAATGAACTTATGATATTTTCATCTTCTCACCTCAGGAATTATTAACATTTTGATAGTCTTAAACCCAGTAGCTTATAAGTGCTCACATTTGACTCTTCTAGACAGAGACTTTTTTCCACCTAAACTTTGGAGCTAAATTAGGCCTTCCTTGCTTTTAAGGTTTTAGTTGCCTGCCTGTGTTTATTTACTATTGTTCTTTTTGGCATCGAAAGAAGTTAAAACACCGTGAAAACTTTATTTTAGCACTTACGAGCAAACAATTGTGAATATTTAGGCATTCATGTTTGTGCATGTCAAGGTGGGATGAGTCATACTGTACTAACATAAAACCCCCAAATCTCACTCAGTGTCTGAACACAACTTGTTGGTTTTGTTACTGGTTGTCTGGGGACTCTGTTGTGCCTCATCCTCCTCAGGGACCCATACCGAGGGAGCAGTTACTGTTTTTGTATGTTGGGAGCATTGTCACAGAAGGATAGAGAACAGAGTAAATGGTGCACTGTCTCTTTAAGCTTCTTTGTGGAATTAAGGCATGTCATTTCTATTCACAAGTCATGGATCAAAGAAAGTCAAGGGGACAGAAAAGTGCAAATCTGCCATTGTCTGTGGCAGACAGAGAATTTCTCAGAGAATGAGAGAAATTTGGTGGATAGCACTAATGACTATCATAGCGTTGTGATAAATAAAAACTCTCATCTGCCTTTGAACTTTATCTGTTAACAGCTCAGGCTTCAAGACTTAGTTACCCTTTAAGACCAAGTGTTGGCAGTGATATTAAAACTAACCTTATTGTATTCTTAACTGTTGCTTATTTTAAAGCTACTTTAACCAGTTCTAAAACATCCTCAAAAGAGGAAATGGCAGTTTCTAGGTTGGATCCCTGGTTCATTCTGGAAGATAAGACTTTTCAGTTCTCTCAGGTGATCTAGTGTCCCAGGGAAGGAGCAGAATAATTGTAGCTTCTTTACTTTGTGTTAACAGAAGATCTTGCTCAGCCCTGGCCCTCCTCCTTTTTAAAGTAGCATTTTGGATTTGAATTTTGACATGGGTAAAATCCCAGGTCAGACCATTGGAACGTTTCATGTGGGGTTCAGGATTCTAGATCAGTTCTCTTTGTTTATGTCCTTTACTTTTGGAGGCTGGGATTGAAACAAATAGATTCTGACCATCCCATATGAGTTATATCAGTCATAGCACCAGCCACATTTATAACATCTTCTGGAGGAAACTACCTAACCCTTACAACTACTGTTCATAGGTCCTCTTGGTTGATCATATTTTATACCCCTCAGAAATGTGTACCGGACCCAAGGCAGTCAGCTCACTAGTGGCTGCTGTGACATGATCTGGCTTGAAAAGATAAGTGAGGCCCCCTAGCTCTTCTCTTTTTCCAAGAAGTTAACTTAAAGATTGAGACAGAGGCTCTGAGTCTAACACCATGCCTTGAGAGAGTAAAAGCCATGATCATCCATGGACCATCTGAGGAAGTCTGAGAGAATGGTGGTGGGGATAAAAGAGAGCAGACAGAGCTTGGGGATGAGAAGAATAGGAAGCCAGCTCCTGGAGTCCTGTGTCATCGTACAGTCCTTGAGGAACACTCTGCTAATTCCAACTGCTGGGGTCCTTGTGTTCTTCAGAGCTTTTGCATTTTTGCTTCCCTCTGTGAGTCCTGGCCCTATGTTCATTTCTGCCCTGCTTCACTTGGGATTTCTGGGTTTCTTGCATGCATTCTGTAGGATAGGATTCGTACTTGTTACAGAGACCCAGGTAAGAGTAGCTGAGAGATACTTATTTTTCAATGTCTAAATCTAGATGTAGACAGCTCTTGGCTGGTATCCATGATTTTCTGGATTCTTGGTTTTAGCTTTCTTTTTTTTTTTTTTTAATTTTTTTTTTAACATCTTTCATTTTTGAGAGTGAGAGAGACAGAGCATGAGTGGGGGAGGGGCAGAGAGAGAGGGAGACATGGAATCTGAAGCAGGCTTTAGGCTCTGAGTTGTCAACACAGAGCCCAGTGTGGGACTTGAACCTATGGACCGCGAGATGATGACCTCAGCTGAAGTGAGACGCTTAACCAGCTGAGCCACCCAGGCGCCCCATTGGTTTTAGCTTTCTTATCTGCCATCCTGGGGTGTATCTTCATCCTTATGGACTAAAATGGAGCCATCACATTTGTATTCCAATATGAAGGAGGAAGACCAGAAGAAAGAGTATTCTCCAGTCCTTTTAGATAACTGTAAAAGTTGCACACAAGACTTCGCTCCTATTTTATCAACTAGAACTTCACTGCAAAGGATGCTGGGAAGTATATCTTTATTCCAGCAGACCACACGTCTAGTAAAAATTGGGAGTCTGTAAGTGCAGAAAAAGGGGGCATGAATATTGAGTGACACTTCGTAGCCTGCTTTACGTATCTTGAAAACAAACTCTGTTGCTTGAGGCGGTCTCTGTGCTTTGGTATAAAGAGAGCCTAAATTTCCTCTCAGCATTTCCTTCTTTGATTTTATGCCCATTTGTATTTGAGTTTCTGCTCCAGTAATTGTTTCAGCCAAACTAAACAAAGATTATCTTGTTTGTTCATTTATTAAACATTTTATTCATGTACTTCAAGTATGGCTCTAGGTATTGAAAGATACAAAAATGAAATAGTGTATAATTTCTCCCCTCAAGGAGCTCACGGCTTGGCAGAGAGAGGATGTGTAAGTAAGTGATAACAGTATAGTGTGATAAATGCAGTAATGAATGTTGCAGTAATGAATGTACAGTGTACCTACTAGGATGACAGAGAAGAATGCTGGCTGTGTCTTCTACCTCTTTTCTTTCTTCAAGTCATAGGAAATGAAGACCCACGCCTGGCAGGGGCAGTGTCAGTCCAAATTCAGAGATTCTTTCTTATAAGAACTTCCCAATTCTACCCTATCAGTGGACAGAATAAAAGCTTTTTAAAAATAAATCTCCAGACTAATCACAGTAAAGAGCAATATACATATAACTGTATGTACAATGCTTTATGTCCTAGAAAATTCTTCTCATTACAAACCCCAGTTTCCAGATAATCCAGTTACCTAGTTTGATCAAAACCAAGTTTGGGGTGCCAGGGTGGTTCTGTCGGTTAAGCGTCCAACTTTAGCTCAGGTCATGATCTCACGGTTTTTGGGTTCAGGCCCTGCGTCAGGCTCTGTGCTCCCCGCTCAGAGCCTGGAGCCTGCTTCAGAATCTGTGTCTCCCTCTCTCTCTGCCCCTACCATGCTCATACTCAGTCTCTCTCTCTCAATAATAAATAAATGTTAAAAAAAACAAAAACAAAAATACCAAGTTCTCCTTTGAAAATTTCTTTACGTGACCATCTTTTCATGGACTGACTTAACCAGTGGTGTTTTGTTTTACTTTAAATTCTTTTTTAATGTTTATTTTTGAAAGGGGGGAGGGAGGGAGACGGAGACAATCTGAAGCAGGCTCCAGGCTTCGAGCTGTCAGCACAGAGCCCTACACAGGACAGGGCTCAAACCCACCAGCTGTGAGATCATGACCTGAACTGAAGTCTGACACTTAACCAACTGAGCCACCCAGGCATCCCTGTTTTACTTTAAATCTCATCCTCATTTACTCTTCTTATTGTGTATCTTTAACAAATTGATCTTTGGGGCGCCTGGGTGGCTCAGTTGGTTAAGCATCTGACTTCGGCTCACTCAGGTCATGATCTCACGGTTGGTGAGTTTGAGCCCCGTGTTGGGCTCTGTGCTTGACAGCTCAGAGCCTGGAGTCTGCTTCATATTCTGTGTCTCCCTCTCTGTCTCTGCTTCAACCCCCCCTAGCACTCTGTCTCTCTCAAAAATAAACAAACAACAACAACAAAAAAAACCTAAAAAGTTGATCTTTGGTATAGTAGTGCTTTAGGGGATATCTACATAATAAGCTTAGAGTGAAATGAATTTTTATACAAAAAAATTCATGTCAGTTAAAGTGCTATCAGTTTATGCAGAATATATGGAATAAAATGAGATTAATAAAGCATTGCTCCTATAGCCCATCTCCTGGTATGTGGAAATAGCTTTGTTTTTCAGACCTCTTCTTTGAAATGGTGTTTTTATTTTACCTGGAGCCCATTACTACCATTGGGCCTCTTCTCTGTTTGCTCTGTCAGATTTTGTGTTCATTGTATGAGTTGAAACCATTTTATTTTCCATAGTAGATTATTGGATTAATTATAGCTCTTTTTTTTTTTTTTTTTTTTTTTAAAGAGAGCGTGTGTGCTTATGCTTGCTGGGGAGGGGCAGAGGGAGAGAGAATCTTAAGCAGGTTCAATGCTCAGTGTGGAGCCCAGTGAGGGAGGGACTCAGTCCCATGTTCCTGGGATCAAGACCTGAGGCAAAATCTGGGGCACCTGGGTGGCTCAATCGGTTAAGTCTCCAACTTCAGCTCAGGTCATGATCTCACGGTTTGTGAGTTTGAGCCCCACATCTGGCTCTGGGCTCACAACTTGGAGCCTGGAGCCTGCTTCAGATTCTTTGTCTCCCTCTCTCTCTTTCTACCCCTCTCCCATTCATTCTCTCTGTCAAAAATAAATTGAAAAAAAAAGACCTGAGCTGAAACCAAGAGTCAGATGCTCAATCACCTGAGCCCCCCTTACCGCCCCTATAGCCACCTACATTTTATTTTATTTTATTTTATTATTTTTTTTTCAGTATATGAAATTTATTGTCAAATTGGTTTCCATACAACACCCACTGCTCATCCCAAAAGCCACCTACATTTTAATTTTAATTCTTTACTATCTTGATATCATAATACTATTGGGACTGTCCCCCCTAAAAGTTTTCCTGTAGGAGAATTATAGTTGGCCCGTGAACAATGGATTTGAACTGTGGGGGTCCACTTATGTGTGAATTTTCTTCAAAAAACACAGTACTGTAAATGTGTTTTCCTTAAGATTTTAACATTTTCTTTTTTCTAGCTTACATTGTTGTAAGAATACAATATATAATACATGTACAAAATATATGTTAATAGACTGTTTCTGTTATTGGTCCATAGTTAAGTGTTTGCGGAATCAAGTTATGTGCTGATTTTTGACTGTGTGGGGGATGGTACCTCTAATTCCCATGCTGTTCAAGAGTCAACTGTATTTTCAAAAGTGGGGGGTAGGAAAGACAGATTATCAGAAGCATTTTGGAGAAAGCAGTGACTAGGAGACAAAGAGAATTATTTTTTTATACTGATTATGATGAGCTCTGTGCTTAGTATTAATTCCTTTAGATTCTTGGCTTTGAATGACATATGTTATAATAATGATATCCCAAATAATATTTAGTATTTTTTATGTTTAAAAGTGAAATTAGCTCCTAGGATTTGAATTGTCTTCCATGTACAATTGTTGTTTTTCAAAGACATAGAATGTAGTTCTAAAAGTCATTATTCTGAAACAAATGGAACATTGGTCACCTCAGTTCTGTTTTTTGGAGGTGTACTTTTACAGAATAATAGAGTGTTAGAATTTTAGGGAATAGAGCAACTATATAATGTAAGTCCAGTGCAAAATGAAAATGTGGGGCCCTCACTAAAAAACTGTTCAGTACTTCAAGACAGTGATGGCAGAGCATTAAACCCAGTGCCAGGGCCCTTTTGGTGCCTGTGTGATGGCATAGGTCATGGGTCCATGAAACGCACTGCAAGGAACTCTGAGAATTCATTTAGTGCTGAGGCGCCTGCATGGCTCAGTCGGTTAAGCGTCTGACTCTTGGTTTCAGCTCAGGTCATGATCTCATGGTTTGTGAGTTTGAGCCCCACATCGGGTTCTCCACTGACAGTGTGTAGCCTGCTTGGGATTCTCTGTGCCTCTCCCACTCTGTCTCTTTCTCTCTCTCAAAACAAAACAAAAACCACTTTAAAATTATTATTAGTTATTCTCAGTGGTCATAAAAATAATGACAAGAATTGAAATAAATCCCAAAGAATTTTATCTGGAACTGTTTGCTAATTCTCCATCCGACAAGGATTTTTGTTTTTAAAATCTATTTTGCCCTGGTGCAGAATTTGTTGGCTTAGATTTAAATTTCTTTGTTTTCTTATAAATTCTTTGAGAGCTCTAATGGGCCTTGAAAGGACCCACAGGAAGGGGAGTGAAAAGAAGCAAAGGGGCTTTATAATCGACAATGTAGATTAACAAACTCTTTTTTTTTTTTTTTAATTTTTTTTTCAACGTTTATTTTTATTTTTGGGACAGAGAGAGACAGAGCATGAACGGGGGAGGGGCAGAGAGAGAGGGAGACACAGAATCAAAACAGGCTCCAGGCTCTGAGCCATCAGCCCAGAGCCCGACGCGGGGCTCGAACTCACGGACCGCGAGATCGTGACCTGGCTGAAGTCGGACGCTTAACCCACTGCGCCACCCAGGCGCCCCAATTAACAAACTCTTTATAACTGAGAGTGGTGCTCGTGTCAGTGTGGCCGAAGTCCTGTTGCTCATAGGACACACGGAAGAATAGGCAGCATGTGTTTGTTGTGGAAAATCTGTTGTGTACATCCTTTGTCACTATAGTTTTAGCCATTAATCACAGTTTCTGTTTTGCTTTTGCAGGATCACGTTAATTGTGGCTGCTGATAGAAATAAATGGAAGCAACCAGCTATTTACGCATGATTCATGGTTAAATCACTTTAAAATGTGAATATTGACCCTGTGATAGCTACTTTTGGGGTGTATTTTTGTATGTTATTAGCTGACAAGATTTTGTGTGATGTATTTTGGTTTTTGTGTGTGGTTTTTGTTTTGTTTTTGTTTTTGCTAAATACCATTTATTTAGATACTTAGATATTTATTAAGGCTTATATTCTCCCGAGGAAGAGTTATCTGGTGTTGTCCTTGACTCCATAAACAGTTCAGAGAAAGTGACACATTCTAATGTTCTAAATACAAGTCTAAATAATACAGCTTAAACTTTAACTCACAGGGTCTTTTGGAGTAAATCATTTTCATTTTATGTTTTAACTCACAGACGATAAAATGAAAATAAGACCTGGTCTTCTAGCATTGTAGGCTCAGATGAATACAGTAGGTAGCCAACTGAAGAGAACTTTTAGAAGAGTTTATGAGGAAACAAGCTTGTTCATAGCATGTGAGAATTAAGAACATGGTAAGGTTAAGGGATTGGTAATGTAAATAGCTACCATGTGGTAGTTCTGCCTCCACATAACAAATCAGTTCAGCTGATGAGCAACAAACAGTAAGAATAGACACGCTTCTAAGTGAAATAATTTTACTGTTTTGCTTTCTGTGTGAAGTTGCCCCCTAGAACACTAAATCCACTTTACTTAACCTTCAGTTTTCAACTGACTTTTACAACAGTCCAGTATCTGTCTAATGAGGATTTGCTTCTCTGCAAGCTGAGACCTATGATGTAGATACTGGCCACCTCCTACACCATTAGGGTAAACCAAACAGGACGTATTCCTGTTTGAGAATGTTGCCCTTTGCAAAAAGGCTTTCGAATTTATTAAGTACTTTAGAGATGACATTCAGTAATGTTAATGTGACAAACATTTATGGAATATGTGTGATGTAAAAGGCACAGTGGTGGACTGAGTGGGTGATAGAAAGATAAGCCATAATTCCCACTTTTAAGAGATTAGACATAAAAATAGCTGTAGTTAGAATAACAACTGTGATTCAGTGACTTAGTCATGGTTTGATAGTTATTAAGCACCTACCACTATGAATCAGGCACTGTGCTCGATGCTGCATTCAGAAGTGCCTTCAAGGACTCACCATCAAATGGGTGGACTTGGCATGCAAAAATACAACTGATGACATCAGTACAGGTGGTACAGAGGGGGAAGTCTGCGGAGGTGAGAACCCATTCTTTTGAGTCCCAGCAGTGCGTCAGCAGGCACAGCCGTAGGTCCAGGGAATGTGAGAGCTCTGCCTTCATGGACCTTTGGCCCGAATCTTGTGTGAGTTTAACAAGTGACGACAAGCAGAGGCCATATGAAACAGTGGGAACAGCACGTGTGGAGACATGGAAGCGAGAGGCAGCAGGGCTTATTTGGGGAACTAGGAGTTGTTGGATGTGACTGAAGGGCAGGGCACCTGAAGAAGGTGCAGAGCAGAACTGAAGTGTGGTCGGGGTATGGTGGGCAGAATCCCAAAGGCTCTGCTTGAGATGCTGTTCTGGCTGGCTGCTGGCCCTTCTTTCCAGTCTCCTCCTCCTCCATGACGCTGTCTCAGAGAAGCCTCTCCTGATCACCCAGTGTAAAGGACCTGCCTAGTCACCTACCAACATGCTCCTTCCTCTTTATTTATAGAGCATTCCTTATTAGCTGACACTTTTTGTTTATTTTTGCTTATTGTCTATATTCCAACACATCATTACATTCAATGAGAGCAGGAACCTGGTCTGTCCTGTTGATTGCTGTGTCCTCAGCACCTAGAACCTAGCATAAAGCTGGTATTTAACAAATGTTTGTGGAGCAAATGTAGGTATGGATTTTTTTTTACTATGAATTTTGTTGTATTGAAGACCTCAAAACAAAATTTTGTTTTGTGGGTTATGTCTATTAATATTTATGATATTAAAGATAAAAACCTAGACACTTCAAAAAACATTAATTCATTTAAAATAATAAGCCCATTACCTGTTAACATAAATACATTTTTATGAAAATAACTGCTTTCAAAACAAAATTAGTGAGGAATGTGTCCTTGTTTTATATTTGTGTAAATCTCATTGATGTCTGGCTTCTCATAGCTAGATTCTTGCATCTTCTTTTGCCTTCCTTCTGTTGTGATATCACATGTCGTGTATCCTCTGGACCTCAACTACTCATGACAGAACAAGAGGAAACAGACAAATAATAACTTGGTTTACAAATAGTTTAAGGAGACCTTGCAGCCTCCTTAGAAGGATGTTGAGGACCCTGGCGTTGGTTCCTGCTGCGACAGGTGGATGGTTTTGAATCTTTTTAGTGGCAGGAGTACATTTTCAGACATCTTCTACCAAGCTCCAGTGTATAAAACACATAAAGGTACATATGTATTGGAGGTTAGGGAGGAGGAGGTCCCTGGGGCCCTGCTTTTCCTTTCTCATTTCCTTGGCCTTGCTGCTGAGTTGACCATGGGTTTGATGCCTCCAGCATGAGAATACTGTGTGTGAGAGAGTGAGGCAGGTGAGCATGCTGTGCATATTTTGCACTCTACCATAGCGTAGCTGTCAGTGACTTCTTTCATGGCTCTTTATATCATAGCAGGCATCGGAATACTTGTATTAATATGTTATCGAGGCCATTTTCCTTTAAGTGTGTTATCATTGGTTTGTTTTCATAAAAAGATTTAATTGGGGTGCCTGGATGACTCGGTCAGTTTAGCATCCAACTCTTGATTTCAGCTCAGGACATGATTTCATGGTTCATGAGGTCTAGTCCTGCTGCTAGCCAGCGCTGAGCCTGCTGGAGATTCCCTATTGCCCTCCCTCTCAGCCCCTCCCCCGCTTGTGCTGTCTCAAAACCAAACAAGAACAAACACAGTTAAAAAAGATAAATGAAAAGATGTAATTGCAAGGCGCCTGGGTGGCTCAATTGGGTAAGCCTTTGACTTTTTTTTAAATGTTTTAATGTTTATTTATTTTGGAGAGAGAGACAGAGCGCAAGCAAGGGAAGGGCAGAGAGAGAGACGGAGACACAGAATCCAAAGCAGGCTTCAGGCTCTGAGCCGTCAGCACAGAGCCCAACGCAGGGCTCAAACTCATGAGCTGTGAGATCATGACCTGAGCTGAAGTCAGGCGCTTAACGGACTGAGCCACCCAGGCTCCCAGGTAAGCCTCTGACTCTTGAACGTGACTTAGATCATGAGCTCAAGGTTTGTGAGATTGAGCCCTGCTTCAGGCTCCGCAGCCAAAAAAAAAAAAGCCTTCTTGGGATTCTTTTTCTCCCTCTCTCTCTGCTCCTCCCCCACTCTCTCGCGCGCTCTCTCTCTCTCTCTCTCTCTCTCATTCTCTCTCTCAAATAAATAAAAAGATTTAATTGCAACCAGAGACTTAATTTTGTTTCAGAGGTTTACTTTTCCAGCTTTGTAAGAAAATTTAACTGAAATTTGCAGCAACCTTGTAGAAGTATTTATGTCATCAGACATCATCTAACTCAGGTTTTTTAGACAATTTTCTGTCTTTCATGTCTGAGAATATGTAAAATAAAATATAGTCAAGGCCCAGTACATAACCAAGATGAAAGTAAGGAGCTAGAGGAAGTCTAATTCTAGTTGCCAAATAGAGGAAGAATTCTCACTGTCTGGAAAACGGAGTAGAAAGTAGCTAGCAGAGGACAGGAGGTTGGACGGTGCTGAAGCATTCTTACCTCTAGCTGATTTTAGTATGTTACTATTGTCTGTCTCAGGCAGCATTCTCAAGACAGTCTGTTTGTTACATGGAACCATTTCTTTTTTTTTTTTCAACTTTTTTTTTTTTTGGGGGGGGGGGGACAGAGAGAGACCGAGCATGAACGGGGGAGGGGCAGAGAGAGAGGGAGACACAGAATCAAAACAGGCTCCAGGCTCTGAGCCATCAGCCCAGAGCCTGACGCGGAGCTCGAACTCCCGGACCGCGAGATCGTGACCTGGCTAAAGTCGGACGCTTAACCGACTGTGCCACCCAGGCGCCCCTACCATTTCTAATTTTTTGTCTTGAAAAAGGGTCACAAGTTTCCTATAAAGCTTCTGCTGTTGCATGTAAATCTTGTCTTTAAGTTTTATAGGTTCTGTCCTTAGGGAGTCTTCTTTGCCATACAACATAAAGTGGCTGTGCTGGAACATTCATTCATTACATTATTACGTTATTTATTACCTGCATCATTAAAAAAGATTGTTGTATATAATTATGACACAGTGTTTGTAATATAAGCTCTAGCTTTATTGTCTACCTTATAAGACACGGAAGGAAAAATTGAGTAATACAGAGAAAAGCAATGACAATAATTATAGGACTTAAAAGTACGGTCTTGGATTTGGAGCTAAATATTTTAAGGCATGATTTAATAACTCAACTTCATACATGATTCTTCTTATGAAAAGAGAAAATCCTGTTTTAAGTAGTTATAAATAGGGTAGTAGAGCTCCATAAAAGATAGAATGAAATATAATGGGACTAATTGCCTTCTAGATTAGGTTCAGCATTCGTAAGAACCGCCTAATAGTGATAATTAAATTCTAAATATCTTTAGAAATATAAAAGATAGTGCACATTTAACTATTTTTTCAGTAAATATTTAAGTGCCTACTTTGATCCCAATCATAAGTTTATTTTTATTTTTCTAACATTTTTTTAAAAGTTCAAGTAATCTCTACACCTATTGTGGGGCTCGAACCCACCACCCTGAGATCACGAGTCGCATACTTGGGGCACCTGGTAGAGCATGCGACTCTTGGTCTCAGGGTTGTGAGTTCAAGCCCTCCACTGGGCATGAAGCCTACTTTAAAAAAAAAAAAAAAAGTCGTATGTTCTTCTGACTCAGCTAGCCAGGCACCGTCATAAATTTATTTTTAAATTCCATTTATTTGAGTTTTAGTTTTTGAATAGGTAATGTCATAACTTTTTGAGCATCATCTCCAATTATTGATATTAAAATGTGTTCCTATTTCATTGAGGTGTGTGGAGTCATATAATATTAACAGGTCTATAGATTGCTTGCCATCCTACTTCACATCAAGAGAAGAAAACTCATAGTTTCTTATGATTTTGTTTAAAAAAATAATTGGTATAATCTTGTGTGGAAATACTAGGTGCCTTACCTTTGATCCTTCTACCTGACCAATTTCTTCTTTCTTACCATTGCTCTTACTGCCTTCTGTGATACAGGTCAGTTTTACTTATGTTTTTTTGTTTGCTGTCTGTGCACCTCTCCTTCCACATAGAGTTTTTGAATGCATTAATCTTTGTTTAGTTTACTGATATAAGCCAAGTGCATAGAACAGTGTTTGGCAGATATTTGTTAATTGAATGAATTATTTTTCCTTTGGCTTTTAGAAGTAGAGATACATTTCTTCTAGGGAAAAATACTCAGGTAGCAGACTATTCAAATATTTAGAGGCTTCAGTTTCTGGAAATGTGGCAGACTACAGATTTTTTTTTAAAAAGTTTCCCTTTGTATAAGATTAAAAATACTGGACCAGATATTCAAAATAGTTTTTAAAATGCATAGTTGAGCTGACAAACAGGTAAGGAAACGCCTCAGTGGTCAAAAACAAGAAATCTTGAATCCAGAGAAGTAGACTAATGTTGACACTGGCTGCTATGCTGGGGCTTCTGGTATCTGTCTATCCCTGGAAGCCTAGAGCTTTGAATTTTGCAGGGTGACAATGGGGTACTAGGTAGAGTGTAGGGATCAAGCAAGATGAGAAGATGCACAGTCTGTGTATAAAGCTGAAACTCCATGAAAGGTGTTGGTGGGTAACTTGGAAAAAAAATTAGACACTTGTCCCACAGTGAGGGGTGGGGCAAGTAGGAGTAGGGGAAGGAGGGTTACTTGTCTCAGCCTGTCTTTCATCGGAGAGGGGAGTCTTCCTTGAGAAATGGTAACTGCAAGTCCACTCTCATTGGGTTTGAACTTGGAGATCCTACTGCTTGAATGGAGCAAAAAAACAAAAACAAAAATCCAAGCCACAATAAAAAAAAAGGGATACTTGACCGCAGTTAAAAAAAAAAAAAGCTACCTAGGAATAAATATAACATATTGTCATATAAATATGACAAGTTATATAGAAAGTTATAAAAGTTACATTAGAAGACCTAAATAAATTTGGGGGCCAGCTATGTTCATAGGGAGAAAAACTATGTGTTATAAACATATCAATTAATCTGTCATTAATGTATAAATTCATTGCTATTTCAATAAAAACCCTGCAGGGTATGGCTTTATTTGTTTTTGTGGGACTTGACAAATTAATTCTAAAATTTATTTGGAAAAGCAAACTACCAGGAATAGCCAAGATATTTTCTGAAGACCACTTGTCTTGCTAGATTTTAAGACTACTGTGAAACTATAGTAATTGAGATCATGTAGTAATAGGGCAAGGATAGACACTGGGGAATGGAGGAAAATTGAGGTGAAATACAGAACTGTACATACTTGGAAATCTGATACATAACGGAGCTAGTGTTACAAATCAAATAAGGAAATGGAATACTCTGTAAGTGGTGTTGGTATTATTTATCCACATTGGGGGAAAAAAGATTTCAACCTCACACCATATTAAAAAAACTAATTCCAGATGGATTAAAAATGTAATTGTGAAATGATAAACGTAAGCTTTCAGAATAAAATATTAGAGAATTTTATGACCTCAGACTTTCTTTTTTTTTTTATTAAAAAAAATTTTTTTTTTTTTAACATTTATTTATTTTTGAGACAGAGAGAGACAGAGCATGAACGGGGGGAGGGCCAGAGAGAGAGGGAGACACAGAATCTGAAGCAGGCTCCAGGCTCTGAGCTGTCAGCACAGAGCCTGATGCGGGGCTCGAACTCATGGACCGTGAGATCGTGACCTGAGCGAAGTCAGATGCTCAACCGACTGAGCCACCCAGGCGCCCCTGACCTCAGACTTTCTTAAGAAGATGCTAAAAGCAAAACAGTTGCAGGAAAAGGTTAATAAATGTGGCTGTATTAAAATTATGATCTTTTATTTCTTCTTTACAACAGAGTGTAGAGACTAGTCACAAGTACAGAAGTAGAAGATATTTTTTGAAGAGGTTTCTAATACATACAATTGACAAATTTTTATCACAGTGATATACACACGTATGTGTATATATCCACACACATATATGACAATGAGAAAGGTAAATGGACAATAGAAAAGAAACGCCATTTCGTAGAAGAAAAATGTTAGGCATTAAATATTTGTCAACCAGGAAATGCACAGGAAAACTATATCG
Source organism: Prionailurus bengalensis (assembly GCF_016509475.1). Lineage (NCBI taxonomy): Eukaryota > Metazoa > Chordata > Mammalia > Carnivora > Felidae > Prionailurus > Prionailurus bengalensis. The sequence goes on from NC_057356.1 coordinate 56,819,897, forward strand.
AATATAAAACTTGGACAATATCAGGTATGCCACTGCAGTGCTCTGTGGCAGAAGTCAACAAACTGTAAAGCTCCAGATAGTAAATATTTTAGGCTTTGCAGGCCATACAGTCTTTGTTGCAGTTCCTCAGCTTTGGTGTTATAGTGCAAAAGCATCCATAAACCATTCATAAAGAAATAGAATGGGTGTGGTTGTGTTCGCATAAAATTTTGTTTATAAAAATAGCAATTTGCCAATCCTCTGCTCTATGGCATCAAAGAAAAGTTAGTCAGCTATTAATACAGCAATGTGGACAAATCGTAAAAACGTGCTGGAGTAAAAAGGTAGCAAAAGACTATATTCTATTATGATTCCATTTCTGTAAACTCTGGAGGTAGATGATAAAGGCTACAGATTTATGGGTTTTATCATGATTACTGGAACTTGGCTGATTTTGAATTCCGGTCTTTAGAAATTCTGTGTGACTTTGGCCAAATTACCCAACCTTTTAAAGTGTCTGTTTTCTTATCTGTAAGGTGAAGAGCATAACAGTACCTAGCTCACTGCTCAGTGGGAGGCTTATGTAACATAGTGCCTCTGAGAGTGCTTAGCTCTCAGTAAGTGCAGTAGCCTTTGCTGTGCTTTCATTCTCCTTCTTTAACTTCTCTACCCCCATTAAAGGAAGGAGTAGTCTTTCTAGCTTTAGGAACTGTAGATTTTTTTTTTTTATCCGTAGCCTTCCACTACATATGGCTAATGGGATTAGTAGTAAGGTTTGAGTAGTGTTTCATTTCTTTTACTTAGCACAGTTTAGGAGACCCTCTGGTGTTTTTTAGTGTCATGTTTAAATCACCAAACTCCCTGCAGCTTGCTAAATATTGACAAAAACAGCTTCCAGTGTCACTTAACCTTCCTCTGTAGCATTTCATCTTGTGGAGAACTCCTTTCTGAGAACTTGGTTCTTTTTTGGTTTTATGTGTCACTCTCCAGATTCTTCTTTGACCTCTTAGACCTTCCGGTTCTCTAAATGTGGATGTTCTGCTTACTCCTAAAACATGACTCTTGAGCTTCCTCAGCTGAAACATGAAGATAAACCCACTTGAAAGGTTTGTTGTTAGTCTGAAATTTTCTCATGCACAGTCATCTATAGAGGAACCCTCTACCCATAGATTCTTTTATGCTGAGGTGGAGTCTTGTATGAAGACAGACAGAACTAATGAGTTCTATTAGTATAGAACTCTCTTCTATTTGAGAGTAGCAGGGATACATGGATGTAATGTACATGGCACATCGCAGGCAGTCTGACAGTTTTCCGCTCAGTCTTTTGTCTGTGGCTGCTATTCTCTGTGCCTTCTTTCTGACCACCTGGAATCCTTTATCACAGGTATTCATGGTGACTGTGTCCTCCCTAAGGACAGTGACATTGTCTAACTCTTTGCTCTCCCAGGGTCTAATAAAATGTGTGGCATATAGTAAGTGTGCATTATTAAATTGAAGTTAAGTGAATGAGTGTATTCATGCCTTGATTTTGTTCACAAAATGCTAATGTTTGTAGTATTTGGCCTGCCACAGTGGAATGTTAAATCCATTCGTAATTCTAACTTAGCTTTGAGCTATCTAGAACAAGCTTAAAAGTTATTTTTTTTTGTATTTCAAAAAATTCTAAATATATAAAAGAAATAGTAAAATGAATCTCCTTAAACCTGTATCCATCTTCCATATTCAACTAAGGTTAAGATTTGCCACATGTGCTTTACTTCTCAATCCCTGCTACTCTTGACCCCCAAGCCCAAGTATTTTAAAGTAATTCAAGACATCATGTCATTTTACCCGTAACATTCTTCAGTATGGATCTTTAATAATGAGAATGTTCTCAAATCTAGCCTTATTGCTGTTGTTACTCCTGATAAAACTAACATTAATTCCCTAATGTCATCTTATACCCAGATTTCCCCAGTGGTCTTTAAAATGTCTGAGTTGGTTTGTAGAGTCGAAAGTCAAACAAATCCACATGTTACGATTGGTCTTTGTGAAAAAACTCTTCTGTGGAGAAATAAAACGATACCTAATTTTTATTATTTCTCTCTCCTTCTCCTTTGCTCTTTTTAAAATAACTCTCCCTCCAGATTAAGGTTCTTTATCATAAAACCATAAACTTTGCTGTATCAGGTAACTCTTTCATCTTCTCCTTTAAGACTACTTTGCTGTTCTTTTTTTGGTAATCAAGCACTTCATGTATATAGGGCAGTACTACAGTTAACAGCACAGCAAAATGCAAAACTGAAAGTTATAGTTAAATTTAACTGTTCTCTGCAGTGGTGTTAGGACTTCTCATTAAAGCTGTAAAATTATTTTATATTCATTAAAAAGTATATGCTCTCGAGGCGCCAGGGTGGCTCATTTGGTTAAGCGTCTGACTTCGGCTCAGGTCGTGATCTCACCATTCGTGAGTTTGAGGCCCGCGTTGGGCTCTGAGCTGACAGCTGGGAGCCTGGAGCCTGCTTCAGATTCTGTCTCCCTTTCTCTCTGCCCCTCCCCCGTTCACGCTCTGTCTCTCTCTGTCTCTTAAAACTGAATAAAAGTTGGGCGCCTGGGTGGCTTGGTCGGTTAAGCGTCCGACTTTGGCTCAGGTCATGATCTCACGGTCCGTGAGTTCGAGCCCCGCGTCGGGCTCTGTGCTGACAGCTCAGAGCCTGGAGCCTGTTTCAGATTCTGTGTCTCCCTCTCTCTCTGCTCCTCCCCTGTTCATGCTCTGTCTCTCTCTGTCTCGAAAATAAATAAACGTTAAAAATTTTTTTTTTTAAAAACTGAATAAAAGTTAAAAAAATTTAAAAAAAAAAAAAGTATATGCTCTTTGATAATGTTTAAATGTATCTTAACTATTTTAATTATTTTTGAACTTATAGTTAAGGAAGCTAAATCCAGGCTGGAACATAGTAGGTATGTTTGAAAAACCCTGGTCATGTGTGAACTTAATTCTTAAATTCTCTAAAGCTAAAGTAGAGAAATGTCATCTGCAAAAAAAACCTATCTTAGTTACATTTTTATTAGTGATAAAAACATGTGCAACTGTTGAGTGTTAAGTAGGAAGCAAAGAGAACCCTAGTGTTCAGAGGTTTTAGCAGAATTGGGAGAATTCAGTGGAACTGAAAAAAATAATGCAGAAGAAGTGTTTTGAGCTATTGATGTGAATATAGCAGGATTCTTTCAGGGATTTTTTTTTCCAGTAATTTCTACTGTTAACTTTCTACTACATTCTTAAATGTAAACATACTGATCTCAGAGGTTGTTGTCTTGTTTTGTTTTGTTTCTTGGTTCTGAGATCAGGAAGCAAATCCTATTATCTGCCCCCAAAGGACTGAAAAAAATTCCAAGAAAAGGCACTTGGGATGCTGGGGCCTAGTATGGATCTCAGCTAGTGTCAGTGCAGAAGCCATCTGAGACTGGGGGAAAACCACATTGAGGGAGTGAGGTGGGGAATAGCTATTCACAGAAACACAAGGCAGGGGGCCAGAAAGTTGAATAAAATCAGCAGCAGAGAATGCAGAACAACCACTAACGTTATAAGCTAAGAAGCAAATTTAAGCGGCATTAGAGAGAAACCAAATAAGTGAGAAATCAAATTAGGAAAAAAAAAACCCACGCAAAAACGAATGTACCAAATTGCTGACTAGGTAAGGAAAGAAGATGAAGGGTATGTTTTGCATTGTGTGGTACTTGTGGTAAGTCATGACCACTTAGATTATCGTCTTTCTGTAACAGGCCAATAAGTACACAAGGACTTTGTTGTTGTTTTCTTTTGTTCTTTTTCACGTGGTTACCTAAATATTTCAGACCATTATCTTGCACCAAAATCTAAAATCTACCTTCATTCCAAACTTGTGTTTTCGTCTGGTCTGTTGAGCAAATTTAAAAAACTTTTAGATCTGAAAAGGTCACTTAAGTTAGTAACGTCACACAGTGTTTTGGATGAAGTAGTTCTGAAAAGAACCTTCCTGTTTGCAGTTGTAAGAGACAGCTAAATTTTATCTGAAGGTACCGTTGTCCTGTGATATTTTTGCTTCTCAGATGATCCAGTTGTGGAAGCAGAAAACTGTGGCACCAGCTCTGGGGAATGCATGGCGAAGGAAAAATAGGGAAAAGGGAATGACAACAGAGATTTCCATTTAGTCTGCAAATTGTTTTTGGTGTTTCTCATCCCTAGCCCGAGCCAAGAGACTGTGGGATTGTTTTGTTATCCAAACTGGCGGTAGCAGTGCTGGTGGCAATAGCATAGTAGCGGTCTGCGCTCTCCAAGTGTGGTTGGCCCGTGTCTGTCAAATTCTTTATCCACTCTGGTTGGCCACCTCATAAAGTATACGTGTTGCCTTTGTAGTTTTTCTTGGTCTGTGGGCCAGCAGTTGTCTGTGGTTAACATTTGAGAATCTCTATTTCAAATCTGAGGGATAAAAGATTTTTTTAATAAAAAATTAAAAACAGAAAAGTACAGTAGCACAATCTGCCTTATCTTCACACTTTCCCCCTGTTTTCTTCTGTGTCAGTTAGCCTAGCCGTAGGTTTGGTTGCATTTAAAAGATCCCTGCAACCTTTCTTCCCCCTGGAAAAGGTGCTTTAAAAGGGACTTTTTTCCGCTCTGGCTGTGGCAGTTGTTTGGTTCAAGGACCGGACATCTCACTTCTGCTTTCCAGTCCTTACCTCGTAGCTTTCTTTTTTTCTCAAGGTCATCATCTCACAGTTGCGGCTCCATCCTTCATGTCCCTATTCCAGGCAGGAGAATAAATGAAGGAGTAAGGGCAAAGGGTCCCTGTCCCCGTGAAGTCCTCATCCTTTCATAGTCCCACCCGGTGATTGCTGATTTTATCTTGTTGGCTACCTTCAGCTTGCTGGCAGGCCAAGAGAGGTAAATTGCCACTGTTATCAATACAGCAGTTTGATGTATAAGACGGAGGAAGAAAATTGGTATTTGGTGAGAAACTAGCAGTCTGCCACAATTTAGATCTTTTGTATAAAAAAAGTTCCAGTATTATTGAAGCCCTTCCTTCCCTCCTCAGAAATACCCATAATGTGAATTTGGCATATTGTATTCCTGCATGTTACGCTGTTTTTACAATATATGTTTGTGTCCATGGGATGTTTTATTTTAATATGCTTTAAAACTGTGTATATAAATGGAACATACTATACATACATTGCTTTTTTTATTCAATAGTGTTTACCAATATTGATGCACATGGTTCTAGTTTAATTTTAATTGCTATATATTATTCTGTCACAGTTTATTCATTTTCCTCTTGCTGTACATCTAGGTTGTTACCTCTCCCTCCCCCCCCCCCCCCCCCCCCCCATAAACCATGCTGTAGTCTTTGTTCACGTCTCCTTGTAAGTATGTGAGAGAGAGTTTCTCCCGGGTATATACCTGAAGTGGAATTACTGAATAATGGGGTAGTGTTTTCTTCAGGTATTCTGGATAATGCCGGACTGCTCTCCAGAGTGGCTGTGCCACATTACACTTGGAACAACATTGTATGAGTGTCCCATTTATTCCTTATTAACATTTGTGTTTTGCCAGTTTGATGAGGTCACATTCATTTCTCTGAATACTATTGAAGTTGAGCATATTTTCATGTTCATTGGCTTTTTATGGTTCCTTGCCTGTGATTTACCCATTACCATGGCAATTTTCATTCCACCTTGTTGCTTGTTTTAAGTTGAAGGTTTTTTTTTTTTAAGTTTATTTATTTTTATGTATTAAAAAAAATTTTTTTAAGTGTATTTATTTTGAGGCAGCGGGTGGGGGGAGAGAATCCCAAGCAGGCTCCACGCTATCAGCACAGAGCCCAATGTGGGGCTTGATCACATGAACTGTGAGATCATGACCCGAGCTGAGATCAAGAGTTGGATGCTTAAGCAATTGAGCCACCCAGGTGCCCCTGTTTATTTATTTATTTGAGAGAGAGAGAGAGAGAGAATGAATGAATCCCAAGCAGGCTCCATGCTGTCAGCAGAGAGCCCACATGGGGCTCTGTCTCCTGAATTAATGAGATCATGATCTGAGCCTAAACCAAGAGTTGGACTCTTAACTGACTGAGCCACCCAGGTGCCCTGGAGAAATTATTAATACATTCTTATATTAATCTTTTCTTATAATTTCTCCTGTGGATATTTCCCCCCTAGTCTTTGGCTTATCATTTAACTGTCTATGATGATATCTTTGGTTATATTTAAAAAATTAATTTTCATGTAGTAGAAATTACTTTTTCCTTTTATGGTTTGTGCTTTTGGGGATTGTTTAAGAAATTCTTCATACCCACAGATACAAAGATACTTATATTTTATTTAAAAATTTTAGAACTGTATATCCTCAAATCTTTAATTCACCTAGAATTAGGGTTTTTTTTAATGATGTGAGGTGGAAGTTTTATTTTTACACGTGGATGAACATTTATTAAACAGTCTATCTTTTTCACACCGGTGTATAGTGACACCTGTTGTGTATCAAGTTTGTATGATCATTTGGGTCTGATTCTGTACTCTTCATTCTCTACTATGGTCCTTTAATCTGTCTCTGCCCATGTATCACACTGACTTAACTACTGCAGCTTGATATATGGTAGAGTTCTCTCATCCTGTTCAAACTTTTACTTGCTTCCATGGCTTTGATCTCCCATGTGATTTTACCCTGCTTTTAAAGTTCTATATATAAAAAAAATTGTATTGAGATTTTGATTGGAACTGTATTAAATGTATAGATTAATATTGAGAGGATTTATTTCTTTAATAAACCATCCATATTTGAGCATGCTATTTTTATTTTTTAAAGAGACTTTCTAAGCAATTTTCTAGTTATTATCAGCAAAAATAGTTTATTGAATTTTGCATGTTGAACTTGTATCCAGCAGGCTTGCCAAAGTTCTCATTAGTTCTAAATGTCTTTATTTGCTTGGATTTCTCTATCATTTCTCTCTCCCTCTCTCTGTCTCTGTTTTTTTCTTCTGCTTTCCAATTCTTAAATCTTTTGTTTCATATTCTTGTTTTACTCTTCTGGGTATGACTTCTAGTATGTCGTTGAGAGGAAGAAGTGATAGAAGACATTTTTATCCTTTTACTAACTTTAAAGAGAATGCTTCCAGGACTTTACCAGTAACTGTTTTGTTTACTGTAGATTTGGGGCAGATATTCTTTATCAGGTTAACAAAGTTTATTCTTCATTTCAGTCTCCTGGGATTTCTTTTGTTTGTTTTAAATACCATGAATGGGTACTAGGTTGTACTATTTCCTGTAAAATGTAAGTCTCTTGCAACTATGTAGTTCCACTTACTCCCACCTCTATTGTTTGCTCTAATTTTTGCATATATTACATCTTCATACTTACAGATCTGGTGTCACTTCCCTTCTGCCTGAAGAACTTCCTTTATATCATTGCATGTAGTGCAGGTCTGCAAGAGACGAGTTGTTTTGGCTTCTCTTTACCTGAAAATTGTTTTGTGTAATAAGAAGTCAACTGTTATTTTTTCCTCTGTGTATAATATGTCTTTTTCCTCTGGTTGCTTTCAGGATTTTCTCTGTATCTTTAGTGTTCAGCACTTTTTTTTTTTATTATAAGGTGTTTTTTTTTTAAGTTTATTCACTTATTTTGAGAGAAAAAGAGAGAGCATGAGTGAGGGAGAAGCAGAGAGAGAGTGAAAGAGGGAGAGAGAGAATCCCAGGCAGGCTCTGCGCTGTCAGTACAGAGCCTGACTCAGGGCTTGAACCCACGAAACCACCCAGGTGCCCCTAGTGTTCAGCACTTTGAATATGATGTGCTGTAGTTGGGATTTTCCTTGTATTTATCTTGCTTAGGGTTCACTGGACTTAGATTTGAAATTTTATGTTTTCTCCAAATTGTGTACATTTTCAGCTGTTATTTTTGCATATACTTTTCTGTATAATTTTCTATAGGATTTTTATATAATCTCCTTTTGCGACTCTGATTTCATATATACTAAACTCTGTGATATTGTACCATAATTCACTGAAGCTTTGTTCATTAAAAGATTGTTCTTTCTTCTCAGATCTTCAGATTGGATCAGATTGGATACTTGATTTTTTTTGTTTTTTGTTTTTTAGAGAGAGACTGGGCAGTGGAGTGGCAGAGAGGGGGGGGGGGGGTGGGGGGGAGAATCCTAAGCAGGCTCTTTGTTGTCAGTGCAGAGCCCAGTGTGGGGCCCGATCCCACAAACGTGAGATCATGAACTGATCAGGAGTCAGACACTTCACCAACTGAGCCATCCGCGTACCCCAGATACTTGCTTTTTGATGTATCTTTAAATTGACTGATCCTTTACAAGCATACCTCATTTTATTGCACTTTGCAGGTGCTGTGTTTTACACACTGAAGGTCTGTGGCAGCCCTGTGTTGAACAAGTGTATTGGCACCATTTTCCAATGGCATCTGTTCACTTTGTGTCTCTGGGTCATATTTTGGTAATTCTTAAAGTATTTCAAACTTTTTCGTTATATTATTATGTTTGTTATGGTGACCTTGAATCAGTGAGCTTTGATGTTACTATCATAATTGTTCCAGGGTGCCATAGACTGTACTCATGGAAGACAGTGAACTTAGCTGGTAAATGCTGTGTGTGTTCTGACTGCTTCACCTCTCTCCCTTTCTGCGGGCCTCCCAATTCACCAAGACACAAAAGAAATGAAGTTAGGACAATTTTAACCCTACAGTGGCCTCTCAGTGTTCAAGTAAAAGGAAGCGTCACCTGTCTCTTACTTTAAATCAAAAGCTAGAAATGATTAAGCTTAGTGAGGAAAACATGTTGAAAACTGAGATAGGCTGAAAGCTAGGTGTATTCCACCAAACAGCCAAGTTGTGAATGCAAAGGCAGAGTCCTTGAAGGAAATTAAAAGTGCAACTCCAGTGGAGAATGAGAAGAAAGCCAAACACCCTTATTGCTGATACAGAGGAAGTTTTAGTGGTATGAATATTATGTCAAGCCAGCCACAACATTCCCTTAAGTCAGAGCCTAATCCAGAGCAAGACCCTAACTCTCTTCAATTCTGTGAAGGCTGAGAGAGGTGAGGAAGCTGCAGAAGAAAAGTTTGAGGCTGGCAGAGGTTCATGAGGTTTAAGGAAATAAGCCGTCTCTACAAAAGTACAAGGTGAAGCAGCAGGTACTGGTGTAGAAGCTGCAGCAGTTGATCCAGAAGATGTAGCGAAGCTAATGAAGGTGGCCACACCAAACAACTGATTTTCAGTGTAGATGAGACAGCCTTCTATTGAATGAGAATGCCATCTAGGAATTTTATAGCTAGAGAGAAGTCAGTGCCTGGTTTCAAAGCTTCAAAGGACAGCCTGACTACCTTATTGGGGGCTAACACGGCCGGTGACTTTAAGTTGAAACCAGTGTTCGTTGACCATTCTGAAAATTCTAGGGCCATTAAGAATTATGCTGCCTGTGCTCTAGAAATGGAACAACAAAGCTTGGATGGCAGCACATCTGTTTACAGCATGGTTTACTGAATATTTTAAGCCCACTGCTGAGACCTGCTCAGGAAAAAAAACCTTTCAAAATATTACTGCTCATTGACAATGCGCCTGGTCACCCAAGAGCTCTGATGGAGATGTACAATGAGATTAATGTTGTTTTCATGTCTGCGACCACAACATCCATTTTTAGCTCATGGATCAAAGAATATTTTTTTACTTCTAAGTCTAATTATTTAAGAAACACGTTTTGGGGCACCTCGGTGACTCAGTCGGTTAAGCATCTTGTCTCTTTCTGCTCCGGTCATGATCTCTGGGTTCGTGAGATTGAGCCCTGTGTTGGGCTCTGTGCTGATGGTGTGGAGCCTCCTTGGGATACAGAATGTTTTAAATGTGTTTTTGTGATGTATAATTCTGTTTTCTCCTAAAGAGTGTTGATTCTTTCTTGTTGTAGCAGGCTGGCTGGACTTAAATTCCAAACTCTGTTTCTCCTGCATTGGGCAGTACACCTGATACCTTGCTCAGTTCTTTCATCCATTTTAGCTGTTGCTCTTTTGGGAGACCTCTGGAGTCTCCTGTGTTGTGTGTTCAGGGCTCAGCTAAGGATTGTGGCGGAGTTTACATATATTAACATATCTAGGATTTTCTTCCTCACTTTCTAATTGCTCTACTAGCCCCAGACTTCATTAGTTGTTGCCAAGAGCCAGTGAATGACTTTCCTCTAGTTTGACCTACTCTACGCTATGCAGGCTTGTATCTGCCCGTAGGCAAGCAGCAATATAAAGGCAAATCTCAGTTCTCCTATTTCAAGGATTGGCTTCTCTTTTCTGTCTTTTGGTTGCTATCCAGTGCTTCTCTAATTGCTTTAATTTCTTTTTTTTAATGTTTTTATTTGAATTACAGTTAACATACAGTGTAATATTAGTGTTACGTATACAATATAGTGATTCAACACTTCTATACAACACGGGGTGCTCATCACAAGTGCAGTCCTTAATTCCGATAACCTATTTAACCTATCCAGTGCTTTTCAATAGTGGTTTTTACATTTTGGCCAGAGTTTATAATTGTTGTTTGTGGGAAGGTTAGTCCAGTATAAGCTATTTCACCTTTCTGTGTGTCTTTCACGCTTTCATTTTTTTTAAAGACTTTTTTAAGATCAGTTTTAGGTTTACAATAAAACTGAGGGGAAGGTATAGAGATTTCCCATATGCCTCCTGCCTTCACATGCTCATAGCTCCCCTGTTATCAGCATTACTCACCATAGTGGTACATGTTTTTACCAAGGATAAACTTGCACTGACATATCATAACCACCCTAAGAGTTCACTTTTCGTGGTATACACTGTATGGGTTTGAACCAATGTATAAGGACATTATGTACAATAGACAGGATTTTCACTGCCTAAAAATCCTCTCTGATCTGCCTATCTCAACCCCCACCCCTGCAACCATCGATCTTTTTTTGTCTCCATAGTTTTGCTTTTTCTAGAATGTTATATAGTTGAGATCATACAGTATGTGATTGGTTTCTTTCACTTGGCAATATACATTTAAGATTCCTTCATGCCTTTTCATGGCTTGATAGCTCATTTATATATATATAATATATATATATATATATATAAATTGTGTGTGTATGTGTATATATATATGTATATATATGTATATCATGGGTATATATATATATACACACACACACATATGTGTGTATATATATGTGTGTGTGTATATATATATATATGTATATATATATATATTGTTTATTTTGAGAGAGAGCACGTGCATGCAAGGTAAGGGCAGAGAGAGGAGAGAGAGAGAATCCCTGACACAGGGCTTGATCCTGTGAACCGTGAGTTCGTGACCTGAGCCAAAATCAAGAATTGGGTGCTTAACCGGCAGCCACCCAGTTGCCCCTCCTGTTTTATTTTTAATTGATTGATATTCTTTCTTTCAACTTTGGTTCTTAAGTTGTACATTCTGTTTTTACTTTACTAATTGTTACCTTTAAATTTTCAATAATGTTTAATCTTAAAACGTCTAAAATTAATCACCTATCTTTATCCTGTACCTGAACATAACAACCTTAAAATGCTTTAATTTTAGCTACCTTTTTTCTTACACAGTATTGCTTTCTGGTTTTTCATTTATTTAACAAATGATGATTGAACTCTTATGTGCTAGGTATTATTCCAGATGTTATAGTAAAATCATTAAACAGAATTTCTACCCTCATGAAGTTTGTGACACAAGTAATAAATTAATCAATATATATTTTGCTGTAAATTAGTGTTTGGTGCTAGAATGGAAAGTAGAGCCTAAATGTCCATCCACTGATGAATGGATAAAGAAATTGTGGTTTATATACACAATGGAGTACTACAGGGCAATGAGAAAGAATGAAATATGACCCTTTGTAGCAACGTGGATGGAACTGGAGAGTGTGATGCTAAGTGAAATAAGCCATACAGAGAAAGACAGATATCATATGTTTTCACTCTTATGTGGATCCTGAGAAACTTAACAGAAGCCCATGGGGGAGGGGAAGGAAAAAAAAAAAAAGGTTAGAGTGGGAGAGAGCCAAAGCATAAGAGACTCTTAAAAACTGAGAACAAACTGAGGGTTGATGGGGGGTGGGAGGGAGGGGGGAGTGGGTGATGGGTATTGAGGAGGGCACCTTTTGGGATGAGCACTGGGTGTTGTATGGAAACCAATTTGACAATAAATTTCATATATTGAAAAAAAAAAGAATGGAAAGTAAAACATTAGAAAAGGATAAAGAATGACATTGGGGCAGAAATGCTTTATCGCATATTCCTTTCTGCTGTCTTCAGACATTTTATAAGATTTTTAGGGCTCAGGTGTGAAAAAGTAATTATCATGCTGGAGGAGCTTGCAGGCTAATGAGAGAGTCCCAGGAAGAAGACACAGATACGGGACCCACTGGCACACCAGGGGTGAATCTTTACACTTGGCAAATTTCCCAAGGAGGGTGTGTGGAGTGACAGTCAGCCTGGGGACAGATCCAAGGCAGAGTGGGAGGAACTAGTAAAGAAGACTGCAGAGGATGATCAGAAAAGGAGGAGAACAAGGAATGACCCCGGGAGACAAGAAAAGAAGATGTTTTAGATATTACGAATGATTCGGAGAAAGAGACCTGTTTTGGTAGTTAGAATACTAGAGTAACTTGATCAAACTGTTTCACTGAAGCGAAGTCAGACCACACTGGGTTGAGGAGTTGAGAAATTAGAGAATAAAGACAACATGCACAGAGATGATAATCTGGGGGAGGAGGGCAGATTATGGAGCCCAGGGCTATGGTTGGTATTTGGGCAGAAATACAAACACCTTTGGAGACTTTGGGGACTTCATAGCCAGAAAATAGGATGAGCCCCTGGCCTGGAGGAAGTTCCTGCCGGATCCTTCCCAAAAACTACTTCCCACTATCTGAGGGGTTTGTCGTTGTTGATGGTGGCCGTGTTCTATTTCCTAGTATCTTGAGTTCATGGTGGGAGGAAAGGTGTACATTTTCTGAAACGGCAGTGTTCTGAGGTAATGACTTGGCTTTTGTATAAAAGGGATAAAAACATGGGAACACTATGGTCAACATTGCTCTTCGAACTCCTTAGCTTGCTAATCAAGATTTTTCTTGTTCTGAACATACTCCTTCAGCCATGTCTTCCAGTTTTTCTTTGCTGTCCCCTAGACATCCCCTGCATTTTCCTGCCTCTCTTATTTTAGCTCAGACCGTTTTGTCTCCTTGAAATATCCTTTTTCCCTTTCCTAACTCAAACTGGTTCCTCCATCATTCTCCCCACCAGTTTCTCTCCTTTGTGCACTACAGCCCCTTGTGACGTGGGACCTGTTGCAAATATGTAAAAGCATTTTATAAACCATGAAGTGCCACGCAGACTTACCTTGTTCTCTCTCCCCCGTGAACTGCAAGCTCATTGAGGACAGGCACTGAGCCTTTTTCATATTCATATGCATCAGACTACTTATGTGCCTTGCACTTATTTGATATTTATTAAAGTTTGAATGAATTAGGGATATGTGAGTCTGTGGTAGATTAAATAATGCTGTGTCTAAGACGAGCATGTTATACACCAAGTTCTGTTTTGTAGCTATTAAATTTATGCTGAAATTCTGCTTCTTTGCAATCTCCTGTAAAAGTAGACTCCTTAATTTGGACCCTTCACTGATTCGCATCTTGTTTTTTTCTTCATAGCATACATACCTGTGTAAATCAATAACTGTAGGTTGTGGCGTGGTGTATTGGGATGCTTTCAACTGTAGTAGCAGAGTACCCGGTTAAACAATGAGGGTTTTATCATCTCAGGTAACAGTAAGTCCAGACATAGATTTCAGGGTTGGTCTGTTCAGTGGCTCTGTGATATTGTCAGGTTCCTATGTGCTTTCCATATTTTAACTTTGTCACCCTAAATGTGTTGATGTTGGCTTCCCTCATGAGTCAAGATGGCTGCTATAAATACACTTCTAAATATACTATACACACAATATCCAAAGGTAGAAAAGTATAGTTTCTCCTTCAACATCTTTGAGAGAGGATAACTTTTCCTGAATGCACCCAACAGATTTCCTCTCAGGTGCTCTTGGTTGGGATTTGGTCACTTGCACCAGCAAGAGGAATAGAACAGCCATGGCTGGCTTGAATGAAACGAAAATACAAGAATAGGTAGTCTCGCAGAGAATGATCAGTTGAATTCAGTTGGTAGTCTAATGCAGTGAAAAACATGGTGGGTTGGGGTGGGATGAGGAATAAACAGGACCTGCTCCAGGCGCTATTTGTCTTTGGACTTCCCACCTGGAAAGTTAATATCCTGTTAGATTTCTAAGAGGAGGAATGACTCTTTTATAGTCTTTCCACTGAGCTTGAGGTTGGATCTCAGTGATATTTTATTCATTGACTCACTCATGCACTAGACATTAACTAAATACCTACTATGTGCAAGGTTTGGAGAAATACCTATTATGTGCCTGTGCTCAGCATTGGGGACGTAGCTGAATAAGACATGGTTTTTGCCCTCAGATGCGGCTGACCTAAAGTCAGTGGAATAGCATGGCTGAAGTAATAAGGGGGGAGGATAGAGTTATTCTGTAATAATCTGATTTTAGGAAATTTATTTTTCAACAGGACATGTGGGACATGTGGATTTGGGATATGAATTCATTTGAAAAACCACTTTGGGGTAAGTCGATAGCTGGGAGTGAATGACTTCAGGGTTTCACTTCCCTTACCTTGGGGTTTGCTTTTACAGCTATGTAGGTTTCACACTTGTGTTGATTGGACTTTATGCCTCATATATACATAAGTTAATGGTTTGTACTAAAATCCAAGTTTAGTTATTTCAGAAATGCAACCATCAAGCATAGTCCTGGTACTAATTAGTGCATTCATATTTCATTAGGGAGGTCATTTTGAAGACTAGATGAATGTAAAGTTTAGAAATAAAAAGGTTCTTATTATTTAGGTTTAACCTGCTTGAGCTCACCCAATAATCGTGTCAAGTGGGCTGGAAATCACTCATAGAATCAGTGTTGAAGATTCAGGGTTGAGAGTGCTTAGGTTGTTCAGTCGGTTAAGCATGAGACTCTTGATTTCAGCTCAGGTCATGATCTTGTGGGTCATGGGTTTAAGCCCCGCATCAGGCTGTGCACTGAGAGTGCAGAGTCTGCTTGGGATTCTCTCCTCTCCCCCTTTCTCTCTGCCCCTCCCCAGTCACATAACACTCACGAATAACACTCACGAGGCGTGCACGTGTGCTCTCTCAAAATAAATAAACAAAAAAAGATTCAGGGTTAAAGTTTATCTCTGAGCTTTGCAGTACTGTGGCCATTTGAATAATCATTATATCAGTACAAATATAAAAGCTTCCTGATTTTTTGTTTTATCTAAGAAGGTGCCTCTAGAAATACTATTCAATATTTACCGAGCGTGTACTATAATATTTAAGTTTTGTACATGACCTCATTTAATTTAGTGAAATGGAATTATAAGGTGGGCATGTTTTTCTCAGAGGAATAAAGAGCTCCTGGTTTATGCAAATAAAGAATAACATTGCTAGGATTGTTTGTTTAAAAACATTTTTTTTTTCAATGTTTATTTATTTTTTTTGGGACAGAGAGAGACAGAGCATGAACGGGGGAGGGGCAGAGAGAGAGGCAGACACAGAATCAGAAACAGGCTCCAGGCTCTGAGCCATCAGCCCAGAGCCTGACGTGGGGCTCGAACTCACGGACCGCGAGATCGTGACCTGGCTGAAGTCGGACGCTTAACCGACTGCGCCACCCAGGCACCCCTAGGATTGTTTGTTTTATTTATTTGCTTATTTCATTTATTTATTTATTGAGAGGGAGAGAGAGAGTGAGCATGAGCAGGGGAGGGGCCTGATGTGGGGCTCGAACTCAGGAACCCTGAGATCATGGCTTGAGGCAAAATCACCAGTTGGCCACTAAATGACTGATCCACCCAGGAGCCCCTGCTAGGATTGTTTAACTAGTAAGTGTTGGAATTGAAATTTGAACCCAAATTTGAGTTTTAGCATTTGGCCTAATAGACACTTCTTTTTTCATATGCTGATTGTGTTGCGGGTTCCCAAGGCCTTCCCCAGGTTTAGTGATTGGCTAGGAGGACTCATAGGATTCAGCATATAGTTATAATGACAGCTAACATTACAGTGAAAGGATACAGAGCAGTATTGGCAAAGGGAAAAAGTACATAGGGTGAAGTCTGGAGGAAACAAGGCACAAGCCTTCAAGAACCTCTCCCAGTGGAGTCACATAAGCTGTGCTCCAGTAATAAATTGTGACAACATATGTGAAGTGTTATCAGTTGGGGAAACTCATTAGACTCAATGTCACTCTATTTATTCTGGGCTGGTCATGGAGGCACCCTCTGCCTAGCATGTACCAAAATTTCAGTCTCCCAGAAGAAAATCAGGTGTTTTGCACAAACCATATTGTTTGTACAAACAGTTAGACACAGTTAGACACTTATCACTTGAGCTAAGTGTTTTAACAGTATAGGGAACTGTTTGTCATTCAAATTCCCAGTTGCCAACCAAGGGCCAACTTTGCAAGCCAACCTTTCTAAGGATAAGAATCTTACGCCTGCCTTGTTAACTTTTCTCCTGTACATTGATTTATTCATTTAAGTAGATTGTGATTATGATCATTTAGCTTCTGAAAAATAATGAGAGAAGTGGGTATTGTGTCAAACCAAATGCTTTAATGGTGTTTGTTTTGTGTGTGTGTGTGTGTGGGGGGGTGTCCCATGAATGACTGTCCATTAGTTTGGTTTGCTAGAAGGACTCCCCCAATATAACGTTGTCCTCATGGCTAAGGTTTATTATAGCAAAGGATACAGTACAGGAACAGCAGGAAAAAGATACATACAGGTGAATGCCAGGAAGATCAGGCACAAACGTCCATGTCTTTCCTCTGTGAGGATCCCAAGGACATGACTTTCTGTGGCCAGCCCTGGTAACTAAAATTTAGGACCCGACCAGACACCAGGTGCACATCATAAATCTTGGTGATTACTTTAAACAATGCTGACAGCCTGATACATCCTGACCCGTTGCCTTTAACATCCTTACCCAGTGACTGTGAACATTCCAGGAGTTTAGTTCTCAGAGTTTGGCCAGGGGTCATTGCCATGGCTCCAGGAATGCCCCAGAGATTAGCATGGACTGAGTGAAACAGACCTGGTATGTTAACTCTTTCCTCACAGTATCCTATGTGGAATAATGTTGCATTTGTTGAATGTACCGTTTAAATGCTGATATATTCTTCAGTACATGATATTCTAAACTTAGAAAAAACAATTGATAGTAAATAGTTGCTAAATTTCACTTCTTTAGAATTCTTTTCATTTCTTCTAGATTCTTTTCTTTTAAGGATTTATAATAATGGTGACTTCTGGATTTACCATTTTTGTTTACAACTATTTGTGCCATATATGTTATATTAAATAATAGTACAGAAGGGTGCCTGGGCGCTCAGTCAATTGAGCATCCAACTTCAGTTCATGGGTCGTGAGTTGAAGTCCCACGTCGGGCTCCCTATCATCAGTGCCAAGCCCTCTTCAGATATCTGTCCCCCTCTCTCTTTGCCCCTCCCCTGCTTACACTCTCTCAAAAATGAATGAACATTTATTTAAAAAAAAAAAAAGATGGTACAGAAATATGAACTTTAAACAGTTCAATTTAGATATTACAAAATTAACCTTTGCTTTATGAAGATCTTCCTTGTGAACATGGTAAGGTCTCTTTTTTTTGACGTTGTCCCCCGAGCGGGGGTGCACCGTTCCTGGAAGTACTGCAATACCAGGTCGATGCGTGGAGTGGACGGAGCAAGCTCCTATTCCATCTCCCAGCTCCAAAAGTCCATTTAATATATTGTCCTCGGATAGAGGACGTATCAGATATTAAACTGATAAGAATAGATACTACACTTGATCTTAGCCAAAAGGCCGAGAAGCGATCGGTAAGGTCTCTTTAATGGAATTTGCAGGTGCACCGAAAAACCATTTTTGCTGGAAAAGAATAACCCATACTTTAAAAACTGGCTGATTGCAGGATTTGAAACCAATCCGTTACTTAATCTATTGCTATTTGAAACCTGTTTTGTGTTATGCAAAAAAGACAAAATGGATGGGAAAAGTTCCATGCTTGAAAGTGAGAGGTTCTGAGTTAACTAAATGAAATAGGTTTCTTTATTGCAGAACTTCATAGAACCTTTAGGGCAGTCAGTAGTAGTATGAATCTCCCAGGGCATATAGAGTATATAACATTTTCCTAACTTATTTGACCATGGAATTTCTTTAGTGACAACTTGCAGGTATGAGTCGTGCAGTAACAGTAAGAAAAGTAAGAAGCCATTAAACGGTTTTAGGTAAAGGAAAGACAGAAACAAAACAACTACAGAAAAAAAATTAAAGAAAACCTTGTTGCAGAAAAGTTTAGTATCTTGCACTGCCTTCTGATAAAACCTGTTCAGAAACTTCCCTATCTGTCTGTCCTTTTCCTGTCAGGTTTCCTGAGTTGATGTTTGTCTTTTGTGATGTGAATGGCGTATCTCTTAGATTGGTGTTTGACAGCATGATAAGTTTCCAGGGTGTGATTTGTTTCAGGCTAGTACCATCTGCAGTACCTGACATGGTATCAAGAACATGGTTGGCCAAGACTCAGTAAGTATCAGAGAGTATAGAATTGACTCTAAAATACCGAAACTTTTTTTTTTTTTTAAGGAACAACAGTATAGTAGACATAAAAGTTGGACGCTATACATTTATTTTAACAATGATGTCATTTTATAAGACATTTTTGGGTTTTTTCTTTTCTTTTTTTCTTCTTTTTTTAATGTTTATTTATTATTGAGAGACACAGCATGGGCATGGGAGGGGCAGAGAGAGGAGGAGACACAGAATCCGAAGCAGGCTCCAGGCTCCGAGCTGTCAGCACAGAGCCCGACGCGGGGCTCGAACTCACAAACTGCGAGATCATGACCTGAGCCAAAGTTGGACACTGAACTGACTGAGCCACCCAAGCGCCCCTGAAATTTTTATTTTAAATGGCTCTTAAGTTGAACTCCTTATCACCAACTTCTTTTTTATGACTTGTATCATTATTTATTTACTATTATTTTTAAAAATTATATCCAAGTTAGTTAGTGTATAGTGCCATAATGTTTTCAGTAGATTCCAGTGATTCGTCCCTTATGTATAACACCCAGTGTCTATCCCAACAAGTGTCTTCCTTAATGCCCTTTACCCATTTAGCCCATCCTTCCACCGATAGCCCTTCCAGCAACCCTCAGTTTGTTCTCTGTGTTTAAGAGTCTCCTATGTTTTGTCCTCCTCCCTGTTGTTATATTATTTTTGCTTCCCTTCCCTTATGTTCATCTGTTTTGTATCTTTAATTCCTCATATGAGTGACATCATATGATTGTGTTTCTCTGACTTATTTCGCTTAGCATAGTACTCTCGTTCTATCCACGTTGTTGCAAATGATGAGATTTCATTCTTTTTGATTGCTGAGTAACACTCCATTGTATGTATATACCACATCTTGTTTATCCACTCATCAGTTAATGGACATTTGGGCTCTTTCCATGATTTGACTATTGTTGATAGCACTGCTATAACAGTGCCCCTTTGAAACAGCACACCTATATCCCTTGGATAAATACCTAGTAGTACAATTGCTGGGTTGTGGGGTAGTTCTGTTTTTATGACTTGTGTCATTTTTAATTTGTTTTCTCAGAACAGTAGAATTGATCCACCGTAGACATGTAAATTCTTTTAACTACTAGATTTTTTTTTTTTTCAGTATGTGGAATGGTTTTTTTTGTTCATGGGAGTTAAATGGTTGTCATAGCTAAGGAAGGCCAGTGGGTCAAGGCCCTCCTTAAGAAGTGGTACAAGGTGAGAAGGCTTCTTTAGCATCTATTAAGAATTATTATAAAGCTGTAATAAGTAAGACAGCAATGTGGTGTAAGGGTAGACGAACCAGTGGAACAGAACGTAGAAACCTGGAAATCAGGTTTATGACAAAGTTTGCATTGCACACCTTTAGTAAGGGGATGAACTTTCCATACATTGTACTGGGACAGTTGGTTATCCACATGGCAGAAAGTGACATTGAATCTCTACCTAAACCTGAAAGGTAAAACTTAAAAATTTTTAGACATTAGAACAGTATCTTTAATGATCTCTAGATAGAGAAGAATTTCTTAAGACATACAAAATGTGAACCACAAAAGACACCTCTTATTAAGAAGATAAGGTATAAACTGGGAAAATATTCTTGCAGTGCATGTAATCGACACAAGATTAGAATCCAGACTGCAACAAATATCTTTACAGACTAACAGAAAAAAGAAAACAACCCAGGGGTGCCCAACTCTTTATCTCAGCTCAAGTCTTGATCTCCAGATTGTGAGTTCGAGCCCCATGTTGTGCTCTGTGCTGGGCATGGAGCCTACTTTAAAAAAAAAAAAAAAAAAAGACAAAACAACCCACTGAATGGAATAGTGGACTAGACTTTGTAGGCACATTAGAGAAGAGGAAATGGAATGACCAGTGGAAATGGAATGACCAGTAATGGCAGAGACCATGGGGAGATGCAACTACATTAAGATACCAACTACACGCACCAGATTGTCAAAAAATAAGAAAGTCTGATATCAGTAAGTGTTGCCAGGGATATAACACATCCAGAGCTCTCATTTTGCTTACTATTTTGCTTCAACCACCTGGGAAAACAAATTGGTCATATTTAGTCATATTGAAAATATGCGTACCCTATGACCTAATACCCTTATGTATGGACTCTAGATCAGGGGTTGGTGACAACTCATGAGTTAAAAATGGTTATTAACATTTCTAAATGATGAAAAAAAATTGTGTAATTTGTAATGTGAAGATTATATAAAATTCAAATTTCAGTCACCATAAATAAAGTTCTGTTGGAATACTATCATGCTTATTTATATATCATTATGGCTGCTTTTGTGGTGTGGCACCAGAGTTGAATGGTTACACCAGAGATCTTCTGTCTAGTAGAGCCTAAAATGCTTACCACCTTACTCTTTGCAGAAGTGGTTTAGGACCCCCTGCCCTAAATAAATACTTGTGTGTGTGTGTGTGTGTGTGTGTGTGTGTGTGTGTGTGTGTGCGCGCGCGCGCGCGCGCCAGGAAACATGTTTAGGAATGTTCATAACTACTGTTTTTGATAATAGAAACCTAGAAGGAATCACATGTTCGTTAACTATCGAATGGATAAGCCGTGGTATGCTAAGCCAGTAGAGTACTGTTCAGTAGTGTAATGGACTGTAATCATATGCAACATATGGATGGGTCTCAGAACTCAGTATTTAAAAAAAAACTCAAGTCTCAGATTTTTCCATGTATAAGCAGTTCAGAAACAGACAAATAAATGTAAAAAGGCATTGCTAAGGATACCTGCGAGGTAAAACTATCAGGAAAAGAGAGAATGGTAAGTTTGGAATAGAGGTTGCCTTGGAGGAGCTGGGGAATAGATAGTATTAGAGAGGGAACTTTAAAGATTATGCTCTTCTTCCTTTTTAAAGTCTCATTTTAAGTGTTTTTATTTTTGAGAGAGAGAGAGAGAGAGAGAGAGAGAGAGAGAGAGAGCGCACACACGAGCAGAGAAGGGGCAGAGAGAGAGAGGGAGACAGAATCCCAAGCAGGCTCTGCACAAGTAGTGCAGAGTCCGGTGCGGGGCTCAAACTCACGAACCGTGAGATACGACTTGAGCTGAAATCGAGAATGACACTTAATTGACCGAGCCACCTAGGCTCCCCAGATTATGTTCTTATTCTTAAACTGGGTGGTGGGTATACATGTGTGTTGTATTGTGATACTTTATTTCAGTGCTGTGTTTTATACATACTTTGATATTTGATAAGTTTTTGTGATTTGGAGCATTAAAAGGTATCTTTTCAAATAGTGTAATTTGCCTCATAATGTACAGTTATTTATAACTACCAGAAGGGAACCTCATCAGTGGGCCAGAACCTGCTTGATTTCACCTATAGGTCACTTCCTCTCGCCACACCGCCTGCCCGCGCCCCCCCCCCCCCCTCCACCACCAACATCCCAGGTGTTCTGGTTGTGTCAGGAACCGATTTCAAACTCTTAAGCAGAAAAGGTGATTAGTAGAAGGATTGCTGATGTTTCTAGAAGCCAAGGAAGAGTCAGGGACTTGGTCTCCATCAGGACCCTCTGCCTCTTGTTCTGTATGCCTCTGCTTGGGCTCATTCTCTTGGGCTACAGGTGGGCTTTCTCCATGTGTTGGGCATTGTGGTTGACTGCAGAACTACATGCATAGCCTCAAGCTCTGTGACTTAAGAAGCCAAGGAAAGAGATCTTGTGGTTGGCCTGGCCAGATCATTTGACTGTGGCCAAGGGGCTGGGTCTATTACCAGAAGAAACCTTTGGGAGAAGGCAAGGAGAGCAAGGGTCAGAATCATGAACCTGGAAGCCCTCTCAGTTTGCATTTATTTTATGTCTGTTCTTTAAGTGTAAATCAGTATGTGGCATTCAACATAGCTTGGTGAATATCAAGGCTATTTTGAAATGACAAGACATTTGTTATTGCCTAGGACTTGATATTCAGTGGTTGGGGGGGGAGGGGTGTTAGAAATGTCTGTTATGCGTATTACTCAAAATCAAAATATAGCATTACCACAGAGATCTCTCTTGCTATCCCCTTTATAGTCATACCCATTTCTTTCTTTTCCCCCTAATAAGGACATTTAAAGATATTAAAATGTTTGAGTCAAAATAGACATTATGAACTTGCTTTAAGACATTTGCTATATTCCAAATGACTGGGAGGACACTTGGCCCATTGGTGGTATTGTTTAACTGGGATTAGTAGTGTTTAGGTGGTTTTGTATCTTTTACTTTTTTGTGTTTGCCAAATTCCTTGCATTGAGCATATATTACTTTATAATTAGGAAAAATATTAACTTTTAAAGGTATTGCTACAGGTTAAGTCAGTTTATTACCTTGGAAACTGAGATTCCATTCAGGATACTAGTAAATTTTATAGGAGTCTATACTGTGAGAACCCCAAATGATAAACTTGTTCCCCAACCTGTAAACTTGTTAACACCTGGGAAACAGAGAAAGAGAATATCCAAATTCGTATGGAATGTGGACATCATTTTATACAGAATTTTTAGACTGGTTCTTAACTAGTCTTTGTTCAATACTCAGAATGAGAGTATGCTAATACCTAAAAATTGGTTTGCATTTTTGTCTGGTGAATGAGCCTTCTTAGTGCCAAATTTTAGTCAGTAATCACTTGACAACTCAAAGACAGTGGGAGAAATGTTGGCCTAAACACTGCTTCCCAGGAAGCAGAAACCATAAAATTAAAAACTAAAGAACCAGAGGCCATACTTACCTTAGGCAGTAGGTAATAGGCCAGAATAGCTGCTCTTTGTTTTGACAACTTTGGCTTCAGTTATTATCTATTCACAGATTTACTTTTGTTACTGGTATAAGGTAGGATCTAAATTTATTTTTTACCATATGGAAAGCCATTTGTCCCTGTACCAGTTTTCTACTCTGATTTGTAGTAGCACCTGTCCAGTTTTCCACACATGTACATGTTTGTTTTGGAGAACTACATGGTTTTGGATTCTTTTGTTTTGTTATAAATCCAGTCTCCAACAGCTTACTTTGTGTTTGGATTAGAATTATATTAAATTTATAGATTAATTTGGGGAAAAGACTTGTTTTTCTTTACTGAACATAGTATATCTATCCATTAGTCAGGTGTTCTCTTATATCTCTCAATAAAGCGCCACATTTTTTTTATGTCTTACACATATTTTTTTAAGTTCATCCTCAAATACCTTAGGGTTTTTATAGCTATTTTGAATGTAATTTGTTTTCTCTTGCATATTTTAATTAGTTTTACTATACAGGAAGTTGATTGATGTTACATGTTCATCTTGTATTCAGCAACCTTGATGAAACCATGATTAGCTCTAATGGCTTATCTATTGATTTCTTTTAGAGTTTTGGTGTAGAAATCATGCTGTCTGCAGATAGTTTTGTCTCCCCCCCTGCTCATCTTTTTTCCTTTTCTTGTCTTATTGCTTAGATTCTAGTATGGTGTCAAATTGAAGTAAAGATGCATAAGTCATGTTACAGAAATGCATGAAAAGTTCTGTCATTAAATATGTTTACTATGGGTTGAAGAATTTTCTGTCTAGGCCTATTTTGTTGTTGAAATCTTATAATTGATGAATAATGAATTATCTCCAAAGTTAATGACTCCAAACAACAGACATTTATCGTATTTGCTTTGGGTCAGGAATGCAGGAGCAGCTTAGCAGGGTGGTGTTGATTCAGGATCTTTCTGGATGTTGCAGTCAATGTCAGCAGGAGCTACAGCCATCTGAAGGGCTAATTGGGACTGCTTCCAAAGGGTTCACTTCCGTGCCTGGTGGTCTGTTGGTAGGAGGCTTCAGTTTCTTTCTATGTGACCCTCTTTATATGGATGCTTGAGTATCCTTCTGACATTAGTGCTGGCTTTTCCCAGAGTGTGATCTGAGAGAAAGCTAGGAGGAAATGTGTTTTATGACTAGCCTTGAAACCACACACCATTACTTCCACCATATTCTGTTGGTTAGAAGCAAGTCACTAAGTCCAGCCCCACTCTAGGAGGGAAATTACAGTCCACAGAAATTATTTTTCATCTTAATTTTTTAAAAGTCTGTCTGCCCTAACAAAGTTGCATAAGATCAAAGGCTTCTCTCTGTATATCTTTACCTTAGACACCTCCGTTGAGCCTCAAACTTTTGTATCCTAGCTGTGGTTAATATCTCTTCTTGAAGGTATCAGGGTTACCTCATACTTAACATGTCCAAAGTCAAACTTGAGTTTCTTCCCATCTTGCTTCTCCTTCTTTTCCTCTTTTGTTGGTCCCTGTTTTCTGTGACTGGCACCATCCTGCATCCAGTTGCATAAGCTAGTATTTCCTCCTGTCTAATTCATCCTTAAATCCCATTGAATTTGTTTCTGAATACCTCTTGAATCTGCCCACTTTTATCCAGCTTCCAGCTTTATCTTAATCACAGGTTTCCTCTTCTTTTGTCTTTGATCCTCTGACCTTTCAGTGTTGGGCTCCTTTCTGCTACAGACCCCTTGCTACTCACCGCCTCAAATTTTTCATCTCAAATCATGTCTTCCTCAGGGAAGCCTTTTTGACAGTCAGATATTTGTTTATATTGCTGTGTACCTCCCCTCAAAAAGTTATCACCATTGAAACTTTATGTATATGTGACTGTTTGATTAATGCTTGCTTTCCTGGAGCCAACTCTAAATTTCGTAAGGGTAGGGAGTGTGCATTTTGTCTATTTTTGTATTCCCTACATTTGACACATTCCCTATATTTACCGAATTTGTGTGCATTGAATGAATTAATAAGCGAATGAATATGTTTGATTATAGCTCTGAGAAATAGAGTAAATGGAATATATAACCAGTAAATAAAATAATTTAGCCTTCCCTTACTATGTTAGAGGATAACTATCATGTTTTTAAGTCTTTAGTGTTTCTGACAAGTTCCAGCTACAAATTAAGTGAATAGATCTGTCGAAAGGGCCCATCTCTCCTACCTCTGTTGGGTCAGTATGATGCCAAGCTAGTGATCCGAGGTGCCTGAGAATACTGTGTTCTTGTTAGAGGAGAGATATACACTGCGATGTACCCAGAAGTCAAAAGCTTTAGGTCTAAGAGAATGAAACTTCCATTTTTTCGTAAAGGTACTATTGAGCCGAGACTCTCTTCTTAGGCTTGAAACTTCTGGAGAGCCTTGATTAGAAGTATGAACTGTAGGAGAGAATAATTAGTTCTAGGGGCGCCTGGGTGGCTCAGTCGGTTAAGTGTCTGACTCTTGGTTTCAGCTCAGGTCATAATCTCACAGTTTGTGGGTTCAAGCCTTGTGTCAGGCCCTGCACTGACAGTGCAGAGCTTGCTTGGGATTCTCTCTCTCTCTCCCTTTCTCTCTGCACTTCCTGTGCATGTGTGTGTGCACACTCTCTCTCTCTCTCTGTCTCTCTCTCTCAAAACATTATAAACTTTAAAAAGAATAATTATTTAGCCCTAGAAAATGCTGATGAATCTTTGGAGGAACTTGACAGTATGACATAGAGTAGGATCAGAAGTTTGCTGATACATGCTTTCAACAATAACCAAATTATGGAAAGAGCTTAAATGTCCATCAGCTGATGAATGGATATAGAAGATGTGGTTTGTATATACAATGGAATACTACTTGGCAATGAGAAAGAATGAAATCATGCCATTTTGCAGCAATGTGGATGGAACTGGAAGGTATTATGCTGAGTGAAATAAGTCAGAGAAGGACAGATACCATGTTTTCACTCATAGGTAGATCTTGAGAAACTTAACAGAAGACCATGGGGGAAGCAAAGGGGAAAAAATAGTTACAGAGAAGGGAGGCAATCCATAAGAGACTCAAATACAGAGAACAAACTGAGGGGGGATAATGGGGGTGGGGGAGAGCGGAAAATGGGTGATGGGCATTGAGGAGGGCACTTGTTGGGATGAGCCCTAGGTGTTGTATGTCAGTGATGAAGCATGGGAATCTACCCCAAAAACCTGGGTGTTGTATGTCAGTGATGAAGCATGGGAATCTACCCCAAAAACCAAGAGCACACTTTACACACTGTATATTATCCAATTTGACAACAAATTATATTTAATATATATATATATAAATAATTAAATAAAAAGAACTCTGCTGATATAATTGATCACTGTACTTTGATATTAATTATGATTTTATAACTTAAAAAAATTAGGTATTCAAATACATTTCAAATGGAAAGTTTTAATTTATCATTGTTGGGACAAAAACTGTGAGCTTTAAGTGACTTCCAAGATAAATTCTGGTGTGTGTCATTTGAGGAAATGTACACCGTTTGTCTGCTTCTGAAATTGGCATTGTTTCTTTGAAGTATTCCCCCCATATTTATCTTTCTTTTTTTTAAGGGAATTGAGGTTGAATTCAGCTTGCCCTTTTAGATGTAGTTTTATGAGTTTGGACAAATGGACAGAGTCATCTGACCACCACCACAAGCAAGATCTTGGAATGTTTTCATTATCACAAGTTCCTTCATGCCCCTTTTGAGGCAGTTCTCTCCTTCCTCCACAGCCCCTGGCAACCACTGATTGATTTCTGTGTCCATAGTTTTGCCTTTGCTGGATTGCCCTATAAATGGAATCATGCAGTATACAGTATGCAGCATTTTTGTGACTTCTTTCACTTAGCATAATGCTTTTGAGATTCACCCAAATGATTGCATATATATCAAGAGTTTGTTCTTTTTTTGGGGCGCCTGGGTGGCGCAGTCGGTTAAGCGTCCGACTTCAGCCAGGTCACGATCTCGCGGTCCGTGAGTTCGAGCCCCACGTCAGGCTCTGGGCTGATGGCTCAGAGCCTGGAGCCTGTTTCCGATTCTGTGTCTCCCTCTCTCTCTGCCCCTCCCCCGTTCATGCTCTGTCTCTCTCTGTCCCAAAAATAAATAAACGTTGAAAAAAAAAATTAAAAAAAAAAAAGAGTTCTTTTTAGTTGCTAGGTTAGTATTTCACTGGTGTGGTACAGTTTGTTTATCCATTTACCAGGTGATGGGCATTCGGCTTGTGTCCAGATTTTGATGATTACGATTAAGCTGCTGTAAAGATTTATGTACAGGTCTTTGTGTAGACATATGTTTTCCTTTCTCTTAAGTAAATAGCTAGGGACGGAATTGCCAGATTCTTGTAGGAAGAAACTGCCAGTTTTCCAGAGAGGCTGTACCCTTGTGCATTCCCCTGGCAGCATTGTTACAGTTGCAGTTGCAGCAATTCCTAGCTAGCACTTGGTAGTTTTCTTCTTCCCTTTAGCCATATATATTGGCACATAGTGGTGTTTCATTGTGGTCTCAGTTAGCAGTTCCCTAAAAGCTAATGATACTGAACATCTTTTCACGTGCTCATTTACCATCTGTATTGCTTTTTTGATGATAAAATTGATGAAACCTTTTGCCTATTTTACTGGATTGTTTTGTGTCTTTTTAAGTTTATTTATTTTGAGAGAGGGAGGGAAGGAGGGAGAGAGAGAGCAAGCACGCAGAAGCAGGGGAGGAGCAGAGAGAGAGAGAGGAAGAGAGAATACCAAGCAGGCTCTGCACTGTCAGTGCGGAGCCCAGTGTGGGGCTTGAACTCATGAGCCACCAAATCATGACCTGAGCCAAAACCAAGAGTCAGATGCTTAACCGACTGAGCCACCCAGGTGTCCCTGGATTGGGTTTTCTTTTCTTTTCTTTTCTTTTCTTTTCTTTTCTTTTCTTTTCTTTTCTTTTCCTTTTCTTTTCTTTTCTTTTCTTTTCTTTTCTTTTCTTTCTCTCTCTCTTTCTTTTTTTTTTTTTTTACTGTATTTTAAGAGTTCTTCTATTCTGGATATAAGTCATTTATCAGATATGTAATTTGTAAATGTCTTCTCCCAGTCTGTGACTTGTTTTTTTATTTTTTTAACTGTCTTTTGGAGAAGATTTTGATTGTGAAGTCCAAGTTACCATCTTATGATTTGTACTTTTTTTGTTCTGTTCTGAGGAAACTTTGCCTCACCCAGGGTCTCAAAAACTTTTTGTCTCTCCTTTATCCTCCTTTCTCCCTACACCTCCTGCTTCATCCATACCCCTCTTCTCCCAAGCACATACATACCCACTTCATCTTCAATTTTCTAATCTAATTGTGCTGCCTTGGAAAAATTAAATAGGAATGGATACAAAGTAATAGAGATTTACACTGGAGTATTGTGGGCTATAAGCCTTTAAAAAAATAACAATCAGATTTTCGAGCATAGAAAGCTACATTTGAATCCCAGATACTGTACCAGCAGTCGGATTGTTTGCTTTGCCAGTGACCAAAAGAGACAGCTTTTCATGTAAAGTAGCTCAAAATAAAAATTTGTATCTATCTAGCTTCTCTGGAGAAAACTGTTGCTTTACGATGCTGTGCACTATAGTGCTTCTGGTCCCCACCCCCCCCCCCCAACCCTAGTCACCCTAGTTATCAGTACTTGCTCACCGCATGGGACACAGTATCAGATATTAATTGAATAAGTACAATTTTGAGGCAAGCATATGACAATAACATACATCCCTGTTCACTGTGCAATCAGGGAATGTTGGTTTGATGAAGGAGGAATGTCAAGAAAACAAAGGTCTCAGAGCACAAATAATACTTTACATTTGTAAGTATCACTTAGTATTTTTTTGGGTGCTTTTCAGGTCGCTGTCTAGCAACCTTGTGAAGTAGGCAAGAACTATTATATATCTTTTTTATAGATAAACTCTCTGGCCTGTCCTGAATTGCTCAGGTAATAAGTACCACTGTTGCCCACCATGGCATGTAAAATTGCCCTTTAAGAAGCTGCTATGTTGCCCATCAGCCCAATCCTTCAGAACATCTGCTCATTTGGCTTTTTTCGTGAGGCACATGTGCAAAGTGTGTTTCTTCTATCCACTTCATCTGAATGCACTTGGCTTGTCTCCCTCCTGATCAGCAGTGACATAGGCCTTTGAGCTTCCATGTCAGCTGCTTATCAGAATGATTCCTGACCTCTCTGAGGTCCCTCACACTGCTCCAGAGCTCCCCAAGATGAGCTCCTTAGTAACAGAAATGTTACTAGTTAGACTATCCCAAATGACTTTCCAAATTGGGTGACAGTTCCTTCCGTCATTTTCTTTGGTGTTTTAACAGATTGAGGGGTGGGGTGGGGGGAATAGAAACTAAAGATGAGAGAAGTCTGTAAAATTACTGTCAAGAGCCAGGACTAGGTCTCGGATCTTAAACTCTTTTCTTCTCCATTATACTTGCTGTGAGTGTTTCTGAATGGCTGGTGACTGTAGTGTTTTTAGAATGGGATTCAGTGGAACAGAGGGATAAGAATTAGCCCAATAAACTGCTATCGTACAATACTGGGAGACCTCCTATTAGTCCTTAGGACCTGGAAACCTGAATGGACTGAGAATCACTGGTTTCTTAAACTCCTGTGGCAGTTAATGGCTTAGCATTTAACATAGCAGTTGAATAGAAGGCAGTTCAGCCCTGTGTGTTTCATGGATATGAGATAGTGGCACACTATTGTTTTAATTTGCGTTTTCCTAATACTGAATTGAGCGCTTTTCCACATTTATAGGCTATTCAGGTTTCCTTTCTGCATAGTGCTTGTGTGTATTCTTCACCCATTTTTCTTTTGGATTTTTATATATTGATTTGTAGGAGTTATTTGTACACTCTTGGCACTATTAATTTTTATGTATTTTACAAGTGTTTTTTAAGTCAAATTTTTAAACTTATTCTGAATAGTAAAATTTCATGTGCATGTTAAATTAATCTTACAGCTCGTTTTTAAGGTTCTGATATTTTAAGTTATCTTTTTTCTTTTTGTCTCTATAGGTTATGAACGTGATTTCTGATGAAACTGGATTGGAATAGTTTTCATGATCTTTGCATATTTATATATATATATATATATTTTAAAATTTTGCATTTGACTTAAAGTGCCATGAGAAAATTTGCATATTGCAAGGTGGTCCTAGCCACCTCCTTGATTTGGGTACTCTTGGATATGTTCCTGCTGCTTTACTTCAGTGAGTGCAACAAATGTGATGAAAAAAAGGAGCGAGGACTTCCTGCTGGGGATGGTGAGTGACGTTTTACACTGATACATCTGTTTCAATAAGTATGTCACTAGTTTGTTCACTAATTTGGATACTATAAAATTTTCATTTTTTTAGATTAATAGTAATTCCTGACTTCCTAAATATGATGATCATGTTACCAACAGTTTTCCAGTGGGTTCCTCCAACAGTTAAAAACAAGATTCAAGTCTCAGTATAGAGTTGCTGAATTCAATATTTGTGTTCACTGTTACTTGTAGTTAATTTTCTGCAAACTGTATTACCAAGTAATGTGGAGAAACTAATATTAATGGTTTTGAAACTAATAACTAATAGTTGGAACCAACAAAATGGTATGGCATTAGTGTAATGACATAAATGCTGAATAGAGTGTTAAAATTTCATTGTTGGGTATTAAAAGATGTTTTTTCCTGCCTTCCCATCTCATTGCTGAGGGAAATCATTCTAGATGGAGGTGGTCTGGAGAGTTCTTTTTGTTAATGCTGTAAATAGCTCCAGTTAGCACTTTCGAGAGGACTTTTGTAAAGATGAGGCTGTATAATAAAGACCACAGTGAGACTGCAGTATCTGGTATGGAAAAGAAAGGAAACACAAATATGAAGGACCTAGGTTTGAAGTCCTGACATTTTGGGCAGTGGACACCTGGAAAATTCAGTTTTGAATACCTGTGCTCAAACCAACAAACAAGTGCTGCTTTTTATTTTTTAGCATAATGAAAATGACTTTGCATTATGAGTCAATAATTCAGCTGTTCTGAGCTCTGAACTCTCTATGATTAGTTATAGAAAATCTGGCTATGCAGTAATTCTACTATTTTTAGGAATTCTATGTGAATGATTACTGTTTTAACATCAGTTTTATTTGAATATGTAATCACAGTTAAATTTTTTGTATTTTTATAATGAGAGCACCTGGTCCCCTAAAATTTATAATCTAAAAATATTTGTTTGTATTGGTTAACTGTGCCTACTTACTGTAATTTTTATAGATGGGTTTGTATAACAAGTTCTGTTCATTTCTTCTTGGGAAATTTACCTAAAATTAGATTCAGTTGCTTGCACTGGCTCTAGTAATACCTAGGCTATAATCCCTCCCTGACTTTTTAATTTTCACTTTCCCCTTAAGTTTTGTTTTTTTTTTTTAATCTTTATTTATTTTTGAGAGACCAAGTGTGAGCAGGGGAGAGGCAGAGAGAGAGACACACATACAGAATCTAAAGCAGGCTCCAGGCTCCAAGCTGTCAGCACAGAGCCTGATGTGGGCCTCTAACCCACGAACTGTGAGATCATAACCTGAGCTGAAGTTGGACACTTAACCGACCGAGTCACCCAGGCACCCCTCCCCTTAAGTTTTAATAAAATATACTTTAATTCAAAGTCAGCTTATTAATTTGTTGACTTTCCTGGTTTACTCTGTGGCTCTGCTGTTTAGTACCTTTGTTGGTTGACTCCTTAACTGTTGTTAGAACTGTAACTCTGTCTAGATTTAACTCAGAGGGCAGGTATTACCATCTACCAGTAAGTTGGATATTCTTTTCCCAAATAGAACAGATTAACTTTCCCCTCACCCTGCTTTAATTTGTTGCCATTTATAGCGGAAGCTCATGGTGTTCTATTTTAAACACAGAGCCGTAAAAGTTAGAAAGAATAGGACCTTTAGTGTGTGAAGATCCACTTGGTGAATATTTTTAAAACTCTGATATGTGCTGGGCAGTATATATATGCTACACAGTCCAATTAACAAAAAATAAGGCAAAATTCCTCCCTTTGAGGAACTCACAGTTCAAGAGGAGAGAAAGAATAAGTAAAATACTGATAGAATAAATAGCATTCTAGAGATGTGCACAAGAGCAGAAAGTACTGGTAACATCTCGGGGTGTCTGAGAAGGTTCAACAGGGAAATAATGCTCATGTTGAGAAGTGTCATGGTGAGCAGGTGTTTTTTACGTTTGATAAATAAGCAAAGGAAAGAAGCATGTGCAAGATATGCAAGTGAGAGAATAGAGTTGATGGATAGAGAATGTGAGGAAGGAGCACAGATGAAGCTTGGGAGGTTAGCAGAAGCCACATTCCCAAAGGCCTTTTATGGCATCCTAAGGATTTTGGATTTCTTCCTGTAGGCAGTGGCATGCCGTTGAAGGATTTTAAACAAGGGAGTATGTAACCTGATGGGACCCAGACTTTCGGAAGAAAGCCTCGGTGGGCATGTGGCTGACGTACTAGAAGAGAATAAGGCAGCAGCTAGTCGAAGCTGTCATGAAAGTTTAGAGAAGTTCTTAGAGCCTACACTAAAGTGATACTGAGGTAGAAAGGAAAAATATATATACATAAGAAATACATAAACAGTGGAATTTACGTAACTTGAACCACTGAATGTAGGTAGTAATGAAAGAAGAGTTTAAGATACTTCTCAGGTTTCCCTGTTCGATGAATTGATAGGAGGTGGACCCCCAGAGGTGGAGCAGCTTTGATGGAAGGTAAAAGGATGAGCTGGGTTGGGAGTATTTAACTTGGAAAATTCTGGTAGAGACGTTCTGCAGGAGAGAGCAGTCGAGGCGCAGAATGTAGGTGGGAGCATAAGCCTGGTCTGTGCAGAGGACTGCATCAGGAGCATGTGTAGACTCAGAAGGGACAGACCCAGTGTTGAAGAGCATCGTGGAGCTCAGTAAAGAGTCATCTCAGGAAGTTAGAGGTGGAAGGGGAAGCCAGAGGGAGAGTGCTCATGAAAACCCTGGAGTGTTGTCAAGAGATTTTATCTGCGATGAAGAGGAAGTGTTTCTATATGTTTCTATATGAGGTTTGTTTTGACCCTGGCAGATGCCATCCGATTGCCAATAGGTTTGATGTACCCCTGAAGAGTAGAGATGTGTAGCTTATTCTTTAGGAAGCTTCAGCACAGAAAAAGGGGTGGTGCATGGGGTGCCTGGCTGGCTCAGTTGATGGAGCATGTGACTTGATCTTGGGGTTGTGAGTTTGAACTCTACATTGGGTGTAGAGATTATTCAAAAATAAAATCTTAACGGAAAAGACAAAAAAGAGAAGGGTAGCGCAGTAGTTAAAGGAATGGAGGCAAAGTTTTATGTTTGTGTGTATTTTTTATGTACATTGAGGGGGATGTTAAAATATAAGGGACAAAACTAATACCTGAAAAAGCAGGTTCTTAGCAGATGAAACTATGTGGTGTCAAAACCATAAGAAAAGGATTGTATTTGAAGAAATTGCCAAGGTTAATACAGTTTTGAAAACAACGGTGGCATGAGCATCAAAGATAAGAAGTAGCTTTTATACAAAGTACAAAGGTACTAGGTAAAGGAGAAATGGTCTGGGAGTAACGGTGTGGAGATGTGAGATCTCATCCGAACCTTGTGAGACACAGAGAATGACCAGTTCTCCCAGAAGAGGTTTGTGAGGGTGGTGGGCTCTGGGGAGGGCAAATTTGAGTGAAATCTGGTAGAAGGGCCTATGTGTTGTGGAGAAAGAGAATGAAGAGGCTTTCCATTGGTGGGGGGTAGAGGGGATCAGGCTGTTTCACACGACTGAGGAGGAGGGAAGCATGAGAGAATGGCTGAGCAGTAAGCCAGGAGGTGAGGAAACTGTAGGAAGGGAGATGGGGTGAGAGGCTGAGGGTTCCAGACGGGGCTTCAAAGCTAGCATACTTATTGGTTTATATACTGTAAGAAAGCAGAAACATTTCAGCCATCATTGTAAGCTACATCCCAATCAGAGTTGTTAAAATGTGGAAAAAATATTTTGGAATACATAAAAAATCATTGTAAGCTACATCCCAATCAGAGTTGTTAAAATGTGGAAAAAATATTTTGGAATACATAAAAAAGATAATGCCTAAAAACAGTAGAGATGATAACTGTGTACGGGCGCCTGGGTGGCTCAGTTGGTTAAGTGTCCCACTCTTGATTTCGGCTCTGGTCATGATCTCACAGATAGTGGGATCAAGCTCCTCCTCAGACTTTGCGCTGACGCACAGATTCTCCCTCTCTCTCTGCCTCACCCGTGCCTGTGTGTGCTCTCTCTCTCTCTCTCCCTCTCAAAATAAATAAATAAACATTTTTTAAAAAGATGATAATTGTGTAATAAGAGAAAATCATTTAGGAGAAGTGGTTTTAGCCTTTTATTTGTATTTTTCCCCAAAAGGGTATCATAACTTTATACCTCTTTATTCTACTTATTTGAGAAAAATACAAGTTAAAATTTGTAAGATTTATTAAAATACATTCAAAGGTAGGTCGTGTGGCTTGTGTATATTAATCTGGTTTGGTGGCATTCAGAGTGAATCTAGTTTTCTTGGTAATTAAGTTTTTAAAACATGATACTTTTTGGTTGGCTCATAAGACCAAGAGTTGTGAGTTTGAGCCCCACATTGGGAGTAGAGATTATTTAAAATAAAACATGAGACTTCATTGTTTTATAAGTGAGGTTTACCTGAAATGTAAAATACATTTGTTCTCACATAATACTGTGGATTTAAAACACCTTAGTCTCTCCCTTGTCAGAGTTGATTTGATTTTTAGAAATGATCTGCATGTAAAATTTTATGCCAAGGAAGATTTTCTTTCAGTTCCGAAAATGATATCCAAATCCCATTTCAGTTGGTTTTAAACAAAAATTTCACTGAACTTTTAATTTACATAAAAGACTGGTAAGTAGAGTGCATGGAAAGTTAATGCTTATCATTTAATCTGCAAGTGCATTAGTAGGAAAAATATATTCATTATCCACATGCACTTTATCCTGAGCTCTTTGCCAAAGAAAACTAGTTTACTAGTCCATTTAATTATTTAGGATATTATAATCTCTAAATTAGAGTATTGTGGTGGATTCTGTAAGTCATCTAGTAGTCATATAATTTTTGGTAATTTCTATTATAGCTTGGAAATTTCATGTGTACCAGTAGGTTGAGTTACTTAATGTGGACACTGTACTAGATATTCAGGTTATTAATAAGTACCAGGTGGTCAAATTAGTAACATGTCACAATAGCAGGATTGTGTATGTTGTAGAGTTTTGTCTGCTTCTTTAAGATCTTAAGGCCAGAGTTTTACTTCACAGTGATTGGGCAAGATTTTAACTTTCTGGTCATATAGTCTCTTAAGCTATAAGCAATCAAGCTTATACTTACTAGTCCTCACAGAAGTAATATCTAGAGTCCTCCTTCATGCTCCCACAACCCCCAGGGAAAATGTCAAATATAAACAAAAGTAGAGAAATAGAACTCCAATATACCCACCATCTGGCATCAGCGGTTTTCATTTCAGAGCTGGTCTGGTGGCATGGATGTGTGGATACCTCTTTCTCTCTGTCCTCCCTTTCAATATTTTTGTTGTTGATGATGAAGAAAAAATTGGGTGTTCCCCCCCCTCCCCCCAGTTTCCCACAGTTAGGATTTGCATCCCTTTAACACTTTTTGTCATGTCCTTTGGTGTCTTACATTTTCGGTGAATTGATAGGTAGGTCCGAAGGCTTGATCAAATTCAGGATCTCCCTCTTTCCCCCACCACCTCACCCCAGCAAAAATATATTGTAGGTGGTATTCTGTATAACTTAGTACTCTTACTTTTTTTTTTTTTTAACTTTTTTAAAATTTATTTTTGAGAGAGAGAGAGAGAGAGAGAGAGCGAGTGAGCGAGCATGAGTGGGGGAGGAGCAGAGAGAGAGGGAGACATAGAATCCAAAGCAGGCTCCAGACTGTGAGCTGTCAGCACAGAGCCTGACACGGGGCTCGAACCCACGACCATGAGATCATGACTTGAGCTGAAGTCAGACGCTTAACCAACTGAGCCACCCAGGCACCCCATGCATAACTTAACACTCTTAATTTAAAAGCCAAACAGCATGAAAATGTTTTTTTCCATTTTAACTTTAAAGCATCGTCTTATACTAAAATAGGGTTCTGATAACGAAAGATATTTATGATCAGAGCCACTAAATGTCTCCCACCTACTCTTTGTGTTAACTATGCTCTCCATGCACACAGTATAATTGCCATATCCAGAACTCTGCTGCTTTCTCTTGACCCCTGAATATCCCAATCCCCAAATCTGTTGGTTGCTTTTTTTTTTTTCAGAGACAGACTCAATTAGAATTGACTCTTGAGTTTTATAACTTGTGATTTTTAAATATTTAAAATCATATATGGGGATTATACATCTGTACTTGTATTATAGTTTTTATTACACTTGTAATTGGGAAATCTTGAAATTGTATCAACCCTGATATTTAAAGAGCTTAGTTACTTGGCAAACATTAGACAGGCTTTGTTTTTAAAAATTGTTTTACATGAGTTTCCTATAATTTTCCTATAATTGAAGTTATTTGCTAATATATTTTTAAAGTTTATTAATTTTGAGAGAGAGAGAGAGAGAGAGAGAGATTGAGCTGGGGGAGGGGCAGAGAGGGGGGGAGGAAGGGGGAGAGAGAGAGAGAGGAAATATGAATGAATGAATGAATGAATCCCAA